>NW_017728948.1:56310529-56320675 GCF_001723895.1 Crocodylus porosus
AAGGCTGAGGGGGGATCTAGTGGCCTGTTATAAACTAGTCAGGGGGGATCAGCAGGCATTGGGGGAGTCACTGTTCCCCCGTGCACTACCAGGAGTGACTAGAAATAACAGTCACAAGCTGGCAGAGGGTGGATTTAGGCTAGATAATCAGGAGGTGCTACTTCACGGTCAGGGTGGCTAGGATCTGGGACCAATTTCCAAGCAAAGTGTTGCTGGCTCCTACCCTGGGGGTCTTTAAGACCAGGCTAGACAAACGCCTTGCTGGGGTTGTTTGACCCCAGTACTCTTTCCTGCCATAGCAGGGGGTTGGACTTGGTGATCTGCTCAGATCCCTTCCAACCTTACTAACTATGAAACTTCAGGACTAATCAGGGAGCTGTAGTATAGCGAAACCTTGAATCAAAGGATTGCTGATGATGATTACTTCTTCTCTATTTTACCTAGCCAGTTTAACTCTGCCTTTCTACCTTTATTCCCTGATCATCTTTATGCACCCCCTTCCTTTCCATCATAGCTTTGTATTATCTTTTTGCACAGTCCTTTTCATCAAATACCTACTAAAAACTAAATTCTCCCAAATTACAATCTTTTAGGTCAATAACTTCCTATAGATTAAATGATCTCGAGGACCAAGGGTTCCCTTGTATTTTGAACAGTGCAAAATAAGGATAATTGCTTAATACTGTTCTATAAATCTGCAATAGGTAATTTTCTTTTTAAAATAGAAAAATAAAAATTTCAGGTGATTTCAAACCTAGTAACTGATGGTAAACTTATTGCCTTTGAGTTACTAATATGAATTGAGTTTTGAGCCAATAATAGGCACTCCTGGATGGATGCATGGTGGCCTACATTACATTATGCTGTTTGTGGGGACATCTGAGAACAACTATTTGCAACAAGCCAGCTTCATAAAAAATCGATTATTCATTTGATAAGCAGTGGACAATATGCGCAGCACTATAAAAGATGGTCAACAAATGGATCATCTGCCCACAAAGATTTTACGAAATTCTAAACAAGAATTCTATGTATGAATATTTCTTGCACAATTTACCCAGGGAAGTTGTTAGCTGCGTTAGTCTGAAGTCAGCAGAAAGCAGAGTAGAGTTGCACCTTACAGATTAACTAAACTAAAGATGCACTACACTTTTACCATAAATGTCTGCAGAAAGAACTAGAGTTGAATGAGCCTAGAGACCAAGCTATTTTCACCCTGCCTAAAGAGATCTGAATCAGAATGATGACAATGTTGAAAAAGCTTGTACTATTGCTGGTACTGTCAAATATCAAGTTTCTTGTGTTACCTAGTCTGTTAGTCTTTACAGATAATAGATTCACTCTAGAAATTAATGGAAGAAAGTAAATCTATCATACAACCCTTCTCCCCCAATAAATATTTTGATTAGGACTCTAAATCTGTTTATTGGCTTAGTGTAGCTATTCTGTGCAATGACATTTTTGCACATACTGACAGCATTAGACCATTCAGTTCTGTTGTATGCTATAATATTAAAGAGGGTGAACTATGCTTTCCAAAGATGAAAAGCTTCTCTGCCACTAAATAAATAACTGCCCATCACAGCTATCTTGCCTCCATCTGATTAAATTCTATTCTCTGAGAATCAAAGTCCTCTAATATCCCATTTTAAAAAATGTAGAGATTTTTATTACTAAATTAAAAAAAAAATCTTTAAAGCAATTGTTACTGAACTGCTTGGAACTATATTTTTATTCATCTAAACAGGATTTATGAACACGGTCTGCAAGCAATGAAATAGAAAAGTCATGATTGACTTTGTATGGCCCTGTACAGTGGCCACACATGTAGCTTACAAGGTTTGCAAGTCTGAACTACCAGTTAAACTCAGTGCACAGCATATTCACAGACAAGTCAGATGACTGAGCAGAGATTTTTAAAAGTTCAGTTAGCTTTGCAGGCAATCTCTGAGAGCTCTGCACCATTCAAGGGTGGGAAGCATCAGAAGTAGAACATGCCTTTGCACATGTTTTCTAGAGGGCAAGCTAGGGAGAAGACAATACAGCTGGACTCCCCTATATCTGCTCATTAGTAGTAAACAACTTGGAGTTCTTCCAGCCCCAGTACTGAAGCTGCTCTGTGTTTTCATCACTCCAATTCCCCTTGTCTCTTCTCACTGAGATAGTGATGGAGCCTTTTCCATCTTTGCTTCCTAACTTAACTCTATTTAGACCATTCCAGCCACTCAACCTGCAAAATTTCACACACATTGGATGCATCTCATGTGCAAAGAAATAAACTCCAGCTCAATTCATGCTGGAGTCAGCTGCTCCCAGGTGCAGCATTTGTATGTGAGCCTGGAACCAGCCCCAGGCTGGTGGGGACCCAGAGGGGAATCAGCCCTGGGCTCTGGGGGGCAGTGGAAGGGCTGGATGGGGCATAAGGGTGCTACAGTGTGGGGCAAGCCAGCAGGCATCCCTCACACTTTAGCACCTTCACACACCAGCCAGCCTCAGTCCCTATCTATACATATGTATTGGCAGAGTAAAGTACTCCACCATAGGATAGTTCTATCCCTGACAGTACTATTCTTTTGCAGAGTTAATTTACTGCAGCCTAATACTGACACGTGCAGTCTCTGACACTTTACTGAGGAGCTTATTAGTTAACTCCACGGTAAAGCGCACACGTGTTTCCCAGGTCACTTTCAGGCAGCTAGCCTCACCAGGAGAACAGTAATAAAATAGGTAAAGCTATGCTTTTGCACTGACTATTAGAGTTTGAAGTCACAGGAAATCAATCCCAGGGGAATATCAGAGAAATATTAAGTCACTTGAATATGACATTTGTAGGGGAAAATAAATGTGCCTACCATATGCTACATTTATACTGCAGCTTTCTTAAGACTGGATTATGGTGGCTGTTAGAAAATATGCAGGAGTCTCTCAACCCATTTTTACAATTCAGTAACCTGTAAACTATAAAATGAGAACTACTTGATCTCAAAGTAATACCTCACAATGCTGGAAGTGGGTAACAGTACTTGAAATTGATAGTTCAGTTTCATGAGGCAGAATGTATTTGCTTAAATTAGAATTCACCTAAGACACTTGAGCTTATGCCAAAAAGTACCATGGGATTTTTAATGACTACAACATGCTGGAAGTTCTTAGAAAAAATATCTAACAAAACAGCACTTCCTCTAACAGGCTGCTAGTGTGTTGATGCCATATGAATTTAGAAAGAGTTTTCTCTACTGAATAATCAACACAACTTCTGGAAGTATCTGGGGTTCCAAAGTACCCCAACCACTGGCTGTATCTGGCCTTGTTTATTTGTGAGAATTGAAAGTTAATGCAGCCTGAAAGGTTACTTAGTATTTCATAAATAAAAAAATCTCACTCCCAACTACAGCAAATCTAATCAAAATATTCACATTATTTTTACAGTGTACCATATCACAAGTAAGAGAAGAATACATCAGATTATGGCATATATTGATACTGTATAACTTGCCCAGTATAATAGTTTGCTAGATTTATGTATTTGAAAAAAATCAGTGCAAAGTAACTTACAGTGATATATATATTTTTTTTCTAATAGGTAAGCAGCACTTCCGATCTGCAGATGCCAGATCAAAAATATTTTAATGCAAATATATAGGCAGGGCTTTTCACACTACAAACAGTTCTCTGGGCATGCTGCTCTTTTCATTTGTATATAAGTCTTGCAGCCTTGAAAATAACATTTCATTCCCCTACTGATTTTTACCCTTGAATACTTATGATCCTTCTCCTTTATTTCTTATTCAGTCAGAATGGCTATTTCATTTACTTTCTTCTCTCTGAACCAGAACCACCAATCATTCTTTCTTTCTTAGTGTTAATATAAATTTGGCAGAAATAAGAACTATCCTGAACTCAGCTTGAAGGCATTTTAAAAAAAAAAGACGGAAATATTCACATTTCCCTTTTGCCCAGCAGGTCACTGTATCTCTACTCATACCACACATGGGATTAAAAATTAAACATGGGATCTCACAGCTCTAGATGTGTTTGTGGCTGTTTCGCACTTTTCTCCAAATCTCATTGGTTTTGGGGGTGTAATACATTCTGGCACATATCTAAATCACAAATGCTCCTGATCAACCCAAAAGATCATCAGACAGAACCCACCATGTAGAAAAATCAGAAATTATATGAAAGCTACAGAATGAAGTATGCATAACTTAAATCATTAAAAAAAACACGTTATACTGAAAGAACTTGTGAACAGCCTCCTGGTAAGTTTCCACCCTGTAAATTAAACATAGTTTTTAAAAGTTACTGCTCAAATTATTTATTTATTTTGTCGGAATTACCAGCTTTAAATTTATTCAGCATAAAATGTCTTTAAAACAATGCTACCTAAGGCTTGCAGGCAAATTTCTACACAAAGATAGAACTGCATGGTATAATTAAGAATCCTTCCATTTGCAAAATGTCACTTAAATGTACAGTTGGTTTTTCTGTAACTCTATAAATCTGTGGTTCCTTTCAGATGCTATCCCATTTACCAGAATTTGGGAAGTCTTCTGTTTGTTTGCTATTTTTCTGTATATTCTCTATGCTGCTTTTACAACTGCAGAATTTAAGAGCTTTCACCAGCTTTCATATTTTTATTCCTTTTTAACCCAATACCTTGAACTGTCAAGAATTAGCTATCTTTGGAGATCCAGCGAGTTCCCATAGGGTTGCTCGTTGAAGAGTAGAAAGCTGAGTTTAGAGGTGACCTTTAAGCCTCTTCTTCAGACTCCTGCTTGTTAACAGATTGTAAGTACACAGTTTGATGCCAGACAAAAGACTTCATTGTAGATCCATTTTGTGGTTTTTTCCCCCCAATATACTACCTTCTTTGCTAAAAGAGGTGGGGGGGAAAGTCTTTTGCAGCAATAGATGATAAAAAAGATTTTGATTTCTGGGTGTGAATGAAATGCTTTTGGAAATAATTCCAGGACTGATAACTATAAACTATGAGAAAAGGTAGGTGCAGGATACTGGTGCTACTTAATTATTTTTAAATGATTTTGATTTTATTAACATTTTTTATTTGAAATTATTTTGAATGTGTACCCTCAGTATCAGAGACATACCTGAATACTCTGTGCATTGAGTTTAACTGGTGGTTTAGACTTGCAAACCTTGTAAGCTACATGTGTGGTTACTGAAAAAGGCCATGCAGAGTCAATCATGCAAAAATAAAAGTTCAAAGGAGAGAGGTCAGGCCTACCTCGCTGGGCCTGAACTGGGCAGCAAAAGTTGGCCAAGCCTAGGCCTGAACATACAGCTGGGGTTCAGCCATGGAGCTAGGCTGAAACACCATATCTGTAAAAACAGCAGAAAAAAAGGCGCAGAAAAAAAGGCTCAGGCCTATGGATGTTGTTTGGACATCTGGTCTCAGCTATACCCCATGTTGAGATGATACAATTACAAGTCTGGGGGGGCCAGGCCCCTGTAGCCAGTAACTGTCAGGACCCATTCCTGGGGTAGTTTACTTCAGTGATTAATACTCCTATGGCATTAACCCACTTAAAAAAAAAAAAAAAAGGAGGAGGAGGAAATAGGAGTTTCAAACTCCAAAACAGACTTTCCCTCCCTCCTATCTATCTGATGCTTTGCCTTCAAATAGTGTTTGTTTGTCTATCCAATGAATGGGGGGAGGGCAGATTTTTTGGCTCCTAATACAGCTGTACAGCTCTCAGCAGGCAGATGAACAAGTGCCCCAGGACAAAGAGCCCCAGAACTCGAGTAGTTCTTAAATACCTGGTGTGACTTCACCCAAGCCATGTCCAATCTGGGAGGGACACATTTTAGTTTTTCTCCCAACCCATCTGCCTAAAGCATCCTCTGCTTCCTCTGTCCAATAAAGCCAGAGGGTTTTCACATATTTTCCCCAGGTACTGGCCCCAGCTTGCCATGTGCTGAGCACAGGAACAACAGGAGTCATCTTTCCCATATTGAAACACATACAAAAAACACAGTATACAACCCAGTGTGTGAGGGGGTGTTACATATATGTCATCACCTCTTACAGTACACATCTGTCTACACTAGACAGACAGGACAATCTCTACATTCAACAATGTATGAACACCAGTCTGATATCAGCTGCAGAAAGACACAAAGGTCTGTGTCAGAACACTTTCACCTTCCTGGTTATGTCATTGCAGACCTCAAGATTGCTGTTCTCAGCCATCAAAATTTTACAAACAGTTTGAACATGAAACTGTGGGTATCTCCTCTTAAGGCCTACTTTCATGTCTTTTAATCATGTGCATGGCTTTCTTCTTGACTCTCTTGAGTTTTCTCCACACTAAAGTGCAGAGTCCGGAACTGGATGCAATATTCCAGCTGCAGCCTAATCAAGGCTGAGTAAAGTGGGAGGATGACTTGTTGGGTCTTGCTTATGATGCATTGGTAGATGCAAGCCAGGGTTTTGTTTGCATTGCAGCATCCTATTGGTGGCTCATGTTCATCTTGTGGTCAATCATGACCCCCAAGTCTCTTTCAGTCATTGTGTCAGTGAGTGTAGCACTGCTAAGCCTAGAGGTATGATGCGGGCTTTTTTTCTAGAGGTGGAGCACCTAGTATTTGTCCATGTTTAAATGCCATCAGGTTTTGATCTGCCCACCTGCAGGCCTGCCCAGGTCAGCCTGAATCACCAGCTTATCCTCTAGTGTGGTCACATCTCCCCATAATTTGCTGTCGGCAAACTTAGCCAGTCTGCTTCTGACACCAGAATTCAGATAATTTATCAATACATTAAAGAGTAGTGGTCCAAGTATGGAGCCCTGGGGGACTCCACTTGTCACTATGCACTATGTTAATGCAGTTCCATCAACTATTACTTTCTGGGTCCAACTGTGGAGCCAGTTCCCCAGCCATCAGACTGTAAGGTTGTCAAGACTGCAGTTCCCCAGTTTTACCATGAGCGCATCATGGGAGATCAAGTCAAAGGCTTTTTTGAAGTCCAAGCAGATGATATCAGCCTCTTCTCCTTTGTCCAGGTGATGCATCACTTGGTCCTACAAGGAAATGAGGTTGGTCAGGCAAGACCTACCCAAAATAAAGCCATGTTGGTTATCTCTCAAACTGTTACTTTCCATTAGCCTGCTGTTAATGGTTTGTTTGATGATTTTTCCCCAAGATCTTTCCAGGTATTGAGGTCAAACTGATTGGCTTGTAGTTCCCTGGATCTTCCTTCCCCCATTTCTTGAAGATTGGAAGAGGGCCAATATGCCACACTGGCCCTCTTCCAATCTTCAAGAATTCTCCCAAGGACCACAGTTTCTCAAATATCCTTGTCATTGGCCATGCTATGATGTCAGCCAGTTCCTTTAGCACTCTTGGGTGCATTTCATCTGGGCCAGCTGATTTGTGGATGTCCAGCTTCTCAAGGTGTTCCCTTATTAGATCTTTGCCAATGATGGGCGAATATTCACCCTTACCCTGTTAATCCTCTGTCTTTCTAAGCAGGGTGATCCCCCTAAGCTGGTGGAAAACTGATGCAATTAATTGTTAAGGAGATTAGCTTTTTCCAGGGTGTCATTTGTCAGCTACCCCCTTTAAGTTTAGCAAGGGTCCAATGTTGCCCTTGTTTTTCTTCCAACTTCCCATGTATCTGAAGAAGGACTTTTTATTGTCCTTTATTTCTGTAGCCAGTTTGAGTTCAGTTTCAGCCTTGGCTTTCCTACTTTGCTCCCTACAGGTGCAGGCCAGTGCTGAATACTCCTCCTTTGTGGTGTTACCTGACTTCCATCCCTTTTATAGGCTTCTCTTTTCAGATACAAGAGATCCATGAGTTCCCTATTTAGTCAAGGGAGTTGCCCAGCCCTTTTGCTACCTTTCCTATGGGCTGGAATGGACTTCCCTTGTGCTTCAAAGATCCCATACTTTAGGAGCGACCACTCATTGTGAACCTATCAGGCCATGCCCACTCAGGGTCTTAGCAACCAGCCTCCTGAGCTTGTGAATGTTGGCTTTCCTAAAATTGAGGATTTCCGAATTGCTGACTGATTTTGTCAGCTTTGTGATGGATAAAGTGATGAACTCACTGTTTAGATGCACTGTTTGTGCATGCACATACTGGGGCACTGGCAGGACTTTGTGGGGTCCCCACCTACTGCAGCATGAAACGTTTGCCAAGTGCCTTTTTGGAAACAAAAAACCAAAACAAAAATACCCCAAAACAAAAAGCTTCTCTTGGTGCTAGACAATCTTTCCCCTCACCAATCTAGGGTGTCCCATGGGCTCTGCTAGCATCCAAAGTTGCTTCACCCAGCAGCCAAAATTTTTCTTTTGGTCTTTGATTTAATCAAATGTAGGCACCCCTCCTTCAAGGTACTGATGGGGCAAGCACACACCACTGGGGCATTGGCACAACTTTGGGTGTTTGTTCAGGAATCCATCAAGTTCACAGCAGGAGACAAGACCCTCAACCCCAACCATGGGGCAAGAACAATCACACACCACTGGGGCACTGGCAGGACTTTGGGGGAGGGGGGGCCCAGTAAGACTCCCACTCCATTTATAGGCATGCATGCCTTAGGCAGGGCAGGACATCCTACATTACTCATCTCAAAGGGATAATAGCTGATGATCAGTGACCATTCATTAAAGTCCTTTGAGGTAATACATGTGCTGATTCAAAGGCACAACCCCCAATAACACCCACACTTATGATCCCAAATTAAGTGACTCCTCCCTGGTTCCCCCACCCACCCAGCCTAAGATTGCATGCAAAGTTGCAAAGGCAAATTCCCCGCCCCCCCCTTCACAAACACATTCATCTTCCTGAGTAACCCCAGGGAGGCCATGGAAGGATTCAGGGTGATGGGCTTCCCAAACTGTGTGAGAGCACTGGACAGCACACGCATTCCCATCCTAAAACTGTCCCAGAACAAATGGTCATTCATCAACAGGAAGAGATTTCCTTCAATTGTTCTCCAAGATGTAGTGGATCACTGAGAAAGATTTACAAACATTTACATAGGATAGGCAGGAAGTGCCCACAATGCATGTCTCTTTCAAAACTTACCACTGCCTGGGATGATGGAGAAGGGCCAATATGCCTCAGGACTGGAGAAGCTTGTCATCCAGGGTGTTTTAGTGTTACCACTGATAATTGCTGACACAGCTTACTCACTCCTACCCTGGCTTATAAAGTCCTGCAGGGGTCAAGTGACTGACACACAGAAACAGACATTCATCCACCAGCTAAATAAGTGCTGCATGAACATAGAGTGTGCCTTTGGCCACTTGAAAGCCTGTTGGAGGTCACTCAATAACATGGAAGTAGACCAGCAGAACATCATTTCTTTCATAGTGGCAGCCTGTGTGCTGTGGGGGAGGTTTTCAGTGAGTCTTGGGCCCAAGAAGCGAGAGAAGCTTCAAGATGTACATAGGGACCAGTAGGGCAAGGGGAGGGGGTGAGGCTTAGATATTCAGGCAAACAGTGGAAGGGGAGCTGTGATCTAGAATTGCCTGGCAGCACTTGTCATGGCTGCTCAGGCAAGGGAATTAGCTCTGTAACTGTATAACTGGAAGTTTTTTAATTTATGTTTTGGAAACCTTTGTTGATAATTGCCTGAAGAAGAAAAGACCTTTAACAGAAAACCATGGGGGAGTGGTGGGTGCAGGTAGATGGCTGTAGAAATTGAAAAAAAAAATCTGCCTGGTCTCTCTAGGCAGCCCAAGTGCGAAGGCAAAGCCTTTTAAGTAAAAGATATAAAATACAGAGAAATAAATATTTTTTTAAAAGGTGGGGGAAGGGGCGGGGCTAATGCTGTAATATGAGGTGTGTCTAAATACCTTATCGCAGTAATTGGAGATGCAGGAAACTAGAATGGAGATGGGCGCACAGGTGGTTTTCTCTTCTATCCTCCCAGTGAGTGGACGAGGCAGACGACATGAAACGAACATCGCGGAGACGAACTGGCAGCTACAGGAATGGTGCTTCAAGGAGGGCTTTGGCTTCCTCAACCACGACTGGCACATCACGACGAGAGACATGCTGGGGTGGGACGGGCTCCACCTTTCCCCTAAAGGTAAGCGTGTGTTCTCTTCTAGGTTGGCGGACCTCCTCCGGCGGGCTTTAAACTAGGCTCGTCGGGGGAAGGGGAAGATGAG
>NW_017728948.1:56320686-56383488 GCF_001723895.1 Crocodylus porosus
CGTTACTTCACAGGCAGGGCGGCTAGGATTTGGAACCAGCTTCCAAGAGAAGTGGTGCAGGCTCCTACCCTGGGGGTGTTTAAGAGGAGGTTGGATGAACATCTAGCTGGGGTCATTTGACCCCAATAGTCTTTCCTGCCACGGCAGGGGGTCGGACTAGATGATCTGCTCAGGTCCCTTCCGACCCTACAAACTATGAAACTATGAAACTGTGGAATTGAGATGCAAATAGGGTAC
Source organism: Crocodylus porosus (assembly GCF_001723895.1). Classification (NCBI taxonomy): domain Eukaryota; kingdom Metazoa; phylum Chordata; order Crocodylia; family Crocodylidae; genus Crocodylus; species Crocodylus porosus. The sequence continues at coordinate 56,320,924 of NW_017728948.1, forward strand.
CTCATAAGACAATGCCTCAGACTGAGCTGAAAATTATATTTGCTGGCTGACAAAAAAAATTGTGCTTATGCATGGTTGTCATGAATGGGCACTGCAGGGAGGGTTTTTCCAAAAAATAGCACCCCCATCTTTGTACTCCAAGTTGTCCCTAGGATACACCCCACCTTTCTATAGCCAGGGTGATGGATGCAAGCATTCAAATAGGCTTTGCTAAGTGGGCAAAAATTACTTTTTGTCTGGGAGAGTGAGGGTACAGTGAAAACCTCAAGACTCTACCCAGTGATTGGGGTGGGGGGGGAGGAATGCCAGGTGAGGGTGTGTGTGGAATATGGGTAGGCTGGTGATCAATGGTCACTAAAGAAGAGATAAGTTATATTTGCATGGTTTCCAATTGCATTGCCTGGGGCAGAATTGGAAGCAATAAATAATGAATAATACAGCATGGAAACGCAGGTTTAGAAAAAGGAAAAACACGCTTACCGGTGTTCTCCAAAATTAACTATGGAAATAGATTTTTCAGGGAGAGCACCCAAAAATGCTTTTGGTGTGTGACGGGCCTTCCTGGGGCAAGACCTCAAGTTAGCCTGCCCACCTGCCTACGGCAATCTGCCCTGACTCAGCTGCCACAACTTGAATATTATCATAATATATTAAGTCGGAGGCTGCCCATTCACTACCCCGATGCCAGGGGGCACTATCCATGGCTCCAAACCTTCCCTATACCATGGTCCATGCCTTGCAGATAGCATCCAGATTGGTATTGCTTCCTGGTCTGAGGCCAAAGCAAACTCAGTTTTTTGTTGGCCCCTTTCGTACACACTCACTCATGCTGCCTCCCTCTCACAGGGCCCTCTTGCACGCCACTAGCCTCTAGCATACCATCCATTACTGGTACCTTTCTTCCCTTGAGTGACTCCTTTCGGCCTTCAAGCTTTTCTACTCACTCTCCAGCACTACCACGCAGCAACTTTGGATACTGCAAGTTCACCTACTCTACATGTCATACCCTTGTGCTGACAGTGGGCTGCTTCTGCCCCTAGCTCCTCACCGGGCAACTAGTTTCATGCTCTCACACTTGGGGTTGGCCCATGTACCACCCTCAAGCCACCCTCACAGCCCTATTCAGTAAACCCTGGTACAGCCCTTCAAGCCGCTCTGTGCAGCCCTACTTTGCACCCACTAGTGTAGTCCTTCAGGTGCACTACTACACCTTATTCTACATGGGACCACACAACAAACCAACCCCTCTGGGGCCCCTGCTGAGCTCAGATGCCACTTTATTAACATGCCTGACCCACATTGTTCCCAATGCTTTCGGTATTACCCATCAGATGGTAGGAGACAGGGATAAGGCACCCCTACCCACCTTTCACCATGGAGATAACTGGCCTGGCATTTCTTGTGGGCTGTTCTGCCACAAACAGCCCCACCAGGCCACCCTTTTCTAGCAGGGTGTAGTTTCAGGTCATGCCCAGGATCAGGAGTCTCCTATCATCCCTATAGCTTCTGCCCTTACCTAGAAGTTTTTCCAGGAGCAGAAGCTCAGCTGGATGATGCTACTCCCTTGGCAGCTTCCAGCAAACTACTGTCCCAGCCTGTGACAGTGGGGTCCTAAAATGGCCACCCTAATCAAGCACCTGCTGGCTGCCTTCCTCCAGCCCTTAAACTGGCAGGCACCCAAAGATGCACTGTCACAGGTGACCAGGATAGAAGTTGTCCTAATGTGGGGTTCTGGTTAGTGGTCTGTGCAGGGAGACTGTGGAAGTCCAAGCCAAAAAAACCCAAACAAACTGCATTCCACCCCAAGTCCTCCCCCCCCACACTCCATATAGCTTATGCTGGCTGGCAGGGCTCCGCTTGAAGCTGGTGAGGGCAGGCGAAGGCAGCCTTTCAGCTTTCCCAAAAACAGTACCTCGTGAGGTGGGCCCCCCCTAATATGCAAGCAAGCAAAGACAGGTCACTCAGCAGCCAAAAATTCATTTCAGTGTTTGAATTAGAGGCTCCAGTGTAGTGCCCCTCCCCCACCCCCAACAGTTAGTGGCCAGTGCAGGAGAGATTTCCCAAAAAGAGCACTCCCACTTTTGCAACCTGAAGTCCCCATAGGATGCACCCTGGCTTTCTCTGACCAGGGTGATGGCTGCAAGCATCCAAACAGGCTCTGCCCAGCAGGAAACAATTTCTTGTGGTCTTAAAATTAGGGGGTCCACTGGAAACCCCCGGAGTCCCCCAGTGATGGGAGGGGAAAAAGTGGATAACGTACATTTGTCAGGGAGAACACAAGGAGATTGCACCTGACAATGAATAGCTGAGTGAACAGAAGAAATTTTGGAGAGGCAGGGAAGAGTGTAACTGAAAGCCACACAAAAATAAACCAAAAAACACCCCAAAAATAAACCATAAAAATAAATGAATCACTAAATACATTCCTAAACTGCCCCCTCATAATTTAGTACTAGAAGGTTAAGAGGGTAAAATTGTTATGAGGTGCCCTCTAGCGTCTTTTACTAGTAATAGCATATTAATCCAATATGAGACTTAAATGCATTACATAACGTAAACTTTACATCATTCATTGTGGTACATTACGACAGTGAAAAAAACCTAGGAAATATCTTTAGCTAGAAAAAGCCAAAAAAGTGAACAAGGGCCCTAAGGTGCATATCTACACTGCCTCCTTATTTTAATTTTTGTATTATTTTTAAACAAAACACAAAACAAGTGTGGGCACATGGTTAATAAAGATATTTTACAGAACATGATTATTACAGAAAACCTTACTTTATTTACTCAGATACTCCAGGATGTTGCTTGCTTTGTTTTGGGAAGGCAAAATGAAGGAAAAAAGTGATGGAGGTTTAACCCTCTAATACCTACTGCCAAATTGTGAAAGGGTTAAGCCCATAGGTGGAGGAAGGCTGGGGCTAATGGGGCTTAGCCCCTTCAAACTTTTTGTAGTAGCCAGCGAGACCAGCAGTACCATAGCTCTACCATCCAGCAGTGCTCGGTGCTGCTCAGCGTGCAGCCGCTCCTCCACCGCTGCGTATAGCACCAGCACACATCACCCTCACAACAACCCTGTGGGAGAAGGGGCAGGGGGCAGGCTGGGCTCAGCCTCCCGAAATAATATTTTCCCCCATTGCATATAGCTAATTCTCTACCTGTGGAACAGTAGGGAGAAGGTGATTGACACTGACAAGTGGATTCCGCCCTGCCTCAGCGTATCTGGAGAAGCATAGTCCCTGGTAACCATTCTATTGTCCCCATGCCTCCATTCTGCTGCAGAAGTTATTCTCCTCACTTATGATATGCCCCTCCAATTTTGGGGGCCAGAAATGTGTGTGTGTTATGCAAGTTAGTATGGTACTTCAGATTTTACTTTATGCTATATTTATTCCTAGTAAAGAGTAAACATATGACCATCTCTTCCAAGCTGGCCACCGAAAGTGTGACAGTGCTTGGCCATTAGGTGGCAGGAGAGCCATTTTGCAGTAAGCAAATGGCTCCCACAATATGAAATGGACGAGGGGAGTGGACACATGACTGATACAGTGCTGCTACTTAAATTTGTATATAGTTACTATTTTATGAGATATACCTTTACCCCAGAGTGGAATAGCATACATTGATGTAAGGCTGTGCATGTGTCCACTCCATTTTCACTACCCAGTAAACTTAATTTACTCATTAGTAAGTGTATTAAGTATCCACACTCTACATTTCACATAGAAACCCTGTTTTCCTTCTGTTTAAGGAGGTCTTCAAATACTCCCCTGTGCATTTATTAGTTTTCACCCTAGATTTCTTTGTAAAAAAAATCAAGTAATTCTTGCTTTCAAAACAATATTTAAACCCAGCTCCAAAATCACTTTAAAAACTTTTTACATTTTCCAGACAAATTATCATGGATTTGTGAAGTTTTCAACAATTAATTTTGCCAGGAGCGACATTTTCATCATTAATATACAGTAACAGTTTCTATATATTTTCTCTATAGGATTTCAATTTAGAGATTTTCTTCAATTGATTTTCACTTTCAGATCTACACTAGACATTTAAGCCTTAGAAAAAATCATTATGAAAATAATCCAGTAATCCATGAACTGAAACATATTCATCTAAAGGTGCAAGACTGTGTAATATATAGTATTTTTTTAACCAGAGAATGAGATCAAGTTAACTTACTGACTTAGTTTTATTCCTGATTTTATACCAGACACCATCAACATAGATAGCGATGTAAGAGTATGTTATAAAGGAGAAGCTAGCTTAAATGTCTTTCACACCAAATATCTCTCCAATAAAGGCCTGTTATACCTTACACTGTGAGCCATGCAAACGTTGGTCAGTCTTAGTCCTTGCTTGAATTTGGAGCAGGCACACTTCAGGCCAGCATTGGTCTGGAGGACTGAAAGGTAAGAATCCCACCTCTCTTTCCATTCCAAGCTTCTGCCCTATTCTGCCCCCTGGACTCCCCCTGATTGCCCCCTCCACACCCAGGGATCACCCCTGTCCCTCAGGGTTTCCCTCAGCCTCCTGGTACCTCTAGGACATTACTTACTTGTGGCTGCCTGTGCTGTCTATCCCAGGTGAGCAGGAAGGGAAAAATTAACATGCCTGCTTGGCTGCCGCTGCTGCCAGGCTGCTGCTTTTATGGTCCAAAGAGCAGCAGCAGCAGTGGCAGCGACCTGGCAGGTAATTAATCCTTCCCAGCCTGCTCCCTGGGACAGACAGTGAGAATAGCCACAAGTAAGCTATGTGGGGAAGGTGGGAAGGCAGCAGTGAGTGGGGATCTAGGGTATTTGGGAGGGAGGAGAAGCAGTGAGTTGGATCTGGGTCAGTGGGGGAGGCAGGTGAAGGAGGGGGGCCTAGAGTGGCTACATATTAGTGTAACATCAGCTAGGTAGCACAGATCAGAGATAAACCTGCCCTGGAGTGACATATCTTTGAGCTGCATAATGAGTGTTTAAAACCAGTGTCTGGTATTAACATGCAGACAATCCAGGGGTTAACAGCTTCAGGACCTGCCCAAAATTACCATGTAACAAGGTCCTGAAGACCAACCTTATAAACAAGATTGTATGGTTTTGAATGGCAAGGAAGCATGAGCAGGAGGCAAAGAGAAAGCAAGTATTTAATTCATTTTACCTACAGCTTTGAATATCATTCTTCTATGCAGCAGAAATTGTTATTAACAGCACCACAGCAAAAACTTAAAAGAAGGAATGGAAGTTGGCTTAAATTCCCAGGGGTGTCAGATGGTGCAGATATGTGTAAATTCAGCTTCTTACCCTAGCCAGACTGTATTCAACTCCTTTTTTACATAATCTTATTTACAACATTCATTCGTCTTTAGGGCTAAATACAGACAGTCAAAAAGCCTGAGGCAAAATCTATTCAATCTTTGTAGGTTTCCCTAAGCTGCATAGATCGAACTGATAAGGAACTGAAATGACATCCAGTTTTCAGTTTGAAAAAGCAGGCAGAAGCCAATACTGACCCAGGCCGAAAGGCAGAGGGTGCTACGGTATACTTCCAACCCTGCAGGCCACTGCTGAGGCTAACAAAGTGGGCCTATCCCCACTGGCTGTTCAGCATATGCCCCTAACCCTCTGCTTTCCCCCTCGGGTGCTGAGCTGGGGTGTACCCCCCCACCCATGCTGGCCCAGATTGGTCCCCTGCCCTCCCCAGCACCCCAGATCTGTGCTCACTTCCCCGATCTACGCCACCCTGATTAGTTGTGGCTGCCCTGGGCTGTCTGTCCCAGAGAAGAGGCAGGGACGGGTAAAACTCCCTGCCCAGCCAGGCTAAGCACAACCTTGCCATTTAACCCTTCCCTGCCTGCTCCCTGGGTCTGACAGCTCTGACAGCCATAATCAGGGAGCAGGGAAAAAGTGAGTGGGGTTCTGGGCTGTGGGGGAGGGAGGTGGGGGCAGTACACCTGAACTCAGGCTGGGGGGGGGCACTAGATATGGGGCTGCTCCCACATGGGTGGACCCTGACCCAGGGTGCTGGCCCTGGGACAGGGGAGTGCTTCTCCCCCTTTCCCCAGCACCTCAGTGACTTGCACTGACCCAGCCACAGGAGAAGGCAACCCTCACAAATCATTGTGGGGTCTGGGCTTGTGGGAAGGCTCTGTTCACTTGCCTCCCTCCCCACCCCTGTTGGGCTGACACTTCAGCTGGAACACAGGCTAGGGAGCAGAGGCTTTGCTTTTCTTTGCTTTATGACAGGCCAGGGGTAGAGATGGCCCTGCTCCACTTGAGCAGACAGTATGGGCCAAGGCTAGCGCACCCACCCTGCAAGAGTGGGGAGGGTTGCCAGGTGCAAGCATCCTGGGATGCTGGAGGACTGTGAGTTAACTTGAGTCAGGATGGGATCTGGGACACAGTGTGACAGACTGGTTTAACCTAAATCAGTTAAGTCTGATACTACATTCATCCAGGTTTATATTAAACCGGTTTGGGCTGTTTTGAGACCAGTTTATGTGCACTGAACTTCTGTTCTGTTACAGGTTTAAAATGGTTTCCAATCCATTATACAGGTTTACATGTCATTTGTATCCCTAGTCCAGGAGTTGCTTTATATTACTTGATTTCTTCTATGTCATATAAAAAGTTTAAACAGGAGTTATGGCTTGTGTCACATATGTGGTTTCTTTGGTCTCAAGTTCTGAATTTTTTAATAAAACTATTCTATTACTATTCTATTCTATTTCTGGTGTAGCAAGAAAACTTTTTTTTTCACCTGTCCCCCACTCCACTGTGAAGCCCCTCCATAGAGCAAAAGCCCCTTTTGCAGTACTCCTTTTTAGGGATGCTTTCTCTTTTCTACCTTTTCTACTTTACTTTGACCTGACCAGTGCCCTGGCTGCCCAGGCACAAGGATCAGCCGGTGACCTCTTTCTGAAGCAACGTTGCACTGAAAGAAGCCTCAGTTGGCCATCGACGATGGACTCCAGCGCTTGGGGATAGGTATATCTTGACACCAGTGCTTAGTGTTCATAGCTAACTACTGTAAGTGTGTGTGTGTGTGCGTGTGCATAAATGTGTGTGTGTTTAAGGGGATCAGCCCCAAGGTTTATGATCTGACTTTACTTCCATCTAATAAACTAGAATTTTATGATGATCCTGTGAGTTGGTCCTTTGTAGCCAACACTGGCACATTGCAAACACAGTTTCCTCAAAGTTCTGCAGATCTCAGGAGCTTACCCTGAATAATTTATTCTTCCCTGTCTTGGAAGAATCCAACAGATTGCCTGACCCACAATTTTTCTTATTTAAAGTCAATAAGGAAATCAAGGTAGACTATTTCAGATGAGGTTGATGAAAGCCATTTTAAGTAAGAGTTATGGCCTATGTTATATAAGAGTCATATAAGAGAGTAGGTGATCATACTAGTCTCTCTGGTCTTAATTTTTTTGGTACTGATTTTGTGGTATTTCAATCTCTTCAGACCTAACTTTCCTTTAATATCCAAAACTAACATTCCTGGGCTGTACGTTCATAATGACTAAAAGAAAAGTTCCTTCTAGTTAAAGTGCTCCTCAGTGGGATTCTTACTATCCCTGCCCAAAAAGGAGGGTGAAGACACAACAATGTAATGGAGATAAATGAGATTGGAGTAAGTTCTCAGAGACTAGTATAATTGGGACGGCTTTTGGATGTCTGATAACTGGCAGACCTTTGTCTACAGAGGAGGAATTACACCATTTTTTCCATTGATGGGCTTTGCTTAAATAAGCAAAGAAATGGCTTTTCAGGGTTAAGGATGATCTGACTGATAACAAGAATTTTAATCTAGGAATCCATAATGAAACTGAAGAATTGCACAAAATCGCCATGCTGACAATAAACATGCAACAAGAGGTTATTCTGAAAAGGAAGGAGGTGGCTCGTCCTCTCTTCACCAAAGAGCTGAAGAGATATGGAAGACAACAGCATAGTTATAAGTAGAATAAGACAGTCATGAGTATTCCAGCTGGAAAGGATTGATGCAAATACACCAATGTGCAGAGCCTGGGCAGTATAATAGAGTATCTTGATCTCTGGATGTGTGCGACACAAAAATAGAAGTTATAGGACTAAAGGAAACATACTAACATAGTAAGCATGCCTAGAATGCATAAAATGAAGAGTAAAAATAATTTAGGAAGGACAAAAATAAGAAGAAAGGTAATGCATTACACATTAACAATGTGGTTGATTGTAGGAAAATAAGATGTGATGACACACACAACAGAACCTGTTTCAGTGAAACAGAAAGTAGCAAAAAGGACCTTTGGGTAGTTGTGGTTTGCTGTAGATTGTCAATTTTAGATTTGGAAATTAATAGGGGTCTATACAAGGTGTAGTGAGATTTCTGTAATAGTGGAAATCTTGTAATTATAGGAGTCTTCAAGTTCCTTGGTATAGACTAGCTACAAACACTATGCATAATAATAGAGTGCAGATATTCCTAGATATGAAAGATGATTGATTTCTCTATAAAATGGTCACTGTACCATCAGGAAGCAAAGATACCATAGATTTTTTTTGTCATGGCTAGTACCAAGGAAATTACAGAAGTTTCAGGCTTGGGTAATGATGAAGATATAACAGAACCCCATCAATGGGCTATTGAATAGCCATGAAGACATACATGTTGAAGTTACCACACCTGAGGTGGAAGCAACACTTTGATTACTTGCAGTCACAGAAGTAATCAATATTGAACTGGATAAATTGATGGAAGGGATGGTATGCTAGTACAGGGAGTTTTGGCTCAATCAGTACATGTAATATGTAGAGGCATGTATTTGTGGTTTCCAAGTTGCAGTATCAACATATTTATCTTGTAGTGTGGAAGATGTTTAGTGACTCCATGCTTTTTGGCTTTGCTGGATGCCGTTTGGAGTCATGAAGGACTTTTTTGCCCTCAAGAATCCTAGTGGCTTGTAGGGAAGTTGGGGAGAGGATGGTGGGAGGCGTTCACTTCTTAGCTGTGACACATTACCTACAGCTAAGGCTGTGGGTTTCTGATTGTGGAACATTAATGTTCCTACTGGTAGTTAGAAACCCATAAGTTATGACTGCAGGGTCTTGCTCTTCCACTCAGAGTAACACTGATCAAAGTTGGAATCAGGAAGGAACTTTTCCTCTTAGGGCAGACTGGCAAGTACTGCAGGGTTTGGGGCATTTCTCTGTAGAATAAGGCATGATTCTTTTCAATGGAACATCTGTGTATATATTAAGCAGGTGTTCCTCTGTTAATGCAGAAGCAGGGCTTTAGCAGTGCTTTGTGACCTTGGATGTATGCTTATAACTTGTTATAGGGTTTGTGTTGGCATTCTGGGTTTTGTGCCATGGAGCTCTATGTGAGAGTCTGAAGTGGCAATTTTGGGCATACTTTGGGTGAATGATTGCTGGCTAATGCAGAGGACTGGACATGATGGCCCGGGGGGCCTTGGTAGTCCTCTCTTCCTAGCTGCCTGAAAGTCAACCTGCAGCTTCAGTAAGTATAGTTTTCAACTTTACACATTCGTTTTTAGCAAGACTTGTCTATTCAGTGACACAAATCTCAAAGGAGATCTTTTCACCTGCCTTCCCCGTCGAATTAAGGTCCAGAGTCAGCAGTAGCCAACGAAGCATGAGATTTCATGCTATATTCTTAAGCCCTTGATAAAGTTGGTCAATGAATTTTACCTTATTTAGGTGTCTCAGATTATTAAGCATTAAAGCACAGCACAAAACATTAATGCTTCATATAATGATAGCCTGACAAACTGTACAGCATCAACAGAAATATCTCAAGGCCAGACTTCTATGATAAGTGAGAAGTGTAAAAGACAGTCTTTGTATGTGAATTGGCTGGATTTTCACTGGCAAAATGCAAACATTGGTTGAAAAATTAAATACTTAAAATCAATACAATTGCATATCTTATACCTTGATTCTATTTTTTTTAAAAACATATTCTGCACATCTGTTTGCACAACTGTAAAATATTCAAATTTCTTTCAAATCCACACTAGAAAAATGTTAGAAAAAATCATTAGGAAATAATCCCTTAATCCATATACTAGAAAATATTGATCCAAAGGTGCAGGACTGAGCAATAAAGAGTATTTCAGCAGAGATTGGGATAAAGTTAATTTATTGGATCAGTATTTATAAAATATGTTTTGTTTAAGCTGTGTGATCAAAATATTGAAAACAAATATATTTTTGTCTACCTGGGGTGTCATCTACAGAGGAGCAAACACTCTGCTGTGAAATGCAATGAACTTGTGTTAAGCAAGGTCAGAATTTACACTGGCAAATTATGGGATCAATTCTGATCCTGCTGAGGTCAATGGAAAAAAGTTGACATGAGTGGGCTTATGCCCTTTCCTCAGCACTACTGTTTGTATATCCTGTCACTTAAGCCTGTCACAAAGTATTCCACTTATTTCCATCCTTTCAAAATTACTTGTGTATACAAATATGGGATTTGTAAATGCACATGGAGCCTCATAAATGCCAAAATATTGATGCCATAAGTTTTTAACAGAAAAAGTGTGTATAGACAATGTAAAAAAGTGCTCAAGGAGTAGACTCGTGAAGACTTTTATTAGTATATTCTGTTGATATTGCAGATTCGTACTGCCGCCAAGATGCATTACACTTGTACAGCAGACAGAACCAAGATTACTTTCTGTAGTGCAAGGGCAATGGACCTTGTACAGGCCACTTGCCAAATGTTATGAGTGGAAACATTGTGAATGAAAGTGAAAAGAAGTAAAAACTAAATGATGTCTCTTCATCCAGTTATTTATCCATCACTGGAAGTGGCTCGTGATGCAAAGTGTTTGCCTGAATGCTAAGAAATCCATTATTTTTGTCCATAAGATACATATTGTATATAGTACTACAACCCTAAGCATTAAAAATATTAGTTAGGTTAAAAATACTCTTTTTTCTTTATAAACTCATTGCATTGATTTTAAGTGATAAGTAAAAAAAAAACTGGTTTGGTCTTATTTGTTTTCTGGGTTCTGAGCCATTATGAATGACATCTTCAAGTATTTCTGGCACAATAACAAAGTCTAGAAAATAACTTTGTAAAATGAAAACTAAGAGTATTACTGTGTGGGGGTTACCCCTGATTAAGAGTAAGTATTTGGCAGCCTGGACCCTTCTTGGCCCGATCCGTTCGTTTAACTATGTACTAAATGGAAACTCTCTTAACTGTTAACTCTCTTCATGCGCTAAACTTTAGGTTAAATTGTCGGATTAAATTAATTTTATGTATGATTCAATACACAGTACATAGTATGGATTAGACCTGCATAATAAATATAGATGTTGATAAAGCTTTTTTGAGCCCTATTTGCTATGTTTAGAAAATTATGCCTAAAGAAGACGAATGGGCCATTAATTAACAAATGCTGAAACAGCTTTAGCAGGCATTCTAAAAATACATGCCAAGTAAGCAAAAGATGAACAACAATAATATCAGAGATATACCCAAGTTCAAGAGCAATTACTACCTGGAGTGGAACTTGATGCAAAATATATATCGTTGTCAAATTGATAGATCTGCATATAATGATTAATAATTCAGTTATAACATATTAGTTAAATGGTACTGAGGATAACAAATGAAACCTGATAAAAGGAAGGGTAGGAAGGAAAATGGCACCATTTCAAAAGAGATTTTTTCTATATATTAGAGTAGAGAAGTCAAAGATGTTATCAAAATGTAGACTTATACAAAGAAGAGCACAAACAAAATTATGCTGTTGTGAGATGCAGGGTCAGAAAAGAATATAAAATAAATATTTAATAGTGATAAAGATATTCCAGAATATAGCAGACAATCTCAAAAGCTAATTGAAATGATTATGCATCTTAGCTAATGTGAAAAGAAATGTTGTAAGAATTAATTAAATAATAATGAAATAGAAGCCACTTTTTATAACACTGTAAATGAACATGCATCAAGTCAAGAACAGAGTTCCAAGGAAAATACGACTCTCAATCATACAAGACAATGCATTTGCTTTCAAAAGGAAAGGAAAGGAAATGATATAGTAGTAAATGATTTAAAATATTTTTTTTTCTTGTGGTAGAATATGCAGAACATGACCAGACAGTTCATAACGATCTGGAATTAATTTACAAAGCATTTTTAAAGAATGTATATCATTTCTTTAGAAATGCCAGAATTCCATATCTCTCCATACAGAATGTAAAAAGAATTAAATGAAGTAATCTGGGCTTTGATGGACTTTCTTTATAGTATGGGCTGTATGATGACAGATATAACAGGAACGTACAAGGCAATAGAAAGTAAAAGTATTTTATGTGATGCTGCATGCAGAGTGCCCTAAGAAAGGCACTTCTGCTGAAAGAGTTCTGCTTTCCTTAAAGGCTGTTTGATTTAAACAAGCACAATTTATTCAGCCTCCCACACCAGTGCTTCAGAAATGTCTGACTTGCAGTATAGTGCTTAACTAAAACTATGCCAGTAAAGATTACACCAGACAGATGCCACAGGTGTGCCTAGGAAGACCCAAGAGAAAGGAAGCAGACATGCAAGTAGGAAAGGAGAACTGGAGAGGAAACCAGCACGCAGAGATGTTCTATTGAAAGTGACAAGTGAATAAATACACTTCTAATCTCCAGCCAACTGAGAAGTCCAAAGAACTGTGTGGGGAATCCAAGGTAAGAATGAGTTACACTTGAATGGTAGGAAAAATAGTAGGGAACAGCAGTGCCTACTGATAAGAGAGAATTCACTTATATTTAGTGGCAAGAGGAACTAGGAGAGAGATCTACTTGATGCAGTTCGAAATGACAAGTAAATTGAATGGGTGGACAAAGGCAGAAATGGAATGCCATGTCAGTCAGCATGGGGAAGCACTGTAACTGTGAAACCTGGGTGAATCTTTTGCTAACAAATCAAGGGTAGAAAAGGGAATGGAGACATTTCCTATTAACTACAAAGAGGTAGTAAAATATTTTCCCATCCTATAAAAATGTGATATTTAAAAAATGTAGTGCAAGTAACACAAGAATTCAAATTCTAGACATTATCTCTGAACTGATCAAATTCAAATTTTTGGAGAGGCCAATTTAAATATTTCATTTAAATAACTCCAATTTTGTTTCATTTTGAGCATTTAAAATCTAATTAGCTTATGTATGTAAATGAAAAGTATCTGGGAACCAGATATCCATGTTCTGTATTTTTCTTGTGGAGAAGGGTGGGGGTAGAGATTGGTAAAACATTTTATTTCAGCAATTTGGACCCCCTTTTTTTTAATGTGGAGAAGTTTCCAGAAACTAATACACAAAAATGTTCAGCTTTGACTAAATTGGAATTTTCAATTATTTTGTTTTTCTTTATAAATGTTTCACTTCTAAAATTAAGTCACAGATATGACAGGGAAATAATGGTGGTGAATTTTGCTGAAGAACAGTGTGACATATTTAAAAAGGAAATGATTATTTAATTTTGGGGGGAAATAATGCAGCACTAGTGGCTGAGTAGTCCATGCTTGATATTGGTAGTTCAAATGTACAGAAGTTGCTTTTGAATGCAAAACTAAGGTTACGTACAGACATTTAGCTTCTTCTGAGAGAATTGCTGCTCTCCTAGGAGAAAACAAAATTGCTTAGACTTTCAGGATTTGCCTCCTAGAACAAAAATGACCACTCCAGGAGAAAAATAACCCCAGGATCAGCCACGGTTACTTGGTTCCTGGGAGAGTGAACTTCTGTACATGTACCTCTGGAGAAAAGCTGCAACACAATCTGTCAGCATCCCAACATGCTTTGCTCCTTACTCCCAGCTCCCAGCCCCTTCCTTCTATGGGTCCAGGGAAACAGCGTCACTTGGGATGGACTCTCCTGCTGTAGCCAAGCAGGGAGCTCCTTCACAATTCCCTCACTGTGCTCCAAGGCAGTCTGGGTCAGTCAATCAGAGCTATCCTGTGCACTGCTGTCATCTGTTGCCAGGCAGACTAGGTGCCTGCAGAGGAGGATGAGATGTATGCATGAGGGTCCCCTGGTTGCACCACAGCTTGATATTCAAACATGTATACAAGGAAAACCAGGAAACCAAACATGGGAGAATTCTCCTAGATCATTTGCATGTCTACACAGTCTAAGAGTACCTAAATGTGTGGAAGAAGACTTACTACCAGTTTTAACCACAATAAGCTGGCAAGAAAGTCCAAGCTGCACAACTGTCAGATACTTCAGAATTGGTTATGGGGCTCATAGAGGCAAGTCGAAGTGGATAAAAAGCTAGTTAGGGAACATGGTGGTAAATGAACATTCATCTTACCATGATCAGGTAGTTACAGTATTTTCTTTTCCAGAAACATTAGCATTATTGACTTTATATGACAGAAATAGTCCTAAGCAGAGTGTTATCAAGTCAGGTCAGTTAGAAAGCTATTGGTATTCTGGCATAGGAGCAGTGTATACGTAGGGAACCCACCATACAGATATGCATCCAAATATAGATTTAGTTTTCTAGCAGCCAGAGAAATTCTTATATTGAATGCGGGTTGTGCTGAGCCTAGAATTCTTGTAGGGGACTGGTAGAACCAGCTAGATATCTAGATCAAAATTTTGTGAAGAAGCAAATTCATGCCTACTGAATATGAGGGTCACAAGAGATGAAGAAGAAGAAGGACAGGGATATAAAAAAGGCTAGGAATAATGAGGTGCACCAGATTTCATTATTGGAGAGATTTAGGAGCAAAAAAAATGTCATTATAGAGATTGGGAACTAAATAATCAGAATGGTTAAACTGTAGGTTCATCTTATCATAGAGACCATCTGTATACACCTATTGTATTGATATTGTACTGAAACGTTTTTTGGAAAAGGTTGATGGATTTGGGACAAAGTGCAAACAAGTAGTCATGTCTGTGGTATAAAATAATTGTAAGGATAAGAGTATGTACTTATGAGTAGAGGAGAAAAGCATATATATTTCTGTGTGCTTAATTATTCATTTTTTTGTTTTTATCAGGTATGCTCAGGGTTTAGCAACACTATTTCATGGCAAACATATTGTTAACGTAAGCAATTTTTAATATTTTATTGGAGGTGGCAGCCAGGACTTTAGGGTTAAGGAAAGGAAGGCCTGCATAGAGTAGAAATATGGTGAGATTATTTTACTGTGAGGAGTTTATTGAAAAACTCCATTTCAGTAGCTGCACATGAACAGGTTTTTCTTTCCTTTTTTTTTTCTTTGTATGTAGTCATCTATCAAAAAGTGAAGCTCCTTACAGCAAACCTGTATGTGCATGTGATCTCTATCACCCTATTGGACATATGTGCATAGCAAATTAGCCTTAGAGGTCATAACATACCTAACTGCTAAAATGACCAGAAATCTCTATTTAAAGGACAAAATCCATAATCACAGCATCAGATTTTTTCAAGATATATTTATAAGTTTTGTGTGGCTAAACAAAGTTTGTTAGGGAAACGTGAACCAACAATGACAAAAGTTGGCAAATGAAAAAGAATCAGACAGATGCCAGATTAAAATATTTCTCATTAAAAGAGTAAAATAACTAAATAGAAGCCCCATGCAAAATTCAAGGGGTAGAAAATCTAACATGAGTAAAATTTCACAATAATGGTCCCTGCTTTAAAAAACATACAAGCAACACCCCAAAACAAAAACAACAACCCCCATTCCGGGAATTTATGACCCAGAATAAGCTTATTTTTAATGCAATATTAACATTATGGATACTTACCAGGAAAACCATGATAGCTAACAGAAATATGAAGCACTGAAGGTACATTAACTGAAGAGACAAAATGTAGGAAACTTCAAAATGTGTTATTACAAGTTGGAAGACCTGTTTAGAAAGAAAGGGAGGAAAGAATGTCATGATTTTTACTAGAGAAGGCAAGAAGCCATTTCAGTCATGTAAGATATATGACAACATACTGCATTTTGTTTGATAGAAAGGAACCCTCTTCAGTCCTTCCTAGCCATGAATGGCATGTGCAAGGTTATCTGGAGTTGTGAAAAGATGAACTGTGTTAGATCTTAATGGCAGCTAGGCCTGTGTAAATAGGGAAGTATTCAATTTGGATCCAGATTTGGAGGACAGCGATTCCATTTAGAGATTCAGATCACTGTCCCGAATCAATTTGGCAAAATCGACTTCGGAGATTCAGTGCTGATTCAGAGAGATTTGGTGATTCAGCCATATACTAAAATGGGGAATCACTGAAATATTTATAACTTTATAATTTTTTGGCAGATTTGGATGAAAACATCAGGAATGGTAGCCCCTTCTTAGGGCATGAAGTCTGCCAAGGTTCAAAGAGATAGATGCAGGGGTTTCTGGGAAACTACACTTCAAGTTGCTGACAAGGAAAACTTGTGATGTGTGAATTCGTGTGTATGTTAAGGCACAGTGGAATGAAAACTGCAGGGATGGTAGCCCCTGTTCTCACCCTCAGAACTCCACTGCATTAGTAAGCCTCACACCTCTCAAAGATCTTACAGGTCTGGGGTTTCCCCAGCCAGGACTGTGCGGTGGCTGAAGGTTATCAGGTGCCTCCTGCTCTTCCCTGCCTTTTACAAGAGAGGTTCAGGGTCCTAGCATTTCCTGGGGCTGCTGCACCACCAGCAGTCCCATCAGGCCTCCTACCCCAGCAGGGTGCAGCTTTCAGTCATGCCTAGGTTGATGTGGGGTCTCCTCCCCATATGCCCCCAGCCCTTATTCCTCCAAGTTCTTCCTGGTATGGGAGCTCAGCAGGGAAATGTTTTTCCCTTGCTGGCTGATGAGAAACTAAACTGCTCCCTCCAGCTCTGAGAGCAGTTCATTAAATGGCTGCCCTCATTAGCAACTGCCCTGCCATGATCTCCCTTGCCATGTGGGACTCATCTATCACCTTTGCTTGAAGAAGAGTTCACCAATGTCCTGACTGATCACACCAGTGCCCTGTGAGGGAGAGGTAGGCATGACCTCCACCCTGGCTGCTTCTGATGTCTGAGGTGAAGTGCAAGGCCACCTGTGGACTTGCCTTGCACAGCTTCTTCCTCAAGTACTCCCTGCATACCTCATGCAGGGAAGGTACCATCCTCCTTCTAAAGGTGGTGTGTGTGGGCACTTGATAGGATGGGGCTATGAGCACCATAAGCTACTTGAACCCTGGCTGTTCAACTAAGGAGAAGGACTAGTCATCCACAGCAAGCATCTCCCCAGTGCTCTGAGTGACCTCGCTTGCCTTTGGAATGCACCCCCCTTTGTCTGCATCTCTCCCCCACGATTCAGGGTGCCCTGCCTCTGCTTTGTGGAGACAGAGCCCTTGGAGAAAGAGGAGAACTTCCCTTTGGGCGTGCTCCCACTGGTGCCAGTCTGAGGAGGAGCAAGGGGAAGGGGGTGCTGTCCCCTGAGATGCAGCAGCATTGCCGTGGTGGTGAAGTGTTTCACCTCTTTGCCCCGGCTGATCTGCCTTTGGCAGTGCTGGCAGATGGCATACTTGGGATCATCTTCCCCTCAGAATGATCCCATACTACACTACCCCCTCCCCCACTGATGGCTTGAGGGTGGGGATCCTGCCATATACCTCTCCTTAGCAGGGAGAGGCACAACAACAGCAGGAGCTGACTCAGCTGAGCCATTTGCCTCCACAACTTCAACCTCAACTTCCTCCAAGGTACTTTCTGGAGAAGGAGACCTGGGTCTAGGGGAACTCTGAGGGGCATGGAGCACACACTCAGATTCCCTCTCATTCCCCAGAAATTCTTGTGCTAGGGCTCTTAGGTCCCCTGCTTCCAGATCCAGTTCCTCCTCTGGCACTGGGAAGCTCACAAAATTGGGGTGGAGGAGACTGTCATTCTGCTGCTGATGGCTATATCTGATGTTAGGGGAGGTGGTGCCAGTGCAGGGATAGGTATTTCTCCCATCTCCTTGCTCTCACTGGCAGCAGAAGACTCATCACTGCCAAGAAAAGAGGATGTGTCTATGTTTGGTGGGGGAGGGGGGGGAGAACCTGCAGCATTCCCTCTACCCCCTCTAGCCCCTCTCCCTCTCTTGCCAGAAGACTTGGCACCTGCCTTTACAAACACTTCATATTAATCTTTACTGTGATGGAAAATGTGTGTGTATTCAGCTGTAATATCTCTTCTGTGTGTGTGTGTAACTAACTAATGTCTCTTCCTCTTCTCTGTTTACTGTACATGTCTGACTGCTATCTCTTCTCTTCTTCTCTGTTTACTGTGTCTGCATGAGTGTGTGTAATGTATGTGCTTTCCTGCACAGTGATGGATCACTCTGCTAGAAAAAACACAGCTTACTTTTAAATTGTGTGTGGAGGGGAAAATAACAAGAACAAATAAGAGGTTTTTGGGGAAGAATAAGTTGAAAGAAATGGATTGGATAGGGATAAGTAGAGGGATTCTAGGCAAGTGTAATTAGTAAGCTGTATCCAATCTTTTTCAAGAACAGAAACTAGCAGAGACTGACTAGAAAACCAAGCCAGTCCAGTAGTACCTTTCAGATGCTGTTGCTCAGGCAGAAACAGCTCACAAAAGGGACAGAAAGCCTAGAGACAGAGGCTTATATGCTGTTTCCACATCCCTCCCACAGAGCACTGTGATTGGAATGAGACTCAGGGAAAGATCACAGTCACCAGCCAGCTACAGATGTCAGCCTTTCCCCACCCCGCTTCCCCTCCCTCTGCTCAGTTTCTCTTCCCCTGAAAGACTGCTTCTGAATCTCTGAATCTTTTTCCAAATCTTTTCTGAATTGATTCACAGGCTCCGAATCAATTCAAAGATTTTTTTGGTCTTCCGATTCGATTCAGATTTGGTGATTCAGCCTCCAAACTGAAGTGGAGACCAAAGCTTCACACACCCCTAATGGCAGCCCATGTGGAAAAACTGTATAGCACATAAACAGATTAGGTTACACACTCTACGTTTTTAATTCAGAAAATAGACCAAGACAGTGGGGAAAAAATGTCAGGATCAAGAACAAGAATAGGGAAGGTCCTGGTATTGAGAGAGTGAATATAATCATTGTGTTATAGTACTGACTGAACTTTAATTACTGGACAGAAAGATATGCATCATGTCCTGGTGCTATCTCCTACAGAACAGCCCTTCCCACCTCATGGAGTGAGGTGGATAAGGCTTCTTCTGGCTGTGATAGTAACAGTTTCTTTGCTAAAAGTGGCACCAGAGAATATATAAGTTACTCGAGAAAGGGTGGACACACATGCTTATCCACAACATGTGAGAGAGTCTAAAGTTTTTATTCTGTCTTCATAAGAAGAGACCCCACATTTAAAGAAAATATGGTAAGTTGAGAGGCTGGAGAGAATGAGTGAGTTTTTTGTCATTACTGACATTGTTGCATGGCTGTAAAGCAAAAGAGAGAATGTAATGGACAGGAAATTGAAAATGCCATTGTGTAACCGGATCTGGGGAAAGCTGACACCTCTCTAATTAAGGCTTCCTTAAAAACTGTTGCATTGAACAAGTAGTAATTCTTTTAATACGAATGTCATTAATGGGGCAATGTGCACAATATAAGTAAATATAAATTATATTGTCACTAAATGTTTGAGGAAATATACATGTTGTAAAAACAAGGCTGGTTGATGCAGCTCAGTTTCTATTTATGTGTTCTAAACTTAAGCAAAAAATTGCCTCCCAATAGAATGACACAATTCAGGTTTTTAACTGAACAGTTCTTCAGTTTCAAAACTCTTTATGAACAGCGGCATATTAGAGTTACTTCCCTGACATCTCATCTTAATAAGAATTTCTGTATTCACATTATAGTAGCATACTTCCTGTTCTTCTCAATTTCTACTTGAAGATGACAACTAAACAAGTATTTTGACACTCACATGAAAACAAAAACATCCTTTACTTCTTTTCTTTTATAAGCTATATATCTTCCTAGAAAATGATGTTCTTAATTTTTTTTTAGGTAAGTTAAATTAATTTGGAATTGCAGGTGACCAAAGTTTCTCTCTATTTTTGCATCACTTGAATAACAAATATTATTAAACTGAGATACCTGTTTGGTAATAGCTTAGGGACCAAGTCTGCCAAATGTGCTCATACGTAGTTGATTTGACTTTGAAAGCAGTCCCACTGAAATTAATGGCAGAACTCATGCATTGTTACCTACCGTTCCATATCATGTGATGGCAGAAGCAGAGTCTGAATTGCCTCTTAGAAGCTGGAAACATAAGAGTATAAGAATTGCTATACATGGTTGCTGTACAAAGGTCTATCCATCTCAGTAATCTGTAACAGTAGCAAGTAACAGGGAAGAATATCCTTTTGTGCCTCCAACTTGAATCTAACTTTTTTCTTCCAGTTTCATTTTTTGAATATTTGCCTAAGTAAATGTTGTGACAGGCTAAATATTTACAAGTTCTCTCTATGAATGTTACCTATTCAGATTCTTTAATTATCACTTATTGCTTTGAGAGTACTTCCAGCATAGATTGACCACTTCAGAATACTACTCTGTAATCAGGTCAGCCAGGAAATCTTTTTCATGCCTGAGTTCATTATTTGCTTTTGTGTATTCCATTTTTAAATGAACTTGTCTCACTCAGATCACAATTACAAGAGCAGTTAAGTGTTTCTCTGGGAAAATATCATTGCTTCATATTATACTCAGTCTGTTGCAGAAGTAGTCAAATTGTAGTTCAATGCTATGTGAGGCCCCAAAAATTTAAGTTGACTCTTTGAAGGCTTCACTGGCAATCATCAAGACTACCTAAAACTACCCTGTTTTTAATAAGCTGGTTGGAAATTTCCTCATCTCAGCAGAGAGGAAGACAAAGTGAACCAGCAGGGAATGAGGCAACATTACAGGTAAGAACTTGAACCCAGACATGGTGGAAGAGAGTCATTTCTAGCAAAAGGGGGAAGGGCTTTTCAGACTCCCCTTAGCAGGCAGTTTGTAAAGGTGGTTTTAGGAAACTGAATAGCACAGTGATCCCTTGTCAATTTAAAGTCTTTCCTTGTGTCCAAGAGCTATTTTGCCATTGTTACTGTTCCCACCCTTTCCCCAACCCGCAGTAAAGTATACTGGGCTGCATTCCCACAGTATGATGGGTCTGACCAACACCCTAATTTGAACAGATGGATGAAATTCTTTTTTTTTCTTGCTGTTTTGTGTAGGCATGGTATGAATTAAAAGTAGTAAAAATATAGGAATTTAAATGCTAGCAGTAAATATAGAAATACTTTCTCCATTGCAACTGGCAACAGTGTCTAATGCCAATAAGGAGTAAAACATTTGGTTCCTGAGGCATATTAGACCTAGGATTTGGTGGTGAATCATTTTCTTTGGAAGGTGTTGAGATCTCTGCTTCATACCCTCTCTCTTGCATATTGGCTATGGGCATGTCTACATGTGCAATTAATGTGACTGAATACACTGCAAAGCAATTTGAACTGCAAAGCAATTTGCACTGTACTAAACTACTCCCAGGTGCAGCTTCTACAGATGTGCCTATGACAGCAGCAGATTCAGCTGGGGAAGAACAATTTAGATGAGGGCTGCTCCTGCCCTGCTTTTTTCCTCTGCAGCAGCCAGGGGGAGCTCCAGGCTCTAGCCAAAGGTGCCTGGTTGCCAGTCCCAGGCTGTCAGGGGGCACAAAGGTCATCCCATGGGCAGTCCAGAGCTGGCAGGAAGCAGAAGGGATCAGGCCTGGGTAGTGGTTGGCTGCATCAGGTGGCAGAGGAGTTGACTGGACCAAAAGGCTCCTGCAACTGTTGAGACATGTGGCTAGGCAGCAGGCAGGAGTGTGGCCTCCTGCTGGCTAGTCTGATTGGGTGTAATTTACTCCCAGGTCAGTGTCTATACATGCATTTTTTCACAGTAAATAACTCTGCAGTAGGATAGTATTTGTATTTGCAAATACTACCCTTCAGCAGAGTTTATTAGTTTCCTGTGGTCTAATACCACTGCACATGTAGACATGAGTTACTGACTGTGGAGCTGACTGTGGAGCTAATTAGTTTACTCTGCAATAAACATCTTATGTAGACACTCCCAATATGGAGGATACTGCACTGAATTCACTTGGTGTATATCCATATAACACAATGTAGGGCTATGTAGAGATTTCTTAGTCCAGGCATTTAGACTGTGTCCAGTACCTAAGCTTGCCTGTTCAGAACCCACAGCACTTCATCTGTCATGTATTCATAACCTTGAATGTCTGGTGTATGAGAAAGGGCAAGTGGATAGTCTCCTTCCCCATTGTTAATAAAGCCTCAGCATGACACTTAAATCCCTCTCTTTATTTGTCTTTCATTCACCTGAATGTTCTGATCAGTGTGTAGTGCTGCAGTAGATCTAGAATGTAATACCCCTAATTGCTTTAAATGCCATTGCTAGCAAAGTCAATATAGGACTCTGTGCATTTGTTTTTCTAATCTTTGTGGATTGTAACTAAGTATTAAATATTAGGGCAGAAGTGGTCTGCTCTGTTTTATGCAAATTAGATGCACTTTTCAGGCTCCTGATGAGATACCAGTGTGACTTCTCTGTTAGATAAAAGGTGTTCAGGCTTTGCTTCCCATATAATCAAGTGGTGAATCAGACACAAATATTTCTTGAGAGAGAAAACAAGTATTTTGAAACAAATGGGGGAAATGGCAGAATTAGTTCATGACGCTGGCTATGAGAGCAGCATGCAAGTGTAAAGCATTATCAGGAATGTTACCTTCAATTAAAATGCCTTAGCACAGGAATAGAAAGGGTTTCTTTGGGAAAATATTGTCATTCAGTGTGTGTTTGGTTCCAAAGATAAGTGAAGGGGAGATGGGGTGGGGGCAGGGAAATACTAACAATAATGCAAACAGAAGAAATTATTTTTTTGTATAGTACTGAAATGCAATGATTTCCTGATTAAAAATATTAAATTTCACAGAACTCCAAGAAGTTTATGCTGTGCTTATGCAGCACATCTAAGACAGGACAGGTTTTATGCCAAGAGGTTTCCCAGATAAGACAGGGCATATTCCTTCTCAGAGATACGGTTCATTTCAGAAGGTAATTAAGACAGGCTCATAAAGAGAATAGCTGAATTTAAAAGACTGGTTTCAGTAGCCAATTTTACATCCCTTGTCTTTGGAATCTTTGTTCCACAAACCTTGTAATAGTAGATATGAAACAGTTTTCTCTGAAATGTGGATTTGAACAGGTAAAATTCCTATATGGGTGTTTCATAAACTCTTACAAAAGGTTTTGTTATACATTAATTTTGGGTGGCTCCTGGAGCTTTTATCCCCTGCATTGTCTCTGTGTTAACACTTTTAAGTGGCTTAAAGCACTCATTATGCAGCTCAGAGTTATACCACTCCAGGGTAGTATTCTCTTTTGATCCATATAACCCAGCTCCTGATCCATTAAGGTGTGGCTACACCCCATAGTGTACAGTTAAAATTGAAGAGATGACTGGAAGTTAGTATTAGGCAGTTACCTTATGTAGCTCACAGTATAACATGCAACAAGGCCGAAAGAGTACATATATAGACCGCTACTTGCAATGTCCCCAGAAATGCAAGAACAGTGAATCATGGGGATGGTGTGGAGGGAAAGAAAAATACTTCTTTGCCTTAAACCAGTGCGTTATACTTCCAGTGCCTTAAACCTTTCCTTTGCCACTGAAAAACACACTGGCAAAGTTCACCGATGACACTAAGCTGTGAGGAAATGTAGCCTTACATCAGGGTAGACTGACAATTCAGGGAGACCTAGACAGATTAGTTAGATGGGTGGATGAGAACCAGATGCTGTTCAATACTGAGAAGTGTAAAGTGCTCAACCTGCGGAGGAAAAATCTGCAACAAATGTACGGGCTTGGTGGTGCCACACTAGCTAGGACCATATCTGAAAGGGACCTGGGGGTCATAACTGATGATAAAATGAATATGAGCCATCACTGACTGTGACGATACAGTTAGCAGAGCAAACAATGCGCGTGCATGCATCAACTGATGAATCTCAAGCAAAACTAAGGAAGTTATTCTCCCTCTCTATTTGGCATTGGTGAGGTTGCAGCTGGACTACTGAGGCCAATTCTGGGTGCCGCACTTCAAGAAGGATGTGGAGAAGCTTGAGAGATTCCAGAGAAGAGCTAGTCATATTATTGGAGGCCTGAAGAACAAGCCATATGAGGAAATGCTGACACATATGGGACTGTTCAACCTAGAAAAGAGAAGACTTCAGGGAGATTTGGTGACAACTTATAAATATGTCAGGGTGAGCATCAAGGGCTAGGTGAACAAATAGTTACCAAAGTTCCCCAGGGGAAAACTAGGAGCAGTGTTCATAAACTCCTAGAAGATTTCAGACAGGATACAAGGAAAATTTGTTTTCATGATTCATGTGACCAGACTCTGGAATAGACTCCCACCGGTGGTGGTTCAAGCACCTACCCTGGATATCTTCAAAAGGGGACTGGGCACACACCTTGTTGGTGTTATTTGACCCCAGCAGTCTTTCCTGCCCAGAGCAGGGGGGCTGGACCCGATGATCTTGTGCTGTCCCTTCCAGCCCTGTGAATCTGTGAAACATCTGTCCCCTGTGAAGATGTAAGGAGGAAAGACAGAGAATATTAAAAGCTAGCCTGGGGCTCCCTGTTTAACTATAGATTGGAAGGAAAGAAAAAAAGGTGGTATTAAGGTGTTGGAGTCTTCTTCAGAACCAAGGTCTATGAGTTAAGTGTTTCCATTATGCCTATGAACATGCCCTTCCTCATCCCATTTCTTCAGAAAACCATTGCAGGGGCACCATGCCTAAACTAAAAATGCTACTGAGTAAAAAGAGTGAATCAACAAGGTAGGTAATATGAGAGCCTGACTCATCAGGAAACATGGCTAGTGGGATGTGTGGAAAATTAATGTTTTGCCAGGGGGTAAGAACCCAAATGTAGGACACTATCACTGATGCAGCACTAAGGATGTAAGCAAAATGGACAGAATGGAAAAAGACAACTACACTTGAGAGAAGCCTTTAAAGAAGAACAAAATGAAATAACCAGAGAGGATAAAAATATCTGGATATAAACAACCACTATGAATTTTGAGGTGCTGAGAAATCTAAGAGTGGATACAGATCTGAATTTTCTGGTCCTAATGTTATGATGGCCCAAACCAAAATTTTAATGAAAACCAAACAAAATAGTGATATGCAATTCATAGCCAATATTGGTATACTGTTGAAATGCATCTTTCTAATGTATGAAAATGCAATCTCTTGAATGATGGATATTTTAATATTCCCTTTTACCATGTCTTCACAGAACACTGGATCTTAGTTATTCCTTATTCTAAATTCTAAGGTGTTCCAAGAACTCAGGTTGTGCTTGCATGATATAAGTAGCATGTGCTAACCTTAAGGAACGTTAGGTTGTTCTTTAAGTTAGCACGTGCTGCAAGCAGTTGCACAGTTTGAGTTACAATCCTCTGTAATGTGCACAACTCTGACCTGTTGCTAGAGGGTTGATTAACAGGGGTGTGGCTAGGAGCTGGTGATGATGAGTTGCTCCATTCCTGTCCTGCTTGTCAGCTGTCTAGCAGCAACACACACAACCCTCGGCCTCCCTTCATGCATGTGCACACCTAGCACATGCCCACCCCCAGCACACATATACACACACTCCCTCCATCCCCAGACTCACCTTTGACTGCTAAACAGCAAAGGTGGGACACAGGGGCATCAGCAGCAGTGGAGGGGTACACGTCTCTGAATGTGAAGAGCTTCGGGGCGCATACCCCCTATCACCACTGCCAGCATGCACATTCCCTCTTGCACTGCCACTTTTGTGGTGGTGGGGAGATCCCTGCATGCTCCTGAGATCTGTGCAGCCTCACACTCAGGGATGGTGCCCCCACCCGTGCTGCCACCCCTTTGTGCCAAAGGCGAATCTGGGGATGGGTTATGCATGCATATGTGTGTGCGTGTGTGTATGTGCATGCGTGTGTGTGTGTGTGTATGTGTATGTACATGCATGCTGGGGGGCTGTGTCTTGCTGGGCCTCCCTGCAGCTTGGTAGTTCTCTGCTTCACTTCCCTCCTCTCTCATTTTGCCGTAGTCCTCCGATCTCCCCCTGTGGCCCTCCCCTCTTTCCTCATTCCCAAACTGTTGCTCCTTTGTCTGGCTTGTCATAAGGGGCATCAGAATCCAGGAGGATAGCTAGTCCATCTGGGAGTGGTGCCTCCTGGGATACTAGAGGATCCCAAATTGGTCATTTAATCAACTTGGAACATTTAGAATTTAAGCTAAAATGAGTTTCCTAACAGTTCAAAGATCACCATCACGTCAAGTGGTGTAACTTTAAGGTGCGTAGAGGGCACTCAGCATTTGTTAATGAGCTTGAATTTGTGACATTTTAAGTGTTTTAACATGAGCTACTTGTAATGTGTACTCTCACCCTCATTTATAAACACCTAATACTGATATTCACTTGGCAACTTTGACTAGAGATGTACTACCATATTTGTGCAAATCCAAGAGCACCTAGAATATAATATGACCAACCAATAATTAGATTCTAGAGATAGAAAGTAGAGGCAAGGGGACAGGTGCATGGGATAAGCAGGGGTGGGGGAAAGCACGGGTGGAGGTGGGGAAACAGGGGAAGACAACCTGATCCCTATCCCTTGCCCCTTTGGTGCCTGCCCCACCACTTCTCCCCTTGCCTGTTTCTTCCCTTACCTCCCCACCCCTTGTCTCCCTGCTGCCTCCACTTTCCGCTGCTTTCCCCTCTGCTCTGGATGCAAGGGGAACCCCAGAGTCACTCCTGGAACCAGCTCTTTTCCTGCCTGGCTCTCCTCTCCTCTATCCATCTCCGCATCTCCCCTGCTGGCCAGGAGCAGACTGGAAGGAGGAATCTGTATGCTGTAGAGTCAGGGACCCTGCACAGCTATGCTCTGCAGCACAAGGCTGGCTTGCAACAGGAATCTACACACTGCTGATGCTGCCCCTGCTGAAGAGATGCTCTATGAGATTAAGGAAATTAAAAATTCAGTGGTGTAATGAAGCCATTTTTTTTTTCATGGTATGCCAGTACCTTGTAGTTCACACAAATCCCCAATGCATAGTCCTAGGGACTGTCTATCTTAGCAAACTAGCATGTATTTTGAGTTTGCCTAACTGTGTAGACCAAAGCTAATATATCAGAAAGCCCTAATAACCACTCCACTGAAGGGGGAATTTATTTTTTCTTCATATCAGTTGTACACTAGATTAGATAATTCTTTAGTTTCAAAAAGCTATTCTGTTGTAACTAATGACTTGATTGATTCTAGCACAACTTCAGATCACGCATACATTAACTTTAAAATGAAAATTCCACTGTAATATAAAATATGCTTTCTACATCATTCCATAGAAAAATCACTGAATAGGACTTTCTGAAATCGAACATGTAATAGAAGCTTAGCAAACAGGGTGTGTCTATGTGTGCATTAATGTGCTGTTGCTACTGTGCATCAACTTTAGTACCTCTAATATGAGGTACTACATAAATGCGTAGTAGCTGGTGATAGTGCTCAGTAGCAATGGTGCACAGACTTTTTGTGAAGTTTAATGTGCAGTAGACTAATTCTATTGCACATTTGCACATTAGTATGTTTTTTTTCCCATGACATGCTAATGCTCAGTAGAATTCATCTACTGCAAGTTAAGCATCTTGTGCAGACATACCAACTCTCATTTTGACTGAAGATTGAATAGGATGGGAGAAGTCAGAAATATTTAGAAAACTCAGGATGTATTTGGTGCAAAATATTATTTGGAAAGCAAACAGCTGACTTTCTACAGTTGCTTGTACTTCAAGGACGGGGAAAGGGAAAGAATGTTATAAAAGAGAAACTTGTGGCAATACTGAAGTGTCCCTATATTGGATATTTAAAAAGCTACATAATCCCATTTGTCAACTAGACCTGAAACAAGACAGGACCTTTCACTATGAATCAAATGAATCATGCTTATTCACTTATTCCAGTGAAAAAATATAAAGAAGCAAAACTCAAAGGTCAGAATTCCGCTTAAAATATAATCAACTACTGTTCTCTTTATCTTCATGAATGATTCACCAGTTCTCTAAAATTAAAGTTCTCCATGGTACAGCCTGTGAAGTCTTAATAATTCTGCTTGAAAAACAGGGAAAAGATTTTATCTAGTGTTCTCATTATCATCCATGATCACTTATTAGGTTTGACTGTAAATTTTTTGCAAATGTCTTTGTTACCTGATTGAAGTCTGTAATGCAAAATGTTTACAGCAAGATCAAGGAGGATTCCACAGAAAAGGCCTGTCTCAGAGAAAAACCCACAAAGTTTATAATATCCAATACGTTATTCTGTGAATAACTTAAATTTCTCTGCAACTGTTGTTTTGCTTGATACAGAGAATCACTTTGACAGTTTGAAACAGAAATGCCTTATCTTCAAAGTGCTTTGGTGTCTATCAAAACTTTACAGGGTATGTCTAATTATTCAGCAGTAAATAGCTAGAATAAGTAATGCTACAATTGCTTCTAATTTTCCTTCAGATAGCCATATTGCTCATGGAAGCTTATCTTTTCCTCCTTTTGAATATCGTCTTGTGGCAGTTGCATTTTTTATATAAAAGATTGACACATTCGCTACCAAACACTATTTAGCTCAGTGTATTTGACACTGCTAATCAGCACAATATCTAAGCTGGCTTCCTGACAGGCCACCCACCAGCAAGTGCTGAAGGAGGCTTGAATGCAGCCCTTTATCCACTGAGGACAGGGTAGCTGTGGGGGACCCCCACTGCCACAGGCCAGCTGGGCACTGTGAGTGTATCAATTTAGTTGAAGGCTGACTGGGTGCTGCAACTGTATCAGCCACTGGGCTGTTTGGTTTGGGATCGAGGAGACAGAGGTGGGAGTGAAGCAATGGTAAATTTATTATAGCTTACACCCACACAACAGTTAACAGAAAGACAAATGGGATAAGCAGATAATAGAGTATTAAAGAGCTAATAGTAAATAATAATAACAACAGATAGATGGATCAAGCTGTCGCAGGCCAGCTGGGCACTGCAAGGGTGTCAGCCACTGGGCTGTTTAAAACAACAGATAGACAGCCATGGGTTGGCAACTTATCGATAGTTCCTCAATGCCAGGTGTGCACCAGGTGATTCTACCAGGTGATCGGGGAAGTCAGGCATCCCCAATTGACACTGTTGGAGGGATTACCAGGGAAGGTCCCTTGATCAGGAACCGATCCTCACTCACATTAGGAGTTTGGGTCTGGGCTTGGAAAAAGCAATTACCGTTCTGTTGCCTCCTTCCTGCTAGTCACCTGATGAATGCACTTTTTATACCTAGTCTTATGCTAATCTGTTGGCTTTAGAGCCACTCACAATCTTGCCCTACAGCTGTTACCCTATGGGATTGAAAGATGTTAAAAATTATCGTAAAAGGTTACTACCCAGACCTGGGTTTATCCAATAAGCAAATTACAATGTAGCACCTTTAGGTTTGAAATTGACATTGCTCTGCTTAAGCCCAACCCCTTTTAGCTTTCTCTGAATATGCTTTCCTGGAATGTGTTGGGTGTGCCAGGTGGTTGGATCCAGTTTTTCTCATCAAGATTGAACCCTGAGCAAAAACCATTAGATCAGCTAATCTTGCTGCTACAGCTTTGCCTGTGGGGCCCAGTCAGTTCCACAAACAGTTAATTTATCATTTTGGTTAAACTTATGACAGACAAGTTACATTTGTGGGTTATGAACTTACAAGCTTTATATTAGCTAATATTACCTGTGTAGGCAAAATACCAAATGCTTCCAAGAAGCATATATTTATTGCTTATTAATCCCTCTGGTTCCGGCCATCACACCCCACCCAACACCACAAGCATCTTGAAAGCAGCCCTGCTCCCTTTCAAACCTGAACTATGCACCCTTTCAAGTGCTTAGGGTCTTCCCCCTACCAGATCCACCTAATTAGTTGATCAGGGGAATCAGGTAGGGAAAGCCCCTGTTGTAAGACAGAAGGGTACAGAGAAAGCCTGGATCAGCTTTGGAAGACTATATATGGAGGCTGGTCCTGTTTGGATACTGTTAGGATTGGAAAGGGCTAACTAATCATGTATGGATGATATCTGTGAGGAAAAGAGAAACTATTCATTCCCATTAGAAGGTAACTAATAGGTTGCCTCCCAACTGTTGCGGTTGGAAGTTACAGAAATATGTGTTTTTCCTGAAGAAACAAGTAAAAACTATGTATTTCTGTTTGGTTGCATGGTTTGTAGTGATATTAGTTGGTCATTCCTGCTCTTTTCCAGTTAAAAACCTTTCTTAAGTAGAATGGTACCGGAGTGACCAGTGTGCACAGTATGTATTCTCTCACTGCAATATTTTATTTCTTATATCACTTAGCTTGCTGCTGTGACTGACCTAGTGTTTAAATAATCCAAAGAAAGAACAAAAATTGTGGAATTTTTATATTTTAAAGTTCAAAAGACAGATGGGCAAGTTGGGATCTACCACTGATTTCACTGTCTTTGTGCCTCACTGACAGAAGAGTCATTGTCCATATGTTGTTAAATAAACAAAGCAAAGAACTAAGCTAAATACTTTCAGACAGTTTTAGAGAACTGTAGTGTCAAGGGCAAAGCCCTTTGGACACTACACTGTCTGGAACTGATTTTCATTTTGCTTTACTGGTTGCAAAGTCAGTTCTTTTGTAGTTACTGAAGCAGGGCAAGGGGGAAGAAATATCTCATTTGAACACTGCGTAGCCTGTTGTCAGGCCTAAGCATCTGTCTTATTTAGCTACCTCATAAGTAAGCACTGCACCTTAAAATTTTGACAACTGAAAAGTTCAGACTCAAAAATACAGCCAGACCAGTATCTTTCTTTAACTTTACAAACATGCCATTACCCTGAATAGGTAGAATAAGGACTACATGTACAAATCACTTTATTTTCCACTGGTATATGTCAGGGCTTGAAATCTCAAGGGGATATTACCTCTTACAAGTCTTTCAATGCAACCTAAGGGCTCTGACCTTCTACAATGGATGAAGGAATCTCTTTTAGCTAGCAAAAAGCTGAATGCATAACATAACATGTAACAAGAGACCCAGATTCAAATGTATAAAATTATTATTCACATAGAAAATTTAAGAGGATTTAGGATCCCTTATTTTAGCATGAATAGTTCTTTCTTCCATAGTTCTTTATTTCTGATGTAAATTATTTTAGCCAGTGTGAGTAAAGGGGACATCACTATTTACGTAGAACATGAATAAATGAGGGTGAATAATATTTCTCAAACAGAAAGACACTTGAGAAGTAAAAGTGAGAGAAAAATCAGAAAATCTGAAAATCAGTGGCTGAAGGAGTTGGGCTGAGTGAATTTGAAAGTAAATTAGAAATCTGAAAAAGGATTAGTAAATTGGAAAAGTAGAAATTAAGGGTGGAGATATACAAGAAGAAAATTATAACATATATACGATATCATAGAATCATAGAAAATTAGGGATCTCAGGAGGTCATCTAGTCCAACCCTGTGGTCAAAGCAGGACCAGGCTCAACTAGATCATCTCAGACAAGACTTTGTCTAGCCAGGTCTTAAAAACCTCTGAAGATGGAAATTCTGCAACCACTCTGGGTAACCTGTTCCAGTGCTTTACTACCCTCTTAGTGAGAAAGTTTTTTTCTGATATCTAACCTAAACTTCCTGTGCTGCAACTTGAGACAGTTGCTCCTTGTTCTGCCATCTGCCACCAATGAGAAGAGTTTAGCACCATCCTCTCTGGAACCACCCTTCAGATAGTTGAAGGCGTCAATAAATCCCACTCAATC
Organism: Crocodylus porosus; assembly: GCF_001723895.1. Lineage (NCBI taxonomy): Eukaryota > Metazoa > Chordata > Crocodylia > Crocodylidae > Crocodylus > Crocodylus porosus. Next base: position 56,352,768 of record NW_017728948.1, read on the forward strand.
TTCTCTTCTGCAGACTAAATAAGCCCTGTTCTCGCAACCTCTCCTCATAAGTCATGTGCCCTAGCTCCACCACCATTTTCATTGCCCTCCACTGGACTCTCTCCAACTTGCCCACATCCTTTCTGCAGTGGCAGGGGGCAAAACTGGACACAGTACTCCAGATGTGGCCTCATCAAAGCTAAATAGAAGTAAAGAAATATGTAAGAAGAAATTTATTGCATGTTTTGGTAGAACTTCAGTTTATCAAAGACATACCAGTTAAGAAGAAGAATGAAGCTTTATAAGTTTTTTAAAAAGGGATTATATGACATTGTTGCCTGAGATGACAGATGGCTGATCTTCCCTTCAGGAAAATCATAAATCTGGGAACAGTTATTATATAGTAGCAATGAGAGATCCAGGAAACAAAATCATGACTACCAAAAGCCAAGAAGTTGGGTCATACTTGTTTTCTCTATACATTATTTCTAAATCTGGGAACTACAGCAGTATTTTATATTGGCATATGACTAATGAATCTATTCTGCCCATAGTAAGTGTTGGGTACATTTTTCAAGCCCTGAAAGTAAAATAGATCTTAATTACTCTCCTTCTGTGTTCTGTCCTGACTGTGTGTGGCTAATTTTCCATATACAGTCCTACTTTAATGATGAAGTCTATAATTTGTTAATTATAACAACTCATACATTAGAAAACTGGCTCCTGTCTAGAAGTTATTAAATTTTAAATCATATTATAAAGAAGTCTCATATTACAAATCAGAAATATATGACTTGTTTCATCCATGGGACTCCCAATGCATATTGCTTTATTCATTAATAAATTCCTTTGGGTATGGTATGAAACCAAAGCTACAAAGAACTTCAGGAAAGGAAGAATGCTGCTAAATCCAAAAAGAATCTAGGTCAATGTGCAAACCAGAATGGACTACAGAGCTTCTACTAAGGTAGGTGAAATCATATTAATGCTAATGTAATCAGGAATTTCCCCTTGTCAGATAACCTTGATATGCTAGTCAGGCAATCTGGATATAAACTGACCAACAGGAGAGATTCTTTCATGTCTCATTGTTACCACAGTAATATCTGATCCAAATAGAAATACAGATGGATACCAATGGCTATGAAATATTTAGACATATTAATAGGGGTTTAGAAAACATGGAAAACATGATAAGGGATAACTAAAGTCCCTGTGTACTATTCAGCAAATTAGACATACATTATGCATTAGGATTCTTGATTTATTCAGCAGAGATGCATTTAATTATGTAGCAAATAGGGAATTATTTAGTAATTTATGAGAGCAAGAATTTTCTTAGAGATTACTCAGGAGACCTATATGATATCTGCCTCCTTTACCAAGCCTTCTTCTATTCTCTCTACTGCAGGTCTGCCCACCCTTAATAAATTGACAGTATCTATCTTCCTACAGAACTTTCTATTATGTGGCTGGACTTACCTACTTGAAAGTCACTATTATCTGCATAAGCCACTGCCATACTTAGAAATCTTTTAAGTACAGCAAACTACTGATGTGGGGTGAGGGATGTTTTAGTCTAAAATAACTGTAGTCTACTAATCTAGACATGCAGCAAAGGATTGTAGGCAGAAACATTTAACCATCTAAAGTAGTATTTGTAATTACAGTAGTGTTGTCTCCATTCTAGTTTAAGGTGGAAAGCATTTACTGTGCTTATACTAATTCTATTCCAGCATTAATATGTAACAAAAAATGCACAGGGCAATCAAATCAGATAAAGTATTTAAAAATCAACTTATTCCATTCAGGAATTTTACAAGTGGAACAGCAGATGGACAGTCAGAGCTCCTTATGTCTAGCTTGCCCACAGGCATTACTATAAAAGTAGATCTTTCTCAGCCATAAAGTTTTGTATGTGAGGAGTAATTTACTACTTCCTGGGTGTGTCTACACAAGAAAAAGATCCAGAAGAAATTTATTCTCAAGCAAACTACTCTAGAGTAAATGCTCCAGGGTACATGTCTACATGTGCAGGGAAACAGGATCAGATTTGCTCCTTCTAGCAGCAGACTACTGTTACTCTCTGTGGCCCTGCAACCTATCCCTGCAGCAGCGAGGGGGTGCTCTAGACTCCCCCTGGGTGCTAGCCCAAGGGCCAGGAGACAGCTGTTTCCTAGTGGTAGCTGGGACATTGCTTCTTGCCCCTGGAAGCTGCCGGGGACAATTTCCCCCTGCCCCACCAGCAAAGAGCTCCCAGATCCCACCCCATAATTGTGGGGCTGGGAAATCCTTATCGCCCAGCCTAAGCCCCACAGTTGCGGAACCCAGACAGGGAGATAAGCATCTCCCAGCCCTGGCCCTGGGACCTTCCTGCTGCGAGGGCAAGGGGACATTGTTCCCATCTGCACTCCAGTGCTGGACTGTGCTCCAGCAGCAGGCAGCTCCTGGGGTTAGGGAGCAATCTCCTGCCCCTGCTGCCCAGTGACCAGGAGCACATTTGCTCCCAGTCAGGCATTTAGACATGCACTACTGCACAGTTACTAATCACAAGTAAATTTGCTACTTGTATTTGCAGGTGGAAAATTTACTCATAATTAGAGCCAATTACTGTGCAGTAACCATTGGCATGTATAGATGCAGATGCTTACAGCATGGTAATTAGCTCTACTGCACAGTAAAGCATCTCATGTCTCATGTCTCAATGAGTCTCAATGTCTTCTGAGTTTTGTTGGCCATGGTCCTGAACCCACAGAAGGTCAAAGAATACAACCTGGTCCTAACACACATAGAAGAACATTGGTGAATCAAAGCAGAAGGGCAATTACAATACAGCAATTACAATAGACCTTCTGCTTTGTTTTAAAGAAATAAAAAAGACAGTGTTGACTGCAAATCCCTCAGGGCAAGGATGATTTTCAATGTTTGAAAACCCTGTATCATTACCTTCACCATTGTATTTATTTTTTTATCTAGAATGCATCTACTAATAGCAATAGAGCCTGCAGAAAATGTCAATAGCTTCTATCCCCTGTTGTACTCCAATGCTTTAAGAATCCTTACACCCTTCACTAAAGCTAATAAATAAAGTAAAATATCCACAAAGATTTAAGAATTCTACTCAGAAACCCATTGGCTGTTAGAGGTTTTATTTTACTAATGAAAATTATCTGTGTTGAATTCAAAATTAAATTCAAAAGGTGGAAAAGTAGAAGAGAACTATTTATAATTTTATGTATCTCTCAACCTAGGAGTTCCTTTTTCATGTTTTCACTTATTCATTTGTGATTCAAGGGTAAATTCCCTGGGCATTTTTACACATACATGCGCTGCAGTGCTGGGCATCTACACATGCAATTAATATGGCTTAATATACACTTACATAGTTCTCACTGGAATTTATTGATCCTGGATGCCATGTTTGCACATGCATCTGGGACTCCAGCATGTTGACTCAGTGTGGCATAGCCTCAGGTGGCAGGAGGCCCAGGGGGTCAGCTTGCCAGCCTGAGTCTGTTCCAACCTGGCTTAATATGTTGTGAAGGGGCTGGCTGGGACACAAAGGTGCTCCAGTGTGGGGTTAGCCAGCAGGCAGCCCCCACACTGAAGCACCCTTGTGCTTCAGCCAGTCCCATCAGTATCTGCATGTCCACTGTGGCACACTAAGTGCCACAGGATAGAACTCATGTTTACAAGTACTAACCTATGGTAGCATTTATTAGTTTACTGTGACCTAATAGAGCCACACATGTAGATGCTGAGATTTTACTGTGGAGCTAATTAAGTAATTCCACAGTAAATGTCTCATGTAGACATGCACTTCTAGCTATGCACTGCATTCCTCAGTGATCTTATTAAAAGAAAGACTATGTCTTTTCTAATGAGTGGCCCTCATAGTTTTCAATAATGTTGCATCTTTGAAATACAGTAATGAAGACATAAAAATAGTGGTTTGGATTTATGATGAAACATTGAGAGCAGAAAGTAGGAGTTCTCTTAGCCCAATATATAAATCTATAGGTATGAGGATAGCTTTATGCTCTAATTAGCCAATGTCCTTCAAAAGATCTTCATAAGCGGTTCGCCTTACAGCAGATAAAATGGTAGTCGATTACCTTTAAAAATGTTGACATTAATTTCTTTGTTTTTCCAGATCAACATTTTGTTTGAGTTACTTGATTTTTCCCCCTTTTTTAGTGCAGCAATTCAACTGAGCTAGACTGGGATAGAGTCATTTTGCAGTGCAGACAGCTATATTTATGCTTTCATCAGTATTCAAAAGGGCAGTGGCACTACTGAAGCTGTAAAATTGAATCATTACACACAGCTTGGTCCTATGGAAGTCAATAGCATGACTTGTGTATTGTGAAAAATAATATGGTTCTAATTTCCCATTATTCATAAAACCTGGTTATTGTTGTTGTCTTTAAACAGTTGTTTAGCTACTTAGTTTGATGGGAGAGAAAGAAGTTAGTTATGAACTAAAGATGTTTAATTACTTTTTCTGTCACTTGACAAAACTGATTATCATCAAGGGAAATTATACTTTCAAAAGCAATAAAGGAAAGGAGGAATCAGCTAAGTCAAAGGTCCTCCAACAACACAGGAATAAGTGTGAGGATTTATCTGTACATGTATAATTGAGTCTAAAGGTAAAAAAAGATATAATGATCTTTTAATAAGAGCTAGTGTGCATGTTTTAGACAGATTGCATGTTGGTTTGACATCACACAGTGAGACACTCATTCCCTTCCTTTGCTTCATAATTATGGGACATAGGAGTATCAACTCACTCAAATCATCATTATCTTCAGAATCCATTATACCAATGGATAAGAGGTGGCCACAAAGGAACAAAATTTTATATTCATTTTAAAGAGCATTAGCCTGAGTCAAAGTCATTAAGTTTCTTGCTCAGACTCAGGAACCAAATTCATGAAAATAAAATAATCATCACTTCTTGATAACATCTTCAGTGATTAAGGGGGAAAAGAAGAATATACTTATTAAACTCTTTCCTGCCTATAGCCAGAAAAGTCAGTTCTACAGCTGAAGTGAAGCAAGTCCAATGGGATGGTGAATTCATTCAGCATTTGCATACATTAAAAAGTTAAAAAAGAAAAGAAAAGTAAGAGCACAGAAGAGTCATTTGTGCACTAAGAAATCTCTGCACAGGGCTATTTAATTGGATCAAATTCTGTTCAGTTCTCAATGCACTGAAATAAATTGCACTCATGGATTAATTTGGCCCATTGTTTTCCAGTTGCTATTGCAGACTGAATCAGTTAGAAGATATTCAAAGAAACTTTTTTGGTCAGAAAATGTTAATTTATTGAAACTGAATTTGTTGGTGAAAAGTTTCAATGAAATGTTCATCAGGGAGATTTCTGAGGTTCAGAATGTGTCCAAAGACCCATCCCAGAGTAACAATCAGTTGTGAGGTTAGGCCCCTCACTTGGATAACATTCATTTCCTGTTCAGCCCTTACTGGGTGTGGAGGAAATTTACCTGAGAAGACAGAGAGGCGGCAGGACACCGCACTGGCAGCTGGTAGCAGCGAAAGTGAAACCATGGTGGCAGGAGCCACTGAAGATAAAGATCAAAGGAAAACCTGTGGCAGAGCTGGGAGGAGCTGGAAACAGGTCCTGCCTCTGTTTGGGCATGCTGTGTAACTGTGCCGGGGGTGATTGGCCAGGTGGCCACCCAACACCAGGATAAAAGACTTGGCAGGAAGGAAGCTGGGGGAACTGGAAGCAGCATCCTCAACTGGCCTAGAGAGGCCTGGGAGCTCAGAGGATCCTGAGGAGTAGAAGATGTGGTGGCACCCCAGAGTGAGGAGCACAAAGGGCAAGTCAGACCAGCGAGGGCTCAAGAGGTTGCATACACCAGCAGGGATGATGAAGCTGGAACCTGGATACAGACATTAGACAACAAGTACCAAACCGGGAAGGAAGTGATGTTACAAAGGAGTCTGAGGCCCAGGCAGAGTCAGGCATCATGTGACCCAGGAAGCGCAAAAGGGCAGCAGCAGATGCTCGGTGCAAGTACCACCTATAGCTCATAGTAACTGCCCCTAAGAAACTGAGCATCAGTGACGGCCAGAACACTGGCACTGACAGACGACATCACAGTTGGCGTTAGGCGGAGTGTAGGGGAGGTGGAGTCCAGAGAAGCAATAGCCGCGAGGATGACCAAGGGACAGTACCAGGGGAGATGGGACCAGGCACCATCCTCCCACTAGAAAACTAATTACCATCAAAGATGTGGCAGATGAGACTTCTGGGGAGCTGACCTAAGGCTGCTCCCAGTAGCCCGACCATGCGGCCTGGGAGGCAACAGTGAGGTTCAAATGAAACCCAAATGCCACTTGGGGAGGGAGGCATGGAAAGTTACAAACTGGTGCATTGGCCAGGAACAATGGAGCCAGGGAAACCCTGGAGGCTGATATAATTATAGAGGTGAACTTGAACCCCGATGGAGTTGTTAGGCCAGATGTTGCATGTGGTATCAAAACTACTTGAGGTCCAACAGCAACAAGCCATTCAACAACAGGAATGGATACCCGAAACTGGACCACTTTCTGAATGCACTGTATGATGTAGAGGCCCACATTGAATCATTTGAGAGGATGGCAATCGAGGCCAGGTTGGACCAGCTACAGTGGGCTAGCCAGCTCGGGTCACTCGTAGTGGGAAAGGCACAGGCTGCTTACAGGGCCTTGCCATGGGAAGAGGCTTATGACTATGAAAACATCAAGGTGGCAATATTACAGCCGTTAGAACTAACCCCCACCACTATCACAGGCTGTTCCAGGCCCAAAAGAGCAAGGAAGACTACAGGCCCTGGCACTTGATGAAATTATTAAAAGATCTTTTAGATAAATGAGTACCACCAGGAAAGGTCGATCGAGCGGCCCTAGCCAATCAGATCCTACTGGAACACCTGAAGTGGAGAAAGGGTTTGAAGACATCAAAAGAGACTTGTGTAGTGAGGTAATCATTATAACACCCAACTTCTTGAAAACTTTCATTCTACAGACTGACACCTCTGAGATGGCTGTAGGGGCAGTGGCTTGCCAGGAACAAGGGAGTGTAGATTACCTAATCACCTATGCTAGCTGAAAATTAAATGACATGGAAACCAGGTATTCCACCATCGAAAGGGAATGTCTAGCCATAAAGTGGGCGGTGAACTATTTTAGATATTATTTAATGGGGCGAGAGTTCCACCTGGTTACTGACCATGGCCCCCTATAATGGCTGAATAAATTTAAGCATGGCAATGCCTTGATAGTGCGATGGGCATTGTCACTACAGCCATTTAAGTTCAGAGTAAGGTATTGACCAGGGTCAGCTAATCACATTTCTGATTTCCTATCAAGGTGCATTGAGAAGAAGGAAATGGACAATGAGACACCCCAAGGCAATTTAAACAGGGGGGTATGTGCAGGAAACTTACCGGAGATGAGAGAGAGGAGGCAGGATGCCGTGCCAGGAGCTGGTAGCAGCAAAAGTGAAACTGCGGTGGCAGGAGCCACTGTGGACGAAAATCAAAATGAAAACCCACAGTGGACCCAGGAAGAGCCAGAAACGGCTCTCACCTCTGGGCAGGTGGCCACCCGGTGCCAGGATAAAAGACCTGGCAAGAAGGAAGCCGGGGGAATTGGAAGCAGTGTCTCCAACCAGCCCGGAGAGGCCAGGGAGCTCAGAGGACCCTGAAGAGGAGGAGATGTGGTGGCACCCAGAGTGGGGAGCATGGAGGACAAGTCAGACCAGTGAGGGCTCAAAGGGTTGCCTACAAAGCTGGTGTGTGCAGAGGCCAGCCACCACAGTGACTGGGACACTGGCAGGGATGACGGAGCCAGAATCTGGACACAGATGTCAGATGACAGGTACCAAACCTGGGAAGGGAGAAATGCAACAAGGGAGTCCAAGGCCTGGGTAGAGTCAGGCATCACGTGACCCAGGAAGCACAGAAAGGCAGCGGCAGACGCTCGGTGCAAGTACCACCTATAGCTCATACAGCCCCTAAGAAACCGAGCATCAGTGACGGCCAGAACACTGACACCAACAGACGACATCACAGATGGAGTTAGGTGGAGTGTAGGGGAGGTGGAGGCCCAGGAAGCAATAGACGCAAGGACAACCAAGGGAGAGTACCAGGGGAGATGGGACCAGACACCTTCCTCATGTTAGAAAACCAATTACCATCAAAGTCGTGGCAGATGAGACCCCTGGGGAGCTGACCCAAGGCCACTTCCAGTAGTCTGACCTGCAGCCCAGGAGGCAACGATGAGGTTCAAAAGAAACTCAGACACACGATGCTCAGGGAGGAAGGCACAAAATGTTACACTGGGAAACAGCTACATACCACATATTCCATGACAAAATATTAAATGATAAACACATTATCCCAAATCCCATTCTGTATCTTAGGCACCTGGATGACATTTATGTAGTGCTTCAGGTATCCAAGCCATTAATGGTCGTATCCTAGTCTACCTATTAGGTACCCATGAAGTACAAGATCTGGGTCCTAGATTTCACTCAACCACTGTCTGTTTTAACAAATATCTCTCACTTCCCAAGAGATCTCCCTAACCACCAGAATATGGGATAAACAAGAATGAAGGCATCTCATATTCCTCCTGGTGAAATTGTCTTACTGCTCAGTCAAATATGAAAGATTTACAGGGCTAGAAGGAATATGAGGAAGTGGGATTATGAAGACTGGGTAAACTGGGCAGTAGGCCTGTGTGATGCAGTAAGTATTCAATTCAGAGGGACAGTGATACAATTTGGTGATTCGAGACACTGTCCTGATACGATTCAGCCAAATCAGATTTGAAGATTTGGTGCCAATTCGGTGATTTGGCCATAGGCTAAAATGGGGAATCACTAAAATACCTATAACTTTGTTGGGTTTTTTTGTAGATTTGGATGAAAACAAATTCACTTTTAATAACCAACACTTCCTCCAGACCATGGGCACAGCTATGGGCACCAAAATGGCCCCACAGTATGCCAACCTTTTTATGATCCACCTGGCAGAAGAATTCCTCAAGGACTGCACCATCAAACCCTCACTATATTTAAGATACATTGATGACATCTTCATCATGTGGACTAAAAACCTGCAATCTCTGATTGAATTCCATCAGAAATTCAGCAATCAACATCCCTCCATCTGATGATCTCTTGAATACACCAGCACCAACATCTCCTTTTTAGACACGATGATCAGTACCTACAATGATAAAATACACACCTTGTCATACAAGAAACCCACAGACCAACATGCATATCTGCACAGAACCAGCAATCACCCTAAACACACCAAAAAAGCTGTGATATACAGCCAAGCCCTCAGATACCACCGAATTTGCACTGAGGAGAACACCTGGGATTGCCACTTCACCAATCTTTAAAAGACCAATCTTTTTCACCCAACAAGGACATTCCTTCAGAGAGATAGATCACACATTTGAAAGAGCCACTCGGATACCATGTAAAGAACTGTTGCAGTACAAAAGAAACCCCCCCATGAATCAAACACCACTAGTTATGACATATCACCCCTCCCTCAAACCCTAATGGAAAATTCTCAAAAAATTGCAACCCAAAGTAGAAAGAGACCCATTTCTTAAAGAGATCTTCTCAGAGCCATCTATCCTAGCCTTCACACAAGCACCAAACTTTGCTAACCTCATCACCAGAAACAAACTTCCTCAGGCCCAGAACACACCAAATGCATCCAGACCATGCCATGACAAGAAATGCAAAACCTGCCAACACATCTCCACCACCCCCACAACTACCACACCCCAGAACAGAGCCATCAGCATTCCCAGATCTTACAGATGCACCTCCAGAAATGTAATATCTCATCAAGTCCACCAAATGCCCTGATGGAAAATATGTAGGAGAGACCAAACAACAACTGTTCACCAGAATGAATGCACACCACAAATCTATCAAAGACAAGAATACCCAATTATCTGTAGGGGTGCATTTCTCACAAGAAAACCACTCTCTCTCCAATCTCTTAGTCCTAATCATCAAAGGAAATTTACAAAACACTTCCCAGAAATGAGCCTATGAACTTCACTTCATCAACCTCCTGGATACAAAACATTATGAACTAAATATAGACATTGGATTTATGACACATTATAACCTGCCTGACATCTGACTCCCCAAGTACCTCTCCACTATTTAACTGCTACATTCTTCCCCTTTCTCCCACCCAGACTGTCTCTCACCCATTGACTCCTCAATCTACATCTTCACTGACTTCCAATCTTGCATGCCTACCAGCCAGGCCTCTGGCGTCTTTACTTTTTATTCCATCCAAGAATAGCACGCATCAACTGCAGAAACTTCCCCAGCCTGAAGGGTTTATAAAGCCAAAAGCTTCCTTAAAATTTTTTTTCCTCCAACTATTTAAGTTGTTCTAATAAAAGATATCAGATTCATCCAAAGACCCTTGTCTGCCAGGTTATGATAGGCACCTGAAAGAAGGTCAAGGGTGGACTGCAGATTGTCCTCAGTGTGTGGCAGGATCACACAGCTGTCAGCACACTGAAGTTCGGTGATGCCAGTCTAGGTAACTTTTTTTTGTTTTGCTGTGGAGGCACCGCAGGTTGAATAGCTGACTGTCCATTTGATCTCAACCCCAATTTTGGAAGGAAGGCAGTTATTGACGAGAATCAAAATCACAGGAAGATAGATGGAGAAAAGGGTTCAGGCAATGACACAGTCCTGCTTGACGCCAGTATGGATGGTCAATGGCTCTGTCTCTGATCCATTGCAAAGTACTGTGGTGGTCATCCCATCATGGAGTAGCCTGAGGACAGTGATGAACTTCAGTGGACAACCAAAACTAGACAGCACCTTACATAAGGATTCATGATTAATAGAGTCAAAAGCCTTGTTTTGGTCAATGAATGCCAGAAACAACTTCTAGTGTTGCTCTCTATGCTTCTCCTGGCATACAACAAAAATCACAGCTAATTTCAGACTAACATATTTAACTGCCTCTCTCTCTATTTGTACATATTTATTGAAATGGTATACTTTATACACACACATAGTATACTCTTGGAGAAAAAAAAATAGTAATACAACTATACGCGTTCAGAAGCAGAAAAGTGTGACTGCTAATACTTGAATGCTAACAGCTCTGCATCCTTGGACAAGGTGATTATACTGGAGCTAATAGTAATATGACAGAGAGAAATCTCAGTTTTTATGATACTTTAAGCATGTATTAACAACCTGATAACTGTGCTGGTCATTTACTGCCCTGCTGCTTTAATACAGAGGCCTTTGAAAAGATGACTGCAACTGATGAGAGAATGTCGTCTTATATAAAATGTGAGCATCTTTTCTTAAACAATAATAAAAGATAAGTCTAAAATATTTTTTGAAACACAGAAAGCTGTGAAGACATTGTAGACTGTTAAAGCAGAGTACAGTGCCTTTTAGAGAATGGTAAAGCACCCTTTGTAATATGAAGACCAAAGAATATCAGTTAAGAATACTGTAAAACTAGCAAAGTTACCTGAGGTATGACCTCTGAGGAGTTAGGTTTCTTTTCAGAAAGCCAATTAAAAATGGATTACTAAGGCTGGCCAAAAGAAATAATCATTTAAATACCATGATTAGAAAGGTTTAAAATAAACACACATAAAAAGAACCTTGCTGCACAAAGTAAATAGTGGGAAAGTAGCAATTTTTATGAGATTTAGGACTTGTCAGGTAATCAGTGGTAAAACAGGCAACTGAGATGTCTAAGATAAGCAGTTTTTACCTCTTGGAAAGAAAATTGCCTACAAAGTATTCTTTAAAGCAGATTATTTCTTGTAAAATTAGGAAACTTCCCTGAAACATGGTATTTTATTAATGTTGCTTTTTTATCTGTACCTAGACCAAAAATATAGTTTCAAAACCAGAGATCTAGGAAAGAATACCATGGTGATAAAAATTGAATACATTTTTCAAAATGTTCTTTACATTTTGGGTAATAAAACACCTGAACATTTATCAGTGAGCTTTTTGCTCTTTGACTTCATAGTAGTTGGAAGGAAACTGTTGCAGTGGAAGATCTGGAAAAAGGAAAAGATGCAGCATCTCATCTGGACTATCCTATTTCACATATTTCGCACCAAAAAACAATATCATAGCATTTTTAAAATCACTGAAATAGTATGATGAGTTGTAAGAAGTACTTTGATAAGTTTTCAGCCCAAGTATTTATACTGATCTCATCACCGTAGTATTTGAGCTTGCCTATTTTCATTTGGGAACTGAAGCAGTGAGCTTTTGCAACATGGAAACTGGTTTCATAAAGTCTCTATAGTAGTAGGACATTCTAAAAAAAAACTAAATCAGGAGACCTGTGAAAATTGATAAGAGCTTAGCAGAATACCTATTCGTTGCTATCAATATTTGATTGATAAATTACAAGAACAATTGTTTGCCACTCTTTTTAAAACAAAGCAGGAATTCATATAAGGAGAAAAAAAGGAAAACCAAACTGTCTGTAGAAGAAATGTAGAGTCCTATGTATACTGTAGAACTGTACATATCTTCATTATATTTGTCTCATGCTCTGAGTGCAAATATAAGGAAGCACAACATTTTTACCTCAGGAACAAGGCTTCTTTCGTTTCTGCCAGGATCTTCATAGGAACCCTCTTTCTCAGCCAACATGACCCACTTTTCTGGTGTTTGGGTTCTTGGTGGCTTTTGATATCAGAGTCAGAACAAGCCTGGCTGCCATTCTGTTTCCAGGAGCTAAATTTGAATCATATGATGAAACTGATAAAGCCTATTTTAAAATAATCAGCATAATCTATAGTGAAAATCATGTTAATCAGAGCAGGTATGACTCTGACCCAATTGATTTTTGATCTATCTCTGACATCAGGCAACCCATCTTAACTTGACAAAGATTATTTATGAATATTTAACATTCAACTGAAACACCTCCATCTTAATGCTTAAATAACCAGTGTTGAATATTCACTGTGGTGAGAGAGTCAGCATGTGATGCCATGACATTTGCCCTGAAATGCTTTCTACAAACTTACAAAACTTATTTTTATCTTAATTTTAATTTAAAAGAGCCTTTAATTTAATTTCAGATAGAAGCCCTTGAATTACATTCTTATATCAAACATCTTAGTGCTCTGTGGAAAAGGAAAATGCTGCATGGGGTTTTTTTGGATGACATTTCTCCATACCCCTTCAGAAGTCAGTACCTTGACAGGGACCTGTAAATTTAAGCTATACCTAAATCAATATCTTCTCTCTCATATATTTGTTCTGATTATTTGAATGCATCATAAGCATTTTACTTCTTCACTAACACAAGTGCTAAGAGCAGCAGATAACAGAAGGCATACTACTGTGACATACAGTTGACACACATGAAATTAAATGTTGACTGCTCTTTTCTGTACTGTAAATCCAATCTTTCATAAGCACAGGCATTTCCTTACAGCTGTTGTTCAGCTACAGATAGAAGTTATCAAAAGAATCAGGTATGTGTCATTTGGCGAAACTACCACAGAAATGATTGGGTAATAGTCTACAAATATTCAAATGTCAAAGCCATTATTTATCATGATACATGGGAATCTATTAGAAATAACTGTACAAAATTAAGGAAAAATTAGGCGGAATATTGGAAAATTCCCTAAAAAGGAAATTGAGAGACTAATCCTTACAGAATACTTTCAAGGGAACTGGTGGATTTCCACTAGGTGGAGATATTTGAAAGGGACTTTACAGAGGGCTATTCAGCATTTCATCATAAGGTAGCAAGTTACACCTTGTTTGCCTTGAACAAACAGCAAGACTCTGCCCATAAACCTCAGACAAGCAACTGTTTTACACCTGATTTTTTCCTATGGTAATTCTCTACAAGTTCAAATTAGTTACAGTACACATTTTTGTTTCTTTATCACACTGATGTAAAGGTTAATTAGTAGTAACCAACAGCACACTTATAAGATGGGATACTCCCTTCTTGAGAGCATGGAGGCAGAAAGGGATCTTGGAGTCATTATTGACTCCAAGATGAACATGGGCCGACAATGCGAGGTCACGGTTGGCAGGGCTAACTGGACCTTGTCGTGCATCCACAGGTGCATCTCAAGTAGAGCCAGGGAGGTGATCCTCCCCCTCTATGCGACTCTGGTCAGGCCACAGCTGGAGTACTGCGTCCAGTTCTGGGTGCTACACTTCAGGAGGGATGTGGACAACATTGAGAGGGTCCAGAAGAGGGCCACTTGCATGATCCGGGGACTACAGGGCAGACCCTACAATGAGAGACTGCGGGCCCTGAACCTGTTCAGGCTTCACAAGAGAAGGCTGAGGGGGGACCTGGTGACCATCTATACATTCACTGGGGGGACCAGAAGGGTTTGGGAGAGACCTTGTTTCCCCTAGTGCCCCCTGGCATAACAAGGAATAATGGCCACAAGTTGTTGGAGAGTAGGTTTAGATTAGACGTCCGTAAGAACTACTTCACGGTCAGGGCGGCTAGGAGCTGGAACCAACTTTCAAGGGAAGTGGTGCTGGCTTCTACTCTGGGGGTCTTTAAGAAGAGGCTTGATGCCTACCTGGCTGGAGTCATTTGAGCCCAGGTTTTCTCCCGCCCAGGCGGGGGGTCGGACTTGAAGATCTACAAGGTCTCTTCCGACCTGACTTCTATGATTCTATGATTCTACATTGCTGTAAATGATCTGTATGTCCAGGCCCTGGGGAAAGTTCCACATCATGTACAGTAATAATGAAGCAGTGGTGAGAACTGAATCAATATCTGTTTATATTTAAAAATTAATTAATGATGACAATGCTCATGTCCTTCAGTATTAAATCTCAGGAATATGGAATGCTTACTTGGTTGAGATTCAGGTGCTACCGTAAACTTTCACTAATGAACAAACTAGATCTTTCCAGAATTAGCAAACATTCCTTCATAAAAATGATGAAATGTTTGACAGATAGCTGCTGACCTACAATAGCATTGATCCTTGGTCTTGGATATATAGGTCTACACAATAGCTGACATCTAAAATCCTTTGTGTGTCATTTCTAGTTTGTTCCTATAATTAAAAAATATTGCTTACATAATTTACTGTACACTGTAAGAAACCTATGATAAGCAGCTGCTTATCTTACACTCATTGCAGAATGTCATGTATTCTCAAATTAATTTTGTCAATTGCAAAAAAGAGATGTTCTGAACTGACAGATGATTTCTTTAAAACTGATTTGCATTTAACAGGATCTAGATTACTTTTTATAAATATGAAGAATTAGAAGTAGAGGCTTGGGTATTTATTTTCTTAAACCATCAACTGAGCAAATTCATTTTTTCTAAGTCAGAAGAATTTGTCACATACACCATTAATAATATCCCAAGTGTTATAACCTTCCATGTTTTACTTTCTCAGATTAATTAATTCAGGGCTGTTTTCCAATTTTTCTCAGCTTTTTTCTGGGGTGGGGATGGGGAGGGTAGGGAGGGAGGGGAGTCCCTTTATTAATGTTAGACTCTTGGTTATTTACCCATTGCTGAAAGATGAAATAAGATGAAATGTGAGCAGCTAGTACAAGTCTCAGGCTTCTCACGTGACAGGTTCTTTCTGTTTTGTCTATATAACAAAAGGTGATGAATATTTATAATTATTATAGCTCTCCCCTTCCCATTCCTATTACGAACAAATAAAAGAAGAAAGAAAAATACACCCTCTAGACACATTCATTTCTGGTTTTCCATAAACAAATTGAACTTTGATTCCCATAAATTGTATTATCTTTTTTTGTTAAAGTCATTGTTAGTAGGCAAACCATTTCCAGATATGATCAGACCTTGTGTTTCTCCATAGATGTCACATTATTCTTTAATATTTTTGAAGATTGCTGCAATGCATTCAGTCTTTGTATACTGCATTGAATTATGTAAAGTTTAACACATAATTCCCAGTGATGACCCCTTCATGGTAAGGTATTCTTTAATTCCTTCTCTATTCTGACCAAGTCACATCACATAACCATTTTTTATTTCTATTTTGTTAGTCCTCAGAGGCCCCAGTGTTGATCATGGATCCTTTCCATTCTAGCTGCTGTATAAAATATGTAAAACTGTTCCAGATGCAAACTGTTCTTTAAGCATGTTGGGCAAATACTTAGACCCGCCTTTCATACATATTTAAAACAAAGTGTAGCTATATTTGCCCAGGTTTGTATCCCAAATACAATCCAATAAAATCAATAAGACTGCACAATGAATAAATTAGGACCAGTTGGCCAATCATGTATATTTTTTAATGTGGCAACCCATTCATATTAATTCAAACCAGCCATTGGTGCTCTAGCAGCAACAAGGTTTGTTACTAGGGTTGTTGGTTGTAGCCATGTTGGTCTAAGGACATAGGCAGACAAGGTTCTTTGGGTCTTTCCGTAAATGTGGTATCTTTTATTAGACCAACTAAATAGTTTGAAAGATTGTTCTTTGCAAGTTTTTGAGCACAAACATGCTTCTTCAGGCATAGGGAGAGTCTGGTATTTTGTGTGCTCTCCTGGGAAGAATAGAAGCGAATATGCAAAATGCAGGTCTGTGAAAATGCAAATGTGTGGCAGTGAGGAGTAGAGAGAATGGGAGACACTAGGTGTGAGACACATAGGTGGGATGGGGGGGCAGGGAGGCAGAATGTTGACCTGGTGATAGAAAGTAGCTGGTAAAATGCAAATCGGTTACCTGAGGTTATCAGATATCAGGCAGGTTATAATGTGTCATAAATCCAATGTCTATATTTAGTCCATGATTTTTTGTATCCAGTAGATTTATGAAGTGAAATTGGTAGCCTTATCTACAAGAGGTGTTTTTTAAATTCCCGTTGAGGATTAGGATTGAGAGTTCGGAGAGACAGTTGTTGTTTTATGAGAAGTGTGACCCCCCACAGGGGTTTTTTGTCTTTGGTAGATTTTCTGTGTGCGTTCATTCTGGTGCACAGTTGTTTGATTTCTCCGACATATTTTCCATCACAGCATTTGGTGCACTGGATGAGATATATTACATTTCTGGAGGTGCAGCTGTAAGATCCAGGAATGATAATGGTTCTGTTGTGGGGTGTAGTGGTTGTGAGTGTGGTGATGTGTTGGCAGGTTGTACAGTTTTTGTCCTGGCATGATATAGAACCATTGGGTGTGCTTTGGGCCATAGGAAGTTTACTGCTCCTGATGAGGTTGGTGAGGTCCAGCGCTTGTTTAAAGGCTAGGATGGGTGGTTCTGGAAAGATCTCTTTAAGAACTGGGTCATCTTTTAGTATGTATTGTTTGAGGATTTTCCATATTTGTTCCAGGGAAGGACGGCATGTCATAACTAATGGTATGCAATTCATGGGGAATCACTGCAGTACAAAAAGAAAAGCCCCATGAATCACACACCATTAGTTATATAACCATTAGTCACTTGATGCTTCCTTTGCATGACTAAAAGCATTTGTACCCAAAAGCTTGCAAAGAATAATTTTTCTAATTATTTTGGTTAGTCTAATAAATTATATTGGATTTACCCAAAGAACTTTGTTTGCCTATGCCCTTAGACCAACACAGCTACAACCAACACTCCTGAACGTTTGTTACTGGCATCTGCTATTTGCATTTGTTTTTTGCTTATTTCCCACTGGAGTCTCATCTCCTTGCTCTCTTATCACATTACTTCTCTAATGTGAGTGTTTCTATTTTCTTTAGCTGTTTCCTGTGAGATGAGGGACTAAAAATCAGGCAATTCAGAAAGCCCTATTTTTTCTCTGAGCATTGCTGTTTGCAGAACTTTCTCCCTCCCATTGCTACAGGGATATCTTTGCTGTAGATTTCTCAGGGTCTGCATATTTTTAGAACTCAGACTGCCTAGGCTGTGAATTTAGGTCAACTGACAATCACAATCTCAGCCAGAAGGAAGATGTTTACCATTATTCTAATGTATTGTTATCTTTTCCTTGTAAGTGCTAAATTTACTTTCTATAATGTATGCACTGAGAAGAAATGCAAATTGAAAGCCTATTATCAGCTACAAAGTGTTCCTAGTGAAAAATGTGTATCTGAATAAGAAAAACTCTGGTAGACATACAGAGTGTTTAGGAAACATTATTACTGAAGTAAATGCTCATGCACCTGGATGTCTCTGAGACCAGTTCTACACTAACAGAAGCCAATTTTTATTCAGAGTTCAATAGAATAACATATCTAGAATAATCTGAGACAGCGAGAAGTTAATAGAACTTGGAGAGATCTTAAGAAAGAGTTTACTAAATCACATAATTTTTTGTGAAAAAGCCTCTGTGGGCATGTTCACACATGCAGGCATGTGATCTTGCAGCAGCTCAAATAGGAGCGGCACAAATCTGAGCCCAGGATTTTTGCCTCAGTGCACATGCACTTTGGTGTGGGGAAAGGTGTGCCACTTGGGGCAAAATAACCCTGCCTGGCTTCTCCTGGATCTGCAGCCAGGGAGAGCTAGAACCTGGGGCCAGGACCTGTGACCCCCTCCCCCCAGGGTCCTCATGTTCTCAGTGTGATGGCCTGCTTTGAACTGTCAGAGCACATCCTCCTGGCCCCAAGTGGCAAGAAGGTCAGCTACCCCCAACTGGGTCCCAAGTGCCGGCCCTAAGCAGACACTTCTGCCTGGGTCCTGCCACTTGCCTCATTAGCAGGAATCCTGGTGTTCCCTATTTAAAAAGTGCAAAATCTCTGATAAAAAGAATCTGAAATTCACTCTTTGAAATTCCCCAAAATCCATGTTCTTCCACAATTAAAACAAAAGACTATATATAGTATCTCTCTCTATATATCTGTATTTATATAGATTCATATATATATATATAGAGAGAGAGAGAGAGAGGGAAAGAGAGATCAGTTAAGCAATGTTATATTGATATATTTATTATCTTCAAGAAATTTGGAAGCCTACCAGTGACTATATCATCATAATAAAATACATTTTAAATATCTATGTTTTGATGTTTGCTTTTGGTTTTCTTATCATAGAACAATTAGAGCTCCTCCTGACCTCTTCACTAACTAGGATGTGGGGATAGTGATCTCTGCAGTCTCATCCTGTCTGGCAGCTGGGCACAATGTGTGTGTGATGGGGGGATGTGGAGTTTGCAGGATGGGAGTGGGAAGGGGTTTGGGGGGATATGGATGGGTGTGTGGGTGGGTGTGGAGGGATGTGGGGAGTGTGGGGGGTGTGGGTGGGTCTGGGGGGATTGGGGGAACTGTGTGAAAGGGCTTCTCAGGTGGGGTGGGTCTCCTGCCCCCCAACACAACACTTGGACTGCCTCCCCTGCAGGGCCACATCCCCGCCTCACAGGGCCCACATGACCACCCCGCAGGGCCCATATGCCCTCCCCGCACAGCCTTAGCCCCCTACACAGCCCACATGCCCCCCCCCACTACATGGTACCCACAGCTCACCCACAGCAGCAGCGGCCATTGGGGCACTTGGGGCCTCCTGGCACAGTCCCCTCCCCACCCCCGGTGTTGCATTGGGCAACGGAGATCAGCTTTAGGTGCCCGGTATCTGGTGCTGCCTGTGTTATATCATGTGGGCCCAGCCCGGCCCAGTTCAGCACAATGCCATGCACCCTTGGGTAACTTGGGATTGCTTGTGCTGTCACAGATTCCTATGTTCATATGGCATGCTATCCACTTCCACTGATGTAGGGATATGCTGGGAGTGATAGTGGAAGGGACTTACTTGGGGCAGAAGGAAGAGGCAGGTAACATCAACCCAGGTTATTATTCTCTGCTCTGCTGATGGACTGAGAATTCCATCAGTTCTTACCCACATCATAAACTGCCTCCATGGTTCAAAGCATGCATAGGCACTTTTTCTTTGTTATGTTTTAAAGTGTCTTATACAACTAGACCATAGACTTTACATTGGTTCTACCGTAATGAAAATAAATAATATTACTCCAGGTACTCAAAAGGGGTTTGTTTTGATACTCAGACTGGTAGGGACTGATTTTATATAGCAATACCATCAGGCAGAAAGTAGAGAGGCACATCTGGACAAATAGCTGTGGCTCAAATGTCCTCAGAAATGGACTAGAAATAGTTTTGCTGTGGAAGGAGAACAAGGTACAACATTGAGTCTGATATCACCAGGAAACTGAAAGTCTCCTCAAGCTCTTGTCCTATGACAAGCTTGAAAGGTCAAGGACTTGTTTCTTTCTTGTGTGCAGCTTACAGCCAGATTGATTTCTGATTTATCACCCACCCTTAAAAACTGAGCATGTCTAAGGAGGAGGGAAAATTGGAGAAGTATAATGGAACAGTGAGGTAGCAAGCATAATCAACAACTCCTGCTTAACACAATTCATTTAATAAATGCTATAGGAAATGTAGGTATATGAGAGCTAGAAGTGTATTATTCTTTAAACATCCTACTTTAAGATGAAGATGAGGATAATGAGAGCTTCAGGGCTAAGTACAGAGGTTCAAAAAGTCTGAGACAGAATTGATTCAATCTTTGCAAGTTTTTTAAAGCTGCACAGATTAGACTGATAACAAGCTGAACTGATGTTCAGTGTTCTAGTGGACAAAGCAAGTAGAAGCCTGCACTGGCCCAGACCAGGAGCCTGGGGGCACTCACATGTGCCTTCCACATGCCAGGCACTGCTGAAGAGAGTGGCCATTGCAGAAGGCCACTGAACCCAGATAATCAGCAGCCCATGGCAGTCACAATCCTCCATTCCCTTCTGTAGCTGCAGAGAGGGGGAGAGCCAGCAGACATGCCCCTCTCCATTCCCAGCCCCTTTCCAGTCAGCCCCTGGCCTGGCACTGGCTTCATCAAGCAGGGATCTGTATGGTTGGGAGGTTTTTGCCCCACCCACTGCCTAGTAAGCCAGGCTGGGAAAGCTACAGTCCCACCTTGAGACTAACCACAGGTCTCTCTGAGAGGTAGAGGGCAGGGATGAACACATTCCCTGGCCCAGAACCAGTCCTCCCCCAGTGCCAGCTGCAGGGTGCACACCCCGCCCCCGTCCTATGTGTCTCAGAGAGGCTGGCAGCTTATGAGGGCATAGGGCTGGGGCTTTCCTAGCTAGTCTTCTTCACCCTCCCCCACCATACAGACCCCTGCTTGGGGGAGGGCAGTGCTTAGCTGGTGGGCTGCATTCCATCTCCTGTGTTGTGCAGATCCAGACTGGATGAAGGTTGGGGATCCAGTCCCCTGCCCTGCACCCCATCCCACCAAGCTGACAGGTGCAGGCAGGATGCAGGCTAGGAAGCAGAGGCTTTACTGCCTCAGCTCTGTGAGAGCTCAGGGTGGGGCTGGCTCTGCTCCACCAGAGCAGACAGCACATGCCAGGGGACTATGAGGTAATGAGTGGGGGGCAGGATCTGGGACACAAGTTCAATAGACTGATTTAATCTAAGCCAGTTAAGTCTGATACTACATCCAACCAGATTTATCTTAGACTGGGTTTGGCCATTTTGAAAGCAATGTATTTGCACTGAACTTTTCTTATGTTACAAGTTTGGACAGGTTTCCAATCACTTACAGTGGTTTATGTGTAACTTCTATCCCTAGCCCAGGAGTTCAGAAGGTATTGCCTCATGGAGCAAACTTACCAATGGGTGGTGGGGAGAGAAAGAGGCCATGACCATTTCATTAAGGCATACTTATTGCTTGTTTCCTTCTGGCCTCATATATTTACCCTTCTTAGCTGCCCAGTGAGCTACCTTCAACAAGAAAACTTCTGAGTGCTCTCAGCAATACCTAGCCAAGAACCTGGTATAGTTAGATCACTTTTCCGGGAAGTGGGAGATATAAACCCAGACTTTTACAGGTATATAATTTTATAGTCAATGAATCTCCTGTCTACAACCCCCCTAGATTAGGGGTCAGCAAAGTTTTTGGAGCCCAATCCTTGTTGTGGCAGTGCAGCCCTGGCCCCTTCCCTGCCATCCACCCCGAGGCACACACGCCAAGCAGAATGCCTTTGCATGCAGTGCTCTAGCACGTGTGCTAGGGGTTCTAACTCATGCCCTAGATTGTACCCAAAATTGTTCTCTAGAAAGATATCAGATGTCATCATTACTCCCAGATCAATATGAAGACATGTAAATGTTCTGAGAAAAAAATTAAGGTTTCTTCTGCTCTCATGTCTAGAATATGGGGCAACATGCTCTCAAACATGGGACTGGCTCCCAGGTCCACCTCCACAGCCATGTCTGTTCACAGTTTCCATAAACTAAAGTAGTTCATAGAATCGTATGATCGTAGGAAAGTAGGGTTGGAGACACCTAACAGGGTCATCTAATCCAGTCCCCTCCTCAAGGTAGGATCATTCCTGACTAGACCTGTCTTGTTGTAACATCCCCCTTTCCCACTGAAAAAGGGGAAGGCAGAGACAGCCTCTTCCTATCTTCCTTTCAAGAGCAATGGGGTGGTAGCAGAATCTGCTTGCGCAGTTCCAGAAGGGAAAGGGAGCAAAGGAGCAAAGAAGCTGTGGCAACAATGTGTGGGCTAGACCATCTGCACCTCTCCTGCACCTTGTCTCCCTCAGAGAGCTGTTAGGGTACAAAGTTAAACCATCTGCTGAAGTGCACAGTGCAGTCAAGACTTCCCAGAAATAATGTCTGAGGCCGGCTGCAGAATCAGACATTATTCTGTTGGTTATATTTGGATTATATGTTTAAACTTTCTTCATGAAAGCTAGACAAGCTTTTTCTTTTTCCCCCAAATAAAAGCTGAGATTCTGATTAAAGCACAAACAAATCCATTAAGGTGCTCGCCTTCAGGGTTTATAATACCTGTGCTTTATAGCAAAACTGCCTGGACCAATGGATAATGTGCAAAATATTCAAAAAAGAAATATTATATTATATTATACAGTATTAAAATGTTCAGAGGCTTTCCTTAACTTTCTATGATTATTTTTCATACTCCTAAAAGACAAAATTTAGTTTGTGATTCAATGACAAAATTTATTCCTTAAATTAGATATGAAGAACTTTAGCATCCATTATAATCCTTGTAGCTAAACAGATATAATGAAGATGTAAATACTATTATTTTCTTAATGAAATATGATGTCAAAATATACTGGGCAAGTCCATGATATATGAACTTATTATTCAACTTCAGAAGCTAGTGAAAATTTACCTAATTCAACTACAGCCAGTTTTACCCTCAAGACAAAAATAAGAAAAACACAGCAGAAAACTGGAGCTATTTATCTAGTTCTGATAACTTTTCAATGTTGATGAAACAGTCTAGTAATTGGAACTTGTGAGCCCATTCTGACCAACTTTTGGCAAAATCTTAACAACTTTGTTTTTCAAAGAACAGTGTGAACAACATATAAAGGTCTGTCCAAATGCGACCACTGAAGTATTATAATAGTAGTAAGGGACCATTGAAGAATTACGGTGTACTTCAGAAGAGTTAATGCTCCTGAAATGATGAACTGTTATAAAAAGCTGGGTTTGATTTATGACACAGTGTTTTGGTATATGTATACTTTTAGAAAAATGACTAAAACAAAAGACCTACACCTTTCGCTCACATGCAGTCTACATCCCTGTCAAAACTTCACATATAACCTTTGGTTCTCTGTGCACTTCACTGGCTCAGAGTACTTTTTTGACTCTCAGATTCACTAGATTCTATACTGAATTATATTATCTGACACAAATTAATAATTGCTCAGTAATTTACAAGGCATGGTACTATCCCTGAAAAAATGCTGCGAGGCAGACAGCCATACACAGGACAGGATATACGGTGAGAACCAACATTTGTTTCAATTTGCAATATAGTTGATATGACAAGCATTGATTTGCGCATCCAGACATAGGCACCAAGACCTGATGAAGATTTTTGTAGTGCACTTGGGGTATAACCATCCTGAGAGAAGCAGATTTCAACACCCATTGAGGCATTTTGCATGCATATGTCCTCCTGGAATGACCAGACCTTTATATTTTAAGGGTTTTGGAATCATTATAATTGAATATACAATGGCAGCAAGGATCAGGGCTCTACATTACAGACTGTTTAGAAAGGGAGCCAGAAGGAGGTTCACCTAAAGGATATAGTCCTTCAAAACACTTTAAAATTTCAGCTCAGATCTTCAGCTATAATCTTCAAATGGTATAATAGACTTTATACTTACATTGTTATACAATAGATTAATATCCCTTTTATGAATGTTACTGGATATTTATTATTGATTCATTCTTAATTTTTACACTGCAGGCACATCTACACATGCACTGTTATTGCACAAAAACTATGGGGACTTATGCCAACTTGGGTATGAATTTGCTACCTGCATTATGCAGGTAGCAAATTTACACCCATATAGTTACTGCACAGTTAGGCATGTGTAGAAGCCTTACTGCTCAGTAACCATGTTTGTGTGGACTGACTTGGGGCTAACTTTAGTCCTGCAAGTCAATCCACACACCGTGTTACTGAGCTGTTAGGCCTGCATACGTAGACGCCTGTGTAAAAGCTGCATGGTAAATGCATGTGTAGATACACCCTGCATGTATTGCTTTGGTCCCCAGCAATCAAGTTGCTTGTTTCAGAGATACAGAACTATATTTAAGCACAAAACAAGTGCCCCAATTTTATTATTCCTGAACATAACACAAATGATCAGTCCTTTCCAAATTAATTCCATACAATGCTCCTCATAATAAATCTACTGAGACAGAGCAATGCTGCTGAGACTATGGTGGGAATTGAAGTGGGGGAGAAAATACAGCCATACTTTGGGTATCAGCTTATTGAGACAGGCTTCATCCATGGGTCCTGAACAAAACATTTTAAAAACATATTATTCTCCAGATAAAATAGAGTTTTTCATTTTTTGATGTAAAAATAGGCTAATTAATATTTTAATTTCCCTTAATAAACCTTTTCAGGCACTATATGTGTCTCCACCAAATTGCCCAGGTAACACATAAGCATAAAAAATGTGGACAGATGTTTGAGCTGCTGCAACTTGTTTGATTAATAATTAAAGCATTTGATTAATAATCACCCTTCAGTCCCATTCTAGGCATATACTCTATCATTTATGTTTGCAATATTCTGAAAACTAAATATTCATAACCACGGGGAGAAGGAAGGATGGGACACAATTTTGGCTTGGTTTTATATTTTAAAATCTTTTGTGAAATAGAATTTCCATTCTCCAATTTTAACTGACCTTTAAGCTTTAGGAATTCTCAGGTTACTTTTCACTTCCAAGGCAGTGTGCCTCCCTTAGTATAGTACATGCACTTTCACTTGAAACATGGTCAGAAAAGAGAAATGATAGCATAAAAGAGTGAGTGAAAACATTTGCAATAAAATATCATTACTCAACATTTTGTTTCCCCAATAAAGGTCATAAAATACTGGTACAAAAACATTTAATAGAATTCCTGTATATCAATTAGAATTTTCTCTGATAATCTTAGATTTATTTATTTTGCAAAGGATATTGCAATTAAATCTCATTGATTCAAAAATTGGACCTGTAGGTCAGGGTGTGGAAAATATACATTAAAAATAAGATTAGAAAATGTCTCTGTCAAATGACTTATGCAAAGGTTTAAAGAAAACATTACACATAGCTATAGCTGAAGATTCTGGCAGAGGTATATTGATTTACGTCAGGTGTACAGCTGATCTATTTTGTGTATCTATAAAAAACTATAAATAGGTTTTCAGTATTTCCAAAGTTATATAAACACCATGACTAGATACAGACACTGAATAAGCCTGAGGTACAATTGATCTAAGTTACATGGTTTATTGTGAGTGGCAAGATCACACATTCACCCTTTGGTGGGGGGAACAAATCTTAGACTAGGTTCTGCCATTTTTAAATCTGTTTATGGACATGTCTAGACATGCATTTACTCTGGCTTAAATTTACTGCACAGTCAACAGCGCTCCCTCAAAATCGAGGATGATGCCCATCAGGCTTGATGGGTCCTCAGGTGACTGAGGAGCCCAATTCTGGATGCACATGTTCTTTGGCAATGAGGGCATATTGCTGCATGGGAGAATGGGATTCACAGCCCTGGTTTGGTCTCCTTCCTCTGCTGCCACCATTCCACCTCAGTATCAAGTTGTTGGGCCCCAAGGTGGTACATGCCTTGGTGGACCAGGTGGTGCAACACCAAATGGTCAGCGGCTTGCTACTCCCAGCTGTGGGTGCCAATGTCTCCATGCTTGATGGCTACCTTGAGCATATCTTTATACCATTTCCTATGGCTGCCCTTTAAGCATTGGCCATCGGAGAGCTGGGTTGGAGGAGGCCTCAGGGAAAAGAGAATCTGGTGAGAGAGGTGGTTCTCAGACATCTGGATGCAGTGACCCATCCATCAGAGTTGATTTCTCAAGAGTGAGGCTTCGATGCTGGTGGGCACAGCTTCATGGAGGATGCTCACAGTGGTCCAGTGATCTTCCCATTTGATCCTCAGGATTTGATACAAACACCAGTTGTGAAAGCTCTCAAGGGTCTTAATGTGGTGTCATTAAGATGGTCCAGGCTTCACTGAAGTAGACATGGGTGGTCAGAACAACAGGCTTATAAACCAGACCCTTCATCAACTTATGAAGATCTCTATTTTCAAAGACACCTTGTCGCAGCTTGAAAAAGGTGGCACTGGTGCAGTTAACCTGGTGCTGGACTTCTTCATCAATGCTACCCCATTGAGAGAGGTGGATGCTGAGATTCACAGAAAGTGCTCCACATACTCCAGAGCCTCCCTATGTAGGTAGCATGAGGGATGTTCAGCTGGCTGGGGTGGAGGTGGTGGAGAACCTTCATCTTGGCAATGTTCAAGCACAAGCCAAGTCTCTTATATGAAGCATTGAAAAGATCTAGTGTTGCTTGCACATGCTCTGCAGAGCCATCACACAGCAATCATCTGCAAACTGAAGGTTGTGGATGTCCTCAGTGGTGAGTTTTGTTTTTGCCTGGAAATGCCCAAGACTGAAAAGCTGCACAGTAAGTGGGAATAGGCTGGCATTTACATGTGCAGGCATTAAAGCACATTAACGCTGTGTGTGGACTGACCTGGAACTAAAGTCAGTCCACAATCAGTGTTACTGTGCAGCAAGACATCTACATGCGATGCAGGTATCAAATGTATACTCAAGTCAGCATAAGTCACCATATTTACTGAACAGTCTGGGTGTGCATATGTAGACACACACCCATACTCTGCAGTAATTTTGGTTACTATGCAGTAAATGCACATGTGTAGATGTGCCTTCTGTGTGCCACACTTATTTTCTGTTACAGATATAAACCAGCTTTATGTGCCCAACTTCTGTTCTGTTACAGATATAGACGGGTTTCCAATTATTTATAGTGATTAAAGTGTAATGTCTGTACCTAACCCATGTGTTTATTATATATGTATAGTATTTCAACCAACATATAATATATTTAGAAGCTGAATGCAAAGACATGGTGAGATGATATTATAGTTGAAGAAAAACATGATTCATAAATCAATCTCTTTTTCAAAAAGCTTCATGTTTATCCCTGCCACACACCAAATATGTAAATGTTTTAATAATCACAATCTTTTTGCCTTAGCCATCACAAATGCAGATGACTTGTTTATCCTTTTTAATTATATTTCTGCTAGAATAGTAGCATCAAAAACAAAACAAGCAAAATTACCCTTTGTACCATTTTTGCTGTTAGGTAGAAAAAGCCTCTTTACTTGAAAAAAACAATAGTCAGTCCAGCCGTAAGCAAAATACATTTTCACCAGAAGAAAGCTATGTTTACCACTTGAATTATAGGGCTTGCTTCCCACTGGAGAGGGGTTGAAGGTTAAAACTAAAAAATAGCTTTCAGCATCATGTGGTCTGGATCTGAATAGTGTTCAGACAATGAATGCAAAAACAAATAGCACAGGTCTTAATGAGCTGCCTTGACAAAACAAGCTAATTTTTACAAAATTAACATAAAACTAAAGTCAATTACCTCATCATTTATTATACTAAAATGAGCTTCTAGAATTATGAAGGTCAGTCTAGATCTCTAGATACTTAGTAAAAATGTGTGTTTAAAATTATATTTTTGGTTTAAATAAGATGATGGGATTTTCCACCCAACTCCCTGATTTCCAATCACTAAGCCCAAAGTTCATAAACTGGTAGCTGAGTAGACTCTTCACAGGGTAAAGAGTTGGGGAGCCAGCCAGCTTGGGAGTTGGAGAACTGGATACCCAACATTCAAGGTAGCATAGGGATATAGGCATAATAAATAAATAAATATAGACAGCCCAGACACTCATCAGATAGTAAATCCTGAAAACTAACCAGCTAGAGAGCCAGCCACTGGGTTCTCCAAGGAGTGTGGAAGCTGAACAACCAGTGATCCAGCTCCATGGAAACTGAACAATTAATCCTCCTAACAATCCACCTGATGGTTATAAAAGGAGCTAGCTATTCAAGTGAGCTAGGGATCTAGGTATTATACCAGCTGGGAGAATCTCAGAATCAGGAAGCCTGGTAGGTCACCAGGTAGTCATTTGATATAGCAGAAAAACCCAGGGAACCTATGGGCATATCCAAACCCCTTTGAGGCAGGGCAACAGGCATGTGTGGGAATGAAAAACTGTTCCCCGCACTGCAAACTGGATATCCAGGGGTCTAAAAAAACTGCACTGCAATAGACCATGTTTGGAACCAGTCCTCCAAAAGAAATGCTCTGGTTTTGGCTACAGTGTTTCTTTTGTGTTCCTGCTGCCCCTGGTGCTGTCCAAGGTAAGTTGGGGGTGGGGTTCATGGGTGTTGGGGGAATGAGGGGTGGCAGGTGGATGTGGGGGAGGTTGGAGAGTGGTGGGGGTGGAATGTTCCTGGGGCTGTGGTGGGAGGTGAGGAACTGGCCCAGATCCCTGAGGCTTACTAGTTTGGCTTTTCACCAGATTGAGTTGCATGGCTCTGGGAGGTGCACACAGGAGACTTGCTTTAACAATGTAGATATATCAATAAACGTTGTCCAACTGATCACTGTCTCTGCTTCACTTTCTCTCTCTCTTTTGTTTTACTTATGGAGGAACATGGATTTGGGAGTATTTTACAGAGTGACTTTGGAATTTTTTTTAACAGGGATTTTTCAGTTTTCCAATAGGAAACAGAATTCCTGCTAGGGAGGCCAGTGGCAGAACCCTGCCGCTGAGAGCTGGCACCTTGGACCCATCTGGCACTGGCTGACCTCCTGGCCAAATGGGGCAGGAGGACATGCTTTGACAGTTCAAAGCAGGCCACCACACCCAGAAAATCTTCCAGTTATTAGCTGACCAGATGGCAGGGCAGGGGCACACATGGCAGTAGTGCTGCACAAAGGAGAACCCTGCAACCACAGTCCACTGGCAGCTGGCCCAGAGAGGCAGATGCCTCTACTGGCTCTACAGTCCCCATCCAAGGCTGGCAGGTGCACAGCAGGTCACAGCCAGGCAGCAGCCCCCACTGTCAGACTGCTGCAGTGGGTAGAGTGTGCAGGGAACTCTCTGGGCTGCTTCAGCAGTGCAGCTGGCACAAGGGGTAGTGTTCCCAGGTATCATTTGGCTGGGCCCCACAAGCTCCTGAGATCTAGTAGCCCTGACCTACTTGCCAGGGTGGCTTTTTGTACTGCTGGGGCCAGGACAGGGCAGCTTCTTATACTGCTGGGGACAGCACAGGTGCTGGCTCCGGGCTCTAGCTCTCCCTGGCTGAAGATCCGAGAGGAGCCAGGCAGGTTTATTTTGCCCCAAGTGGCACAGTTTGCTCCACAACAAAGTGCTTGTCTGAGCATGTGTGCTGAGGCAAAAAGCCCCAGCTCCAATTTGCACTGCTTCTATTTGAGCTGCTGCAAGCACATGTGCTTGCATATGTGGACACACCCCTATCCCCCACAGGGTCCAAGCCCCCCTGCCCAGGGTTCCAGGCACCACGGAGGCCCCCCTGCTCAGGGTCCCAGCTCCACCCTGGAGGGCCACAGCCCTTATCCCCCACAGGACTCCAGCCCCCCTGCCCATGGCCCATAACCTTTAACAGCAGCAGCAGGGGGACCATGAGCTGAGCGCAGCCTGGTTCTGCTGGCCCTGGGGCTGCTCTTGCCACCCAGACAGGCTGGTCTTGTGGCCGCAGGACCCGGTGTGGCATGAGGGGACTGTGTGCCAGGCTCAACTGCATCTTGGGGCCCCTCTGCAACTCAGCTGGGCTGGGCCCAGATCTCTGAGGCTCACTAGTCAAAGTTTGCACCAGAGCGGGTTACACAACAAAGGAAGGGCCCAGCTGTGGCAAGACACAGCATGGCACATGGGAACTGCATGCTACGCTGGCTCCTGTCAGCATGGGCCAGGCCCCAGGGCTGGCTCCCGACTCTGCCCCCTGTGCCTGCAGGGGGTGAGGACCTGACCCAGTCCCATGTGGCTTGCTAGTCTGGCCTTGCACTGGAGTGGGCCTCCTGGCAGAGCCCCCCAGGCAGCACAGGACAGTGGGGTGGGGGAGGTAGGAGTGTCCAGTCTGGGGATGCTGCGGCTGTCAACCTGTGCTGCAGCAGCCCCAGTGAGCCAGAGACCCCAGTGAGCCAGAGGCAGCTTCAACTGCCAGTAAGTGCTGGGGTTTTTGTTTGTTTTTTTAAAAGTATGGGGTGGGGGGCAGGGATGGGGGGTTGGGAGGATGGAGCTGGACAGGGCAGGTG
>NW_017728948.1:56383634-56443440 GCF_001723895.1 Crocodylus porosus
AGGGAGGGCTGGGGGAGGGATCCCTCCCCACAGTTCCTTTCCCTCTTCTCCAGCCCCCCCGACCCCTTACTCACTGGCACTGGAGGCCTGATGCTAAAACACATGGCCTTGCCGGCTGCATGTTTCAGCACCAGGGTGAGGGGCAACCATAGAGACGCCCTGGCAGCCAGAGCATCTCTATGGTGGATCCAGCCTCCAGTTGCCTCAGGGCATGGTCAGGAAGTGTGCCCTGCCCTGCTTTTTTATTCTTCACTTTTTTTAGACCCCTTGATATCTAGGGGTCTGATTTTCTCCCTGTGCTGCAAGTTTGCAGCACGGGGAACATTATTTTTGTTTCCACACATGCGTGTTGCCCCACCTCAAAGGGGTTTGAGGTGGGGGAAGAGGTACATGCTCGTTTATGTGCCCTAAGAATGCCCTAAGAGTCTATGGGGCTGGCAAAAATTACTGAATTGCCCTGGTCCATTTTCTGTTAGTATTGGAAAGGGAAAATATTGATCCCATCAAATCAACATTTTCCAATGGAAAACTATCACACTGCATTTTTTTTCCAGCCCCCCAAAACAGGAGAGTCTTTAATAACTCCTGGAGTTCTAAATGCTATTATATGCCAAAACCTATACAACCTTCTGAAAACAGGAATTGCAGGCAGAGAGTAAGACTAAGGCTTGATCAATACTAGAAAGTTTTACAAGCAAATGTTCTACCAATTTATTGCAGCAGAATATTGCAGCTGACAGAGCTATACCAAGAGAATAAGTTCATGCTTAGCTGCCTTTTCTGACACTGTGTGCTCTCACAGCTTCAGGCTGCAATAGCAGAAGATGGGGTGGGCATACCTGTGTATCCCATACAACACTCTGACCTACAACCTTGTGGGAAATTTGTGTAGTGTGTAATGGTGTGCCCTCACTCTAATCATAGAATCATAGAAAAGTAGAATGGGCAGAGCCATCAGGATGTTATTTAGTCCAACCCCTTGCTCAAGACAAGATCATCCCTGTCTACTTCATCCTAGGTGAGTGTTCCTCCCAATCTGCTCTTGAAAATGTGCAAGAAGATTCTGCAGGCACTCTGGACAGCCTGTTACAATGATTTACCACCCTGGTAGTGAGAAAGTTCTGCAATATAAGAGCAGTGTTTCTTGCCTGGTCCCTTGCAGCCACAGAAAATGGTCTATCACTAACCTCTTTATAAAAAAATCCTTCAAACGATATTTGAAAACTATTATCAAATAGTCTCACACAGTCTTTTGTCTTCTCCCCTTTTGAATTCTTTGGTCTTCCTGTTATTTGAGTTCCTCTTATTAAATTCAATGTAATGCATTTGCCAAACCGTGATGTCACACTAGATAGGCAACATATCCTGAATTTGTCCCTGCCCTCTCACCTTGTTTCTCAGTACAAACTGAGGGTTACTTCTTCCTGATTATGACTTCCTGATACTACTATTAATTGGTTTGAAGTCTTGCATACTTGTATTATTAAGAACATGGAGCAGCACAAGGACAACTTGCAGATAAAGCCATACTTGTATAGGTGGAAGGGAAAGAGTCATTTTCAAAACATGCCTGAAATTTTAAGGAAGGTAGGCTTATAGTCATTGTGACCACTAAGCAGCGATGTCTAAAAACTCAGAAACAGCAGTGACTGCTGTAGAGACAGTTACATTATGGGCTTATTACTGTATGATTATTTTTGCTGGTATACTAATTTCCCCATCTATACAGATGTTATACCAGTAGAATTATACAGGAGGACTAGGGACACAAGTTACACATAAACTAGTTTAAGTGATCAGAAGCTGGTTTACACCTGTAACAAACAGAAGCTCAGTGCACATAAATCAATTTCAAAATGGCTGAAACTGGTTTAAGAGAAACCTGGTTGAATGTAGTACCAAACTTAACTGATTTGGGTCAAACTGGTTTATGAAACTTCTGTCACAGATCCCTTCCTGGTTCAAGTTAAATCACAGTCCCCCAGCATCCCAGAATGCTTCACAGCCTTGAGCTGGGCTGTGCTATCTGCTCCAGTGGAGCAGGGCTGGCCCTGCCCTTCTGCTCCCTAGCTGAAGCAGTGAGGGCTGGCTGACAAGAATGTGCATGTGCATAGGGGGTTAGTGGGGATGCAGCCCAGTCTGGGGGGGCTGGGGAAGGGGTGGGGGCCTGCCCTCCCCAGACAAACCCTGGCTGGGGTTAAACACTCCTCCTCCCTCACAAACTTACTCATGGCTGTGACTGTGGACTACAAATCCCAGAGGCACCTAGAAGCAGGAAGGGGAAGTGATGAGCAATCCTGCAGAGTCCTGTTCTGTGATTCTGGACTGCAAATCCCAGAGACCTCATAGGACAGCAGAAAGAGAGAGCAAACATTCAGGCCATGCTGACTACGTGCCAGAGAACCAAGCTGTAGCATCCCCCGACTTCTGCCTTGAGCTAGTGCAGGCATGTGGCTGCATTTCCTGAATCAAAGGTAAATGTTTGTACAGTTGTTTTTCAGTTTAATCTCTGCAGTTTAGACTAATCTGCAAAGACTGAAACAATTCAGCCTTGGGCTTTTTGACTCTCTATAAGTAGCCCAGAATGCTTATATCTTTCCAAGGTCTGGTTTAAAACTAAATTTGAATACATACAGTTTTATGTTGATGGAAGGAAAGATTTTTTTTCTATTAAAGCTGTCTTGTAGTCTTGTACAGAACATGCCTGAGAGGAAGGCAAACTTAAACAAAGGTACTGAAGAGGAAAGATTGTGTGTGTGTTCCAGAGAGAGAGAGATGTGGCTAACATGATATAGTTTAATATCTTTGAGGTTTGTTTTTGAAAAATAAGCACATGCCAGACCAAAGTATATTTCATACTAGCTTGTCTTTTTTTTTTTCTAGGAGGAACAAAACTACTTAAATGATTTAATTGGCATGTTCTGGCACTACTTGCTGTACTAATTGATTTTACTCTTTCCAGCAATTCTGTGTCCTTAGCTTCCATCTTTTGATCAATCCTCATTTCTCAAATTCTCTGTTTCTGAGCTTGTTCTTTTTACGTATTTATTTTTAGCTTCATCCAAAAGTTCATTTACTGGTTTCGATTTTCACGTTGGCTGCAAGACAGAAGTGTCCCATCTTCAGCAGATTTGTCAGTCACTTCATCCAAGAGGCTGCTCCTTACTGTCCTAGCATCATGAAAGCCAAACATGGGGTAATACAGCCTGATGATTTCATTCTTGGTGTCCCACTTCACTGATCAAAGGGACCTTTTGAATGCTCCGATGAATTCTCCCAATAGATTTTTCAAGTGATACTGTGCTATTTGTTATCCTTCATGTTAGGAAAGATTGACAGTTTAGCTTTAAAAAGCATCCAGAAATCTGAGGTTTCTATGCTGCCAACAAAACACCTTATTTCCTCTCTGTATTTGGCTTTATAGTCTGGAGATTTTTACTGAACAAACAAAAAATTACCGTTTAAACTAGTAATTTCATGTAAGTCCTGTATCTTCTTGCTGTTGTTTATTTATAGTACTATTTATAGTACTAGGTGTGGGCATGGGGTTTTATAGATAAAGACAAGTATCAGTTTTCAAAAGTTTAAACTCAAAATTGCACATTACCTTAAAAATGAAGATAAACAAAATGTGGTCAAGGAGGGAGAGTGGAATGGAACTAGGATCAGGAGAGTGGTAAAGAAACCATACCAGGAGTGAAAGAGAGCTTATTTATAACTGCAGTTCTCTACGGGGAGTCCTGGCCTGCCTGTGTCAATGGAAGAAAGATCTAAATTTCTAGAATACAGAACTATGCTGGTGAGTGTGCACTTCTGAGATGAAAGACATCTATCATGGTGGCTTATTTGGAGAACCTCTGCATTATATAGTATTTATGAATGCTATTATTCATAATAATATTATTCAGTATTTATGAATACTGCATTATTGGCCTGGTTATTGGCATGTTTACAATAAGAATATATTGGGGACTTTCTGAGAAAATGGGCAGGAAGGAAAAGAATGGCTCAAGATAAACCTTCACTGAAAAGTTGTTTAAGGATAATAGAGAATGACTGGATCTGAGGATTATGGCTCAGTCTTCTGCTGAATTTACAAGACTGGTTCTGACAAAAAGGTCAAAGCCCTGAAACAGAGAACTAAAATTCCTCTCTCAATAAAGAAATTGGGGGCGGGGGGGGGGAGAAGGAGGCTGGAGGTGTGGCTTTATAAATGAGGTTGCAATGAACAGATGATAGGGTCTTTGGGTAGATATATAGAATGTCTTAAAATCTTTTTTTTTAAATGTTTTCCCATTGAAGAAAAAAGTGGGCTGACCACAGTAAACCGGTGGCACAGACCAGCTTTGAAGGACTATCTTCAAAGTGGCTCTAAAATGAGCTACACAAAGACAGAATTCAGTGACACCTTAGGGTGCCTGTAGACATGCAGGGATGCTGCTCTGACACACTGTAATTGCAGTGCATCAGAGCAGAGTCACTTAATTAATTCTTCTAGACTGTGCTAATTAGCATGCTCCAACAGCCTTTGTGTGTCATGTATTAAGCATCCCTGTGTTTCATAATGGTGGCAGAAGCACTTTAACTAAAACTCATTGAACGAGCCTTAGTTAAAGCACTCCCACCACCATTTTGAAGCACAGGGCACTGAATACAGGAGATGCTGCAGGTGCTTTAATTAGAGCAGCTCTTGGAGCCATTCTAATTATCATCCCCCACTCCCTAAACATGTATAAAGACACCCTTAGAGATTAACTTGTTCATAAAAGTAAAGGTTTCACAGGCTACTGCCTCCTTTGTCAGATGCTATGAAAGGATTTGCAGAAAGCAGAGGTACTACATGGACTAATTTAAACACAGAAGAGAGGGAAAGGCAGAGGAAAGGATGGGGAAGGGGTACTACAGAGAGAAAAGAAGCTGGGTTGAAGAAATGAAAAGGGAATAACAAAGTAGTGAGCCCACTGAAGGACATAATGTTTATACAAGTTCACAAGCTGGTTTTCAAGAACCGCCTTGTTGTTTAAGAACAGCTACACTGATGGACTGCCCACGGAGATTAGAGTCTTTTGCCCATGCTTGCATGGCTTTCTGGCATTGATGTAAAATTGGTGTCCACAAGCTAGACAAACACAACATAGAAAGAAGGTCTTCCAAGGGAGCTAGTGCAGAAAAGCTGTTATGTAGTAGGTATTATAAGGTTTTTTTTTTCCTTTTACCTCCTCCCACGAGAATAGGAAAACTGCAGACTTCCAACCTTGGAAGATACCTAACACCTGAGGGACTGACTTCGGAAAGAAAGAAGTGCAGTTAACCTGTAACCATTACATGTATGCACCCCTTGGGGAATAAAGCACAGCATGATTATGTTTTTCTGTGTGCAATATCTGATTAATAGGTTTTTAGAAAAAAAAAATTTTCAAAGGAAGGAAAAATATTCATATTATACTCAAAGTAATCTTGAAACATGTTGAGGGAAAAATCCTCTACTTCAACAAATGAATAAGGACACTGCATATCTATTTCTAGTAGTTCAAAACTTTCCTTGTCATACACTAACATTTTTATCAAGGACCTGGAAGAAAGCATAAAATCATAGTGATAACATTTTTCTATAACAAAAGACTGGGTTTGTGATAACCAAATGAAGATGACTCATCAGTGATACAAAGGGATCCAAGCAAGCAAACAATCTGTGTGTGAAAATTATACACATAAAATTGCAGGCCATACTTTCAAGATGAGAAACTATCTTAGGAATCAATGAATCTGAAAGGACTTCTGGGGGTTATGGGGGAGACAAACTCCTGGTGTGATATCATGACCACGTAGACTGGAATCTGTGGATGGATTCCACAGGGACTACAGAGTAGGAGAGGGAGGTATTTGGCCTGAAGAGATCCAGTGATGGAACATTGTGTCCAGAATTCAAAGAGGATATTAATAAGATGAAGAGGAAATTGAAGAAAAATCCTGTGTAGCAAAAGACTCAAGAGGCTCAATTCTTTTAGCTTAACAAAAGGAAGACAAAGGCATGACTTAATTGCAGTCTGTAAATACATACATGGGCAACAAAAATGTATAACAAATGGCTCTTCAGTCTGGCAGATGAGAGCATAACATGAATGCTGAAAATCTAGACGAGAAATGAAGTGTATTTAGCCACAAAATGTATGGAACATTCTACAGTCTGCAAGGGTTAGGGTCAATTTTCCATCTCTGGAAGCTATTAAATCAAGACTTGACATTTTTGCTGAAACATATACTGTACATCAAATGGGAGTCTTGTGGTATCAGAGAAGACAATAGAGGTGGCTTCCTTTGGCTTGCTAATCAGAGTCAAACAGCAAAGGCTTCTTTAACCCATGCTGTGGAGAAGGAAAGACTGAAACAGTTAGGGCCCATATTATCTTTATATAGCCTTTCGTTCCAAATGATCTGAACTATGAATTTGTGCTTATGAAATCCCATTAGATAACACTTTCTAGAAAGCATTTGGAAGGTCAGGTGTGAAGCTATCCCATTAATAGGAAAGCATTCAAAGGCACTTGAAAGGGAACTTAACATATGCTTATCTTTCCTTGTAGGCCTTGGGCTTCCTCTACCACCTTCCTTCCTTCCACGCTTCTTAAAATTATTACATTAATTAGTAAAATCCCATTAGAATGGAAAAATGATGTTAATAGAAATCAAAGTACTGATTATTGTAGAGGGATTTAAAGGAGTGTGAGGTTTTATGACATAGAGGTCAAAATGGGCTGTGTAAGCACAGAAGGAAATCCCATTTGTAACTGCCTGGGGAGGTATATATAGAAAAAATACTGATCCAAGGAATGATCAAAGGAATTTGCTATAATCTGGGAAGTGCCCAGGTCTTATAGTAATAGGCACCATCACAACTGAGATAAATGAAGGGATGATCAAGATGGCACAGAAATGAGGCAGCACGAATTGAAGTGAGGGGACCAAAGAGGAAGAAAGAAAGAGATAAGTTAATATATATATTTCACAGAGGTCAGAATGCAAACTATGGTTTCATAGTTTCATAGTTTCTAGGGTCAGAAGGGACCTGAGCAGATCATCTAGTCCAACCCCCTGCCATGGCAGGAAAGAATACTGGGGTCAAATGACCCCAGCAAGGTGTTCATCCAACCTCCTCTTAAACACCCCCAGGGTAGAAGCCTGCACCACTTCTCTTGGAAGCTCGTTCCAGACCCTAGCCGCCCTGACTGTGAAGTAGCGCCTCCTGATATCTAGCCTAAATTTACCCTCTGCCAGCTTGTGACAGTTATTCCTGGTCACTCCTGGTGGTGCTCGGGGGAACAGTGACTTCCCCAATGCCTGCTGGTCCCCTCTGACTAGTTTATAACAGGCCACAAGATCCGCCCTCAACCTTCTCTTTTGGAGGCTGAACAGGTTCAGGTCCCGTAGCCTGTCCTCGTAGGGCCTGCCCTGTTGCCCCTGATCATACGAGTGGCCCTCCTCTGGACCCTCTCCATGCTGTCGACATCCCTCTTGAAGTGCGGCACCCAGAATTGGACGCAGTACTCCAGCTGCGGCCTGACCAGTGCCGCATAGAGGGGGAGGATCACCTCCTTGGACCTGCTCGAGATGCATCTGTGGATGCATGCCAAGGTACGGTTGGCCTTCCTGACTGCCTCTCCAC
The DNA here is from genome assembly GCF_001723895.1 of Crocodylus porosus. NCBI lineage: Eukaryota > Metazoa > Chordata > Crocodylia > Crocodylidae > Crocodylus > Crocodylus porosus. Next base: position 56,391,298 of record NW_017728948.1, read on the forward strand.
ACTGCCGGCCCATGTTCATCTTGGAGTCAATGATGACCCCCAGATCCTTTTCCACCTCCGTGCTGACAAGAGGGGAGTTCCCCAACCTGTAGGTATGGTGCCGGTTGTTCCTCCCGAGGTGCATCACCTTGCACTTGTCTGTGTTGAAACCCATCCTATTCTCGTCTGCCCACCCTTGTAACCTGTCGAGGTCTGATTGTAGCCTGTTGCATCCTTCCAATGTGCCCACGTCCCCCTACATCTTAGTGTCATCAGCAAATTTGAACAGGGTGCTTTTTACCCCCTCATCCAAATCGCTGATGAAGATGTTGAACAGTGCCTACTGTGCACTGAGGGGTTCTTGCCTCTTGCAGGGATGGGGACACACTGCCTACAATGGTGGAAGGACACAAAAAGCTGGATGAGAAAGAGCTGTGCATAGCCTTAAAATTCAGAAAGATGATATAGAAAAGAGTGAAAAATTAAATCGTTTGCTAAGGAAAAATATTTTAGAGGTGGCAGCATTCTGTATAGATTTGAAGAAAGCAAGATGAAGAGCCAAGATATTTGGTAGCAGGGGAGAAGATGTGGATTTTTGAGATATGAGAGAGAAAAGAACCACAAGGATTTAGCAATAGCTTTCATGTCAGAGGAAATGGAGAGGGATTTATCTTATATAACCCAAAGATTGTGAACCTGGGTAAGTAGAAAGATGTTGGATATTACTAATGGTGATAAAAAAAAAGGAGGGAAAGATGAGGGCAGGGTGTATGTGCACAATAAGTTTTTTTTCAATGATGTGTTTGAGATACCAGATGGACATCCAGGCAGAAATGTCAGAGAGATAGGCAAATGTGAAAGTCTGAACAGAGAGGGAAAGGTCAGAGGCATAGATGAAGATTTAGGAGTCATCAGTGTAGAGACTGTAACTGGAACTATAAAAGTAGATGATAGGCACCAAGCAGTATAGAAACAAAAGTAGGAAAATACAAAGAAGTTAAACACATTAAACTGACACTGTTAAGAACTCAACAACAGTAAATGTCAGTGTTAGATTTGCATACACAAGCTGATCTCTTCCCTTTCAAACACAGGCATTTTGATACAGGGGCTGATTCTCATTTGTACCAGACTAGTTTACACTGCACTGGCATTAACATGAGTATAAATACAATTAATGCTTTAAAGAGACTTTACTTTGCCAGGATGGTGCAAAGGTACTGTTAATGAGAATCAGACAAACTCCAGAGTACAATCACTCCAGAGTTTTCTATGAGCGTAAGCGCAATATATTTTTTTTCTCTCTGGAGTCTTGAATGTACCATTCTGACATTATTTTTACTACTGTTTACTATTCTGTTTATGGAAGGACCTAACATGGTGAGTGTGTACCTGGGTATGGAAGACTAACTGCGTTGGCTATGTTGGATTATTAGATCTATCAACAGCTTTCATAAAAATCATAGAAAGGTAGGGCTGGAAGGGACTTCTGGAGGTCACCTAACCCAAAGACTAGTTCAATACTTGAACTGTTAATTTGCAGAGGCAATACAGAGGATTGTATTTAGGAGCCTCTAGTCCATTTCCTGCTGCATATTCCTAGGTTTCTTATTGCTCTTCATCCTTGTAAGTTCTTTCATGCACATTTTAATATGCTTCTGCTTTGGCTCCAGAACTGACTTTACAATTTAGTCTGTTAAAATTTATTGTGACTGAAAAAATCATTGACCTCGCTAGCACAACTCACTGTAATGAATGTCTCTAGTCTACAGAGCAAATAATACTGCATTTACCAGTTCAGAACTAAACCATTTCACAAGAGATGAGTATGCAAAGCATGAGACTCCTGTTGTTTCTGCATAATGTAAAAACAAACATTTATCTGCTGTTCTCTTCCACAAGTCAGAGGTTCACAAAACTTCTCTGTAAGGATACCACTTTGTAGATGTAGGATTGTAAGACACTGGATCATGTCCTGTATCAGCTGCTCTTTTGTTTAACTATGTAAATAAATGACAACTTCACTGATGCAAACTGAATTCCCACAGAAGAATGCAGAGCTGCAAACAACTCTGTGAGCAGCAGACAACTTGCTTTACTTAATTCTTACTTAATTATTGTGGCAGGCTGGCTGGTGGGCTCACTGGCAGCCCAGCTTCTTGGTTTGAGCCCGAATGGCTCAGGCCAACTGGTGGGGGCATTTCCCTTCCCCACCAGTCAGGAGGAGGCAAAAGGCAGTTTTGCCCCTTCCTGACCCAGGGGTGAGGTGAAGAAGAGGGCCTGAGAAGGAACTAACCTCTCAGGCTTTCCTATTGATCTGTTTTCAATCTGGGGGTGGAGGCTTTGGAAGGGATAAAAGCTTCAACGAGGGGCAATGATGATGGGCTGCAGAAAAGCTGGTGGAGCTGACCAGCAGAGGGGAGTAGTTGCCCCAGAAGCACCCTGAAGGTGCCTCTGCTGAGTGGGAAAGCAGAAAGCAGCTGTTCCCAGCCCCACCATGGAGAGAGCTGTGGTGTTGGTACATAGAGGGTCTGGAGAGCTGAAAGGACCAGGCATCATGGGTCCCTACCCTTGCAAGAGGCTGGAGCCCCCTCAGTAGATAGAGCAGTGCAGGGGGCTTGGAGAGGTGATAGGACTCTGTGGTTGCACAAGGCAGCACAGGTCCCCATCCCTGCAAGAGGCAAGAACCCCTCAGTGCACAGAGCGATGCACGGGGCCTGAGAGGGTTGACATGCCTCGTAGCTGCATGAGGCAGCTTGGGCCTTCCTGCGGCAAGTGACAGCAGGACAGAGCAACTATCCCAGTGAGGGGAGAAGCCCCGCAACCAACCCAGAGAGAGAGAGAGAGAGAGAGAGATGACCCAAGCCCACAAGAACTGCTGGGAATAGTTTGTTACCTGAAAAGGGAATTGCAGTCCCAAGGAGGGGAAGAGATGAAGATTTCCACAGGGGATGAGGGGACCTCCCCTTTTGGTGTTTGAAGGGAAGCCCCACAATGAGGGAGGGAACCCCTTTGTGGTAGAAGGAGTTAAAGGCCCCCATTTGTCAGGGGGTGGCTTTGTGCTAACTGGGCCATACTAGTCATGTGGCCTAGAGGAGCAAGTGTATCTATATGGTTACCTGCTCTTTTCCCCTGGTATCAGTCTTGCCCTGGTATTAGTACAGCAACAATTGCTGTACCATTGTTGTTGGCCTTGTTCCTTTTATTGTTGGGAGCTTTGATGTAAACTTGAGTACTTAATGCTGTATTATGAGATGATTATGAGCTGCCTATTTAGCCTACTAGTGGTTCAGTTGCTTAAGGGCTTGCTAGAGCATCCCCTACTCAGTATTTGCTTTCATTGTATTTGTTATCTTTATGTATTGAATCCTATTAATGTAATCTCGTACGTATGTTTAGACTAATGATTTATACCTGCCAGGTTTCATCTGCTGTCCTACTGTTTAACCTGTGTTTTACTGTCTATTGCCTTTGCCTGGAGAGCCTGCTGGGGGTATGGGATGTGCACTAACTGGAAGACCAAAGAGGGTGAAGGCCTATCATATAGCACCTTTGTCTGCCATACCCAGCCAAGATTGCCTGGGTTTATGTTCGACAGGAGTTATTGTTTTGTGAACTTATATTTGTAAATAGTGTATGGAGTGTATAGTGTATTGTATAGTGTGTGTACTTTTATCATATACACACACACTTTTTATAAGTTTATGATGCTGCCCTGTAAAATTAAATCTGTAAACAGTTAAACATCATTGGGTGTCTCTGATCTTCTCTGTAGGGGAGGGAGGTGAGCTTGCCTAAAGCTACGCAGTCATGCTCCCACAGCACATTCACACCCCCTAACATCCCTTCAATTGAAGAGGGGGTACCAGCTGCGTACCACCTGGGCTACATTATGAGTATGAATAAACTAAAGATTTGGATTTGTGTCTCTCATATTACCTAATTTGTTGAAGCTCAGGTTTTTTCATGCTTGTCATTGTTTGACAAGAGAAATAAAACTGAACAAATTAGCAAAGTATAGTTCCAAGTGAAGTGCTGTAAGGGAATCTTACATTCAAGATGAAGAGTGTATTGTAGGATAACTTGAGGTAAAAAAATATCATAAATGACCACAACAAAGCAAATCAACAATTTACATTTTTGTTGTATGACACAAATCAAATCACTTAGTGTTTATATAAGTGCATGATAGGCCCCCTCTGCACATCACAGTTATTGAACAATTAACTGACTAATTGTGCAATTACCTTCAGACCAGCTGCACCTGCAAAATACCTATCAAGCCATAAAAAGCTACAACCAGCTATAATTTTAGGTCTCAAAAATGCATACAAACTTTATAACTGGTTGCTATCAAGCTTTAATTTGCCCATGTAGCAGGGTCTCCCATGTGGCTGGAAACCATGTCAGTGAACCAGGCTCCCAGCTCCAGGGGTGCACCATACCCAGCTGGGTCTGGGAGTCCCACAACAAAGGGGACTGTCAGCCACAGCAACTGCCAATGGTGTGTCCTGGCAGCACACTGTGGCTGCCAGGACCCAAAGTCCTTCATCTGCAGGTGCTGGATCTCTACAGTGTCTGTCCTGGTGCTGAGACCCAGCTGGGTCCCAGCAGCTATAATATCCCAGGCATGGGGGTGTGTAGACCCCCCAGATATGTGAGATGCACCTACTACAATATCTCAGCCTTGGTGTTTCACGCCCCCACCCAAGGCTGAGATACTATTGTAGCCCTGGAGGTGTGTTGAGTGTCCCCATGACTGGGAGCTCCTCATCAGAGTCGGGGCTCAGCCATGGGAGCTTGCTTCTTGCTAGCGCACTAACAATAAGGCACAATTAGACCTAATGTGCAATCCATGCAAACGTGCCTCCTTCTATGCCATATGTGCATAGCAGGAAGCCAGCTTGTGTGGATCATGCATTAGATCCCATCATGCTTTTGCCTGTATGTGTATAGGAGCCCTTATATACTACTTGTTTGGAGGTAAAATGTAAGTGAGAATCGTGATAAAATATATTTATTTTGATTTATACCTGTATGTATATACCGTACCTTTGCCTATCCGTCCAAGTAATCTCTGAAATGTTTCTGATATCCAAAACCCCTGTGGTAGCTTCAAGATATCAGAGTAATTTTAAAAAACGAATCTACTAATGAAAATATTTCCTCACCTCACATATTTCTGCAGCCTGAGGCTGAGGATGAACAAAATTCAACACTATATGAATAACAACTTTTTTTTTAATAAAATGTTTTTACTCCTGTCACAAATCTGATATCTCATAATTAGAAAAAAAAAAGCATTTTGCCACTGGAATAGTGCCACTGGAATGTGCATCTTCCAAGATTATTACTGGGATCCACATCACTTGCTCCTATCCCTGGGAAAAAAAGCTTAATAGGACAATCCCTAAGATGATATTTTTTTTAGTTACAGAAAGCTATTTAAGCCATTTTGAGGTGTTTTCACAAGTTTCTGTGTTTAGCAGAATTGAAATCATGAGCTCTGGTTGCACACATGCTAAAGTCAATAGTAGTAGTTCTGCCATAAACTTGAACAGATGCATGTCTGAATCTCTTGAAGGTTTCCCTCAATGAAGAGGTCACCATCTGAATAAGTTCCTCTATTTTAGAAGATGCTCTTTTAGCTATTTCATACTTAATCTGGGCACTTGTCTTCCTAAGGTATGCAATACTCATTTAAACTTTGTCTTGCAGAGAGGTAAAGAACCTGTACTGGCTGCTCTTCTTCTATGGCTCTTGTTGGTTCCGTCATAACTTCTGCTGGGCTGCTGCACCACCACATGCACTCTTTTTGTGGGTGAAGTGGTGAGAACAGCTCAGCCTATGTAAAAACTGTCTCTCAGCCCAATGGTGGCCTTCTAATACCAGCCAAGGAGAAGTATCACCAGGAGAAAATAGCCACAATCACTCTGTGTCCTGCTTCTGAGTTACCTGACATCTCACATGCACTCCAGTGCTGACTTGGCTTCCTCTGTTGGCTTCATTGGTGATTCTTTTGCAGCTGCTAATTCAGGCACAAGAGGCTCCAGCTGGAGGGAGCAGAGCCACACTAATGAGTCCACAAGCACTAGCACACTCAGATGATGCTTTCCACCTGTCTCCTAACCACTTTTCATCCCAACCCAAGTAGAAGGACACCCTATCCCTTTTCCCTATCTGTGCAGAGAAGAAAACCATGTATTTGAGATTGTAAGTGGGTGTTCTTAGCCAACTCAAATTGATTAATAGGAATTCTAGGAAAGACAGAAGGAATCAGTATGGTGATTGAACCTTTTTGTTAAAACTCACTAAAGTTAACTTTTGATATTTACTCTTACAGTAAAATATATCAGCATTTGTTCTGATAACATTATTTTGATATTCAAATCCAGATACACAAAAATTTACCACCACCTCACACAAACCTACTGCTCCCAATACTACTGTTGAATTCACTAAGATTATAATCAGGCCCATGAATCAGTTTTTTAACACAAAATAAAAAATCCTTCAGGCCATGCAATGCTTACTAATTAAGCAACTCGCCTAGGAGTAGGAGTTGAAGAAGGGCTTAGATTTCATATACAGTCAATGGAGAAAGTAGACACATCCAAAGAATGCAAGGTAGGTGTTCAAGATGCTGCTGGGGATAGATGTTGAAGAATGACAATTGTGCCCTTTTTTTTAAATAAAAGCCTAGTGGTTTGAACACTTATTCAGGAAGCTATGGATGTAGAACTGTAGGCTTTCCTTAGTTAAAGGGACTTCAAACCCACAGCTCTGTTTCCCAGAAGTGTGCTCTAGGCACTACTTATGGAAGCTGGAGTATTAAGTAGTTAAGGCTAAATGAGTTAAGGGATCAAAAGAAAAAGCAAGCAAAAGTGATACGGGAAGTCAGCTGGAAAGGAGGAGAAGGAGGTTGTAACTCCCTGCTACCAAGTTTTTACCTTTTAAAAAAAATAATAAATGTGAAATGCATGAGCACTTCTGGGAACAAGTGTTAATTTGCCAAAATTAACAAAGACAACAAAATTATACATGTGAAAATAAATTGTATCTGTTTGTCTCACCACCCCCCCCATGCTTTATATGTTGCTTATCTGCTAAGATGTGAAGTACTGCAAGGAAGATGGTGTTTACAGTTTTAGTAGACTACCTTTACCTTTACCCAAACCTAATGAAGTTCCTTGGGGTTCGCATGATGTCAATTTAAAAACAGAAATAAATTGATTATTATTTTTAGCCATAAAGTACATTTCTTAGATCAGTCATAAGATTGTTCACACTACAGTACTAGTGTTAAATCTACCAGGCCATCCCCTTCTTCCCCCATTTTTTCCCTAAGAGGATAATTTACTTGAACCCAGAAGAATGAAGGTGTCTCCTAGACCCTGATCCTGCAGGAAGTTCTGGATAGATATTAACTTAAATCGATGTAGAACTTCTTGCAGGATTAAGAACCATGATGAGGCCTGTAGTGATAGAAGTTGTAATTTGTAGATACTCCCTTACTTGCAAGGCTACAGAACTGTGGAATTAGAAGATGGTTCCTCAGTTAAACTGGTTAGATAGAACCAAAATGGTCTGCAGAGGGTTCACACTACTCCATGATTAAAAATAGTTGTTGTCCTTCCTGTTTATTGTATGCATGTGTTTTAATGAACCCAGTGATCACTACATCAAAAGCAGTGAATGATCCAGAACCTGAAAGTATGCATATATCCTATATGTACAATTTGAGTTCCAAGTTGAAGAAGAAATTGGCACTTGAGAGCAAGTGGAATAACCCAGCCACGTGAGCCTCTGCACGTGATGTTTCTGCACTGTTCAGTGAAAGACAGTTAGTTATGGAAATTTTCTAGCCTCCCCGTACCCTTTTGATGTCCAGCAATATAGCAGAGAACTGGAGGGCATTTAGACAAAGGTTTGAGCATCACCTAGCAGACATAGAGGCAAAAAAGATAGTTGACGAAGTCAAATCCTTAATATTCTTGCATATCATGCAGAAGGGAGCTTTGGCTGTTTATAATAACTTTATCTTTGAAAAAGGTGAAAATATCCAGTTAAGTACAATACTGTCTACATTTAGGAAGTAGTGCACCCTCAAGAAAGGAATGAGACTTACAGGACACACATTTATGTACAAACAAGCATAGGAGAAAGTACAGATCGGGAAGTTACTGAACTAAAATGACTGAGTAAGAACTGCACTTTTGGAAACTTAACAGAATCCCCACTTAGAGAAGGAATTATTTGTGACATTGCAGACATGGCATTACAAGCAACACTCCTAGTTTCAGGGAGATCAGACCAACCTGATTGCCTTCTACAATCAGGTCACAAAATCATTTGGACACAGGTGCCATGGTGGAATTTAGGAAGGCCTTTGACACTGTCTCCCACCCCATTCTCATTAAAAAGCTAGGCAACTGTGGCACTGATGCCTACACAGTCAGATGGATTGAAAACTGGCTGAGGGGTTATACTCAGAGAGTGTTGGTGATCGGGTCATATTCGACCTGGAGGGAAGTGGGCAGTGGAGTCCCCCAAGGCTCGGTCCTTGGGCCCTCACTTCAATTTCTTTATCAGTGACTTGGACGATGGGGTGAAAAGCACCCTGTTTAAATTCAAAGACGACACCAAGATTTAGGGTGAGGTGGGCACACCAGAAGACAAGGACAGATTACAGCAGGACCTGGAGAGGTTACAGGGGTGGGCAAATGAAAATGGGATGGGATTCAATACTGACAAGTGCAGGGTGCTGCACTTGGGCAGTAGGAACCAGCAGCATATCTATAGGCTGGGGAACTCCCTTCTCAAATGCATGGTGGCAGAAAGAGATCTTGGAGTCATTACTGACTCCACAGTGAACATGGGCCAACAATGCGAGGACACCGTCAGTAGGGCTAACCATGCCTTGTTGTGCATCCACAGATGCATCACAAGTAGGGCCAAGGAGGTGATCCTCCCCCTCTATGAGACAATAGTCAGGCTGCAGCTGGAGTACTGCATCCAGTTCTGGGTGCTGCACTTCAGGAGGGATGTGGACAGCATTGAGAGGGTCCAGAGGAGGGCCACTTGCATGATCCGGGGACAGCAGGGAAGACCCTATGAAGAAAGGGTACAGGACCTTAACCTGTTTAGCCTTCACAAGAGAAGGCTGAGGGGGGACCTGGTAGCCATCTATAAATTTACTAGGGAGGATCATTGGGGATTGGGAGAGACCTTGTTCCCCCAAGCACCTCCCAGAATAACAAGGAATAATGGCCATAAGTTGTTAGAGAGTAGGTTTATACTAGACTTTAGAGGACATTACTTCACAGTCTGGGCGGCTAGGATCTGGAACCAACTTCCAAGGGAAGTGGTGCTGGCTCCTACCCTGGGGGTCTTTAAGAGGAGGCTTAATGTTTACCTAGCTGGGGTCATTTGAGCCCAGTTTTCTCTCCTGTCCAGGGCAGGGGGTCAGACTAGAAGATCTACAAGGTCCCTTTCGACCCTACATCTATGAATCTATGAGATTTATCCCTGGAAAAAACTATGTGCAAGGGAGAAGAAAATGTGGAGGCTCAGGATGTAGAGCTGAATGCACAAAAAGGGGTTGTCCCTAGGCATGAAAGCATATGGCCAGAAAAAAGACAAAACACTTCACAGGACTTTCCCACTGGTAAGAAGACACCTCACAGAGTGGAAGCAAAGGGAGAGACAGCAAATAAACAGACATGTACCAAATATGGACAGCAACATGGCTACAACCACAGTGCTGCATTTGGAAAGCTCTGTTTTAATTGTAACAAAGGTGTATTTTGCCAGGTGCTGCAGATCCCAAACATAGAAACCTCAAGTGCACACAACTGAGTGCATACTTGGAGAATGTTATATATATATATGGAAGAATCAAGCCAAGTCAGTGCAAGAGGCTGGACTTTGCCAGTGAAGTACATTGCACAATGATGTCATTTAAACTGAGCATTACCTAGAGCTCCAGTTACTATTTTGCCATACATGAATACAGAAAATTAAAATTGCGACCAAAAGTGAATCCAATAAATATCAAAATACAGGAACAAATACAGGAAAAAATATATCAGTATACAGGAACAAATATACCACTAAAAGGAAGATACATTGCTACCAGGCAATATACAAATAAAGTATAGAATTTTCCATTTATTGTGGCACCGGGAGGTGACGCCAATTTTGTGTCTGGCAGCTTGCGAGAAACTTAAGTGTGTGCTTACAGTATAAGAAAACACCTCATATATGCTTCCTGATGATCCTTTTGGCTGTCACAGCCCACATCTGGACAATCTTCTTAAGAAGATACTGACTGTTCCAGAACATAATCAGCAACCATGTCATTATGGGAAGAAATGTACCTACAGGCCCAAATGCAGCCGCAGCAGTCTGTAGCTAATGAACTTTGCAATGCACAGAAGTACAGCTGCCAAAAGTACGAGTCAGTCAAAGCCCATATAACAACTCAAGTTTAGTAAGTTTACTAAGACTTGGATGAAACGCTTCCCAAGAAAAGCAAATCAGAAATTGAATCAGATCATTTGTCTTCTGAGAAGAACATGAAACCTCCTATATTCTTCAAAAAGACTTGTAAAAGGGCTGCCGAGAAGGGAGAATAGGAAACAGAGTGGCAAAGACTCCACAGTGAAATGCTACTAACCTCTCTTCTGCAGAGGTCTGTTATTTAATTTTTGTTGTTATTGTTAAAAGGGAAGATGTTGTGGTAGAAGTTGTAGTTTGTAAATTCTCCTTTACTTGGAAGACCATGAAGGTTGGGAGTAAGATGATGGTCCTTCAGTTAAGCTAGTTAGTTAGAGCTGGACAAATGGGTCTTGCAGTGGTTACTCGCTGCAAGGTTTAAAGTTTGTTGTTCCTGTCATTCATAGTATGTGTATGTTTTATTGAACCTGGTGATAATTACAAGGCCCAGGGGGCAGAAAAATATAATCTCCAGTCACCTTCTAACTATACTACATGTCCTATCTACAGAAACAACTTCTGGACATCAGAAGGGACTGCATTATATGTTACGATCTGTCAAGATTACCAACAAAGATCTGTTTTTTTTTTCCTCTGTGGTGACTTTCTGACCTTCAGAAACTGGTTCATTAAGATCACCAAAGTTTCACATTGTCCACTAAATAGCTATCCTAATGAAGGTCCTTGGCAGATAGACCATTGTAAATGGGAGAGTAAACAGATTATTAAGTATCTCGTTATTCAGTGAGCAATGATAAAAGTATCCATTAGGGATATTTTGCTGTGCCAATTACAATCATATACAGTCAGCTGCATTACAAGTGGTTGTCAACTCATTGGAGAGTATCATCAGTCAGCTGATGCATCTGCTACTAGTGGCAGCTGTTCTGTTCTGGTATACAGACAATTAGGCATGAATATACTCTTTCTGGTATTTACATCACTCAAACATGATATTAGCTGACACCTGTAAATCTATGATTTATGCTTCCTTCTCAATATCTACACTTCATAATTATTGAAAAGATAGATCAATATATTCCTTAAACAAACTGTAATATATGGATAATTCAGCACATATTACAGTGAAATTGGTAGTACACCGTGTTTATCTTAGGTAATACTTTTAAGACATTTGGGGGTCTAGTAAGTTTAAAGATTGTCAGTTAATAAATAAAAGTAACAAGTTTATTTTCTTTTGGCAGAATGCCATGCTAGGGCAGATTTTGTGAAAAAAAAATCCCCAAAAAACCTCCCTACAATCCTGGTAAAAGTTTAATGATATATATGAAAAGGAATATTTCAGAAAGTACTTCAGAATCCCAAACTAAATGCTTTATTATGTTAAATGGCACATATATTTGCCTGGGGTAATGTAGTATTTACTAAACAAGACAAGTCAAATGCATTTATATAAAGATGAAATCAAGGCCATTAATACTGTCCATAATACCACACTGAGGTTGGAAGGGGAAAAAAAATCCCAGATATGTTGCATGGAGAGGTAAATAAGTTAAGACAGTGCAGGAAAGGACTCCTCCTCTATAATATGCTTTTCACTTTTGTATAAAAATGTTTGCATATTATTAATTCATTAGTAGGTTATTGATTATCACAAGTAGATTTACAGCAAATGGCATTTTACTTTGTCCTGTGTCTTCAACACCTCCTCAGGGTAATAGACTTTCTTGTGGGCTGAAGGATGAGTTTCCATTATTCCACCACTGAAAAGAAAGAAAGTAGAATGGACTATTCAGCCACCTGCTATAGGAAGGTACTGGTCTTCTCCAATTCAGGAAAACTTCAGGTGTCCTGATCTGTACTAAATGCAAAAGAAGTGTGATCCTCTAAATAAAACCAGGTCAAATGTCTGAATACTATCATAATCTTTCATATCATGTCCTAACCCTGAATTGTGAAAGGACAGACAGAGTGAATAGAAACTGTAATTCACCATGTTCCAGAATACTACAACTAGGGGCACACATTGAAGTTAGCAGGGAGACAGATTTAAAACTAACAAGAGAAAGTACTTTTTATGTAGGGCATAATTATTTTGTCAAACTCATTTCCACAGGAAGGTGTAGAGGTAGATAGCAGATATACATCCCTAGTAACACATGAGAAGCCAGCTTTAGCTGTGTGCTGCTCTGGATGGGACAGACCCACCCGGGTCAGCGCCAGCCAGCAGAAGTGGTGGTGGAGCCATGTGCCGCTTGACCAGTGCAGGTAGGGGGAAAGTACAGCAGAGCCCATGCTGCTCCGGCTGGGTTCATCCTGAAGTTCATTTAATGTTTGTAAAATGCTTGGAGAGCCCCATATAGATGCAATGCATAGAAATGCAAAATATATTTTGACTTATTTGGTTGGCACCTTGGGCTGAGATTTTCAAAGCTGAGTCAAAAGTCCAACTTCCATTAAAATGAATGGGATTTAGAGGGCTCCAAATCTTTTATGACAACTTTGTAACATGCCCATCTACCCCTTTTTGCAAATCTCAGCCATAGTTTGGAAGCTCAGCCAAAGAACATAAGAGCTTCTGAACATAAGAGAATAAAAAGTGCCATGCTTGGTCAGCCCCATGGTCCATCTAGCTCAGTATCCTGTCCCAAACAGTGGCAGAGGTGGATGCTATAGAGGGCGAGTTTTGAAGTGGTTACATCATTGTCATTTCCTGCAACTTCATTGGTGTCAAAGGTCACATGACATCACTTCCTGATGTGATACCACTTCCTGTGAGGTCTTTGAATATGGCTCACTGGCCCACTAGGTGATAAAAAGTTCATGATCCAGCCCCACATTCAAAAAGTTGGACACCCCTGCTCTAAAGCATCCACTAATGCCACTGTCGGAGACAGACTTCTGGAACAGATAGTCATTAGTCTGTCTCAGCAGGGCACTTACGTTCTTATATTCTTATGCTTACCACCAATAAAAGCAAGGATTCCCATATCCAGTTACAGGCATTATGAATATAGGAAGACAGACTAGAATGGTCCTCCCAGGCTATAATGTCTATTCCCCTGTATGCAGTCAACTATTTACCCATTGATTTTCCCCAGATTGAAACTTCAAACCAAATATGCCATTTAACCATCACAAAACTACAAGGTGGAAATTAAAAACACTAAGAACACCCAAACATATGGTATAGGTAAAATCAGGAGAAATAAGGGCACTTCCAGTTTCCTGCCACTATAAAGATAGGGAAACTGTTTAACAGTATATACAGTTACATGTATAGAAACCCTATGCTCCTTTGGAGATGAATAAAGTTCCTGATAGCTTTTCATTCCTCCTAGCAAAATGTAAAGCAAAATAAAGTGGAATATGCATTAAATCAAGTCACGATTATTAAAAAGTTACTACTAGTAATAGTAACTTAGTCAACTTTAGTCAATTACTTAATTTAGTAGCAATGACAGCAATTCAATTATGTTCAGATCAACGAGATTTTAGATTTCAAATTGAAAAAAATAAAGACCCATTAGCTTATTATAATCTAAAGTATCTTGACAGGCATCAGAATAAGAGCACTGGAAAAGTGAGATTCTGTCATTAAAGATACCCATGAATTGACTCCCTTAAAAAGATTTGTTGACTTAATCTATATATTTTCTAAATTAAGTATTGTACTTCTGATAGATGCAGATTTCTGATGATTTAAGTTATCTGGGGGTTATCCTAGTGAAAAGGGCATGAATTAGGTCAAATACCCTACTTTAATTTCAATTAGATCCTTTATAAAGTTCATAAAACTTTATTTAAACATACTGAGCTAGGATTAATATCATAGTATAGGTAGTACACATTTATATATTGATGTTGAAAATGCTTACCTAATTTTGTGTCTCTAAATAGTCCTATTGAATACATTACATGTTCACATTACATATGTTAAGCACATTTGTAAGACTAGACCTTAGGATTTAGTTTTCCAAAATGCTAATCTTGTAGCAAATTTTATTTCATGTGAGTGGTTTAATTGTCTTCAATGAGATTATTCACTTGAGACATTTTTTTTGTGCACCTAAGGACAAAGATTTGCAAATTAAATTACATAGAAATATTTTTGTGGAACACTTTACTTAGTCAGAATAGTGCAGATGCAGTAAAATCAGAATATTCATAAACTACCAGCAGCTCTCTAACCTGTTATATAGTCATAAGTATCCTTGCTCCCTGATTGCTCATTGGTCCAGGCATACAGCCCCTTAGGAACCAGGAAGATTAAATTGAGTGGTAACAGGTCAAAAAATTCCATTTTGAGTGCCTCAAAGTAGACTTTTTAAGAAATTTTCCTCACATGAAAAAAATCACATTTGGGGGTTTTCTTCCTTATTCAGGATAAATTTTCTCTCAAAAACTCTTTTTGGGGCAGTGGAATCCTATTTTATAGCTAGCTCTATTGACAGTCTACCTATTGAGGTCAATATAATTTACAGTCCTGTTAGAATCCTCTTTATGGTAGCTTGTCAATAAACAGATCAGTCATGGATTTTTTTTCTTTTTTTAAATAATATTATGGACACATGTATCCAAGTAAGTGAGACAAACAATTTCTTATGGGTAACTGAATAACTTTTGTTTACTACACTGCCAGTGTAGATTCAAATCCTACATATGAGAAACTCCAAATTTCATCCATTGCCCTATTTAACAGATTGAACAGATTCAAGTAATCCAGGGGTGAGCAATCTAAGCAATCCATGGGCCACTTAAAGAGTTTCAGTGAACTGTTGAAACCTGGGTGGGGTGCTGACTTGGGGCTTTGGTGAGTGGTTGAGGGTCTGGGGGAAGGGGGTGCTGTCCCAGAAGGCAGGAAGGAAAGTGTGGGGGCCAGGGAGATACCAGTTGACCCTATCCAGCTCTGGGCCCATCTGTCCCCCACCCATTACCATGGTTGCTAAACAGAGGGGTTTGGCAGGGATTACATGGAGATCCAGGACCCCCATGGACAGAGTACACTCGGCTGGGTGGATGGGGCTTCAAGTGAGTAGGGAACAGCATCCAGGACTGTGATGGGTGGGTGGGCCTGGGGCTGGGTTTGCAGGGTAGTAACAGCTTGGGGCCAGGGCCTAAGGCAGAGCCACAATCCATGCCCACACATCCCTGAAACAGGCACTGGTTCCCCTTTCATAATTCTCACTCAACGTAGTTTAGATATTTTATTTACAACGATATAAAAAATTAAGGATAGAGAACCTAATTAGAATCATAATTAACTGAAAAGTCATAGAATCAGCTTAGATCCAGGGTTAATGTAAAAGGATTATGTAGGCTTAAAATGTGTTTCAATGATTTTGGAAAAGAGTAGATTTCCTATTATCTAACCAGAGTTAATATTGTAACATTGTAAGACCGATATGACATTTAAAAACCTACAAAGGAACTGAATAGAAACAACAGCTGATCACTTGATATTGCTAAGCATTCAAGAACACATACTAATGTTTACTAAATTATTGAGTTGGACAGCCTTAACTGGAAAATTACATTTTATCATACACAATGGGGAAAGAAATATGAACTAAAAGTTTTTACATTGATAATAAATTTCACAAAGCATGACAACAATCAGCTTGAATGTGGCAGTAATTATAACTATACCTTTGTCAGTGGTTAAATAATACAAGATGCAAATCATTGTCAATACTGCATTTTATTAACCTCTTTTATGTTCTGGTTCTGCAAATGTTGAAGTTTAAGATTCAAATTCAGAAAATTATAGAAATTACCAATGAAAGGCAACCTATCAGTCATCTTTTATATTTACTACCATTTAAAAAAATGTTAGTTATTGGTGAGATATGCTCATATTCCCTGCTCAGAAGACATTACAGCTACTTTTAGATACAGTGAGGGAACAATAATGAAATGCTAGTTAATAGAAAAGAAAAAGAGTATGTTTGATAGAATAAATGAACAGTTTTTCGCCGAGCAACATAGTATATCCTGCTTTGACACCTGAAACTCTAAAGAAATAAATATATTTTTATAGCCAAGAGGAATATAGTAAATAAAGGGCTTGTTACACAATTAGACATATACAGTAAACAGGTCTAAGATAAAATCCACTCTGAATAAAGGAAATCCTACTTTTAAGCATATTCAAGCAAAGAAATAATGATATCCATAAAAGTGGAACATCATTTACAACTGTTTACAGAATCATAGAAGCATAGAAAATTAGGGTTGCAAGAGTTGGAAGGGACCTCAGGAGGTCATCTAGTCCAACCCCATGCTCAAAGCAGGACGATCGCCACTAGATCATTCCAGCCAGGGCTTTGCTTAGCCAGGTCTTAAAAACCTCCAAGGGTGGAGATGTAACAACCTTTCTGGGGAACCTGTTTCAGGACTTTACTACACTCACAGTGAGAAAGTTTTTCCTAGATTATAACCTAAACTTCCCTTGCTGTAACTTGAGACTGTTGCTCTTTGTTGTGTCATCTGCCACCACTAAGAGCAATCTAGCTCCATTCTCTTTGGAACCACACTTCATGTAGTTGAAGGCTGCTGTTAAATCCTTCCTTAGTCTTCTCCAGACTAAATAAACCCAGTTCGCTCAGCATCTCCTCAT
Organism: Crocodylus porosus; assembly: GCF_001723895.1. NCBI lineage: Eukaryota > Metazoa > Chordata > Crocodylia > Crocodylidae > Crocodylus > Crocodylus porosus. The sequence goes on from NW_017728948.1 coordinate 56,408,354, forward strand.
AACTCATGTGCACCAAGGTCCCTAACCATTTCTGTTGCCCTCTGTTGGACTCTCTTCAATTTGTCCGCATCCTTTCTGTAGTAGAGAGTCCAAAACTAGACACAGTATTCCAGATATGGACTCACCAGTGCAGAGTAGAGGGGAATAATCACTTCCCTCGATCTGTTGGCAACACTCCTACTAATGCAGTCTGGTATGCCGTTAGCTTTCTTCATAACAAGAGCACGCTGTTGGCTTATATTAAGCTTATTTTTCACTGTAACTCCCAGGTCCTTTTCTGTACAGTTGCTGCTTAGCCAGCCAGTCCCCACAATATCAGTGCATGGGATTGTTCCATCTGAAGTACAGGACTTTGCACTTGTCTTTATTGAACATCATTAGATTTCTTTGGGTCCAGTCCTCCAATTTGTTTAGATTTCTTTGACTCCTCACCCTACCCTCCAACTTGGTGTCATCTGCAAACTTGCTGAGGGTGCAATCCATCCCATCTTTCAGGTTGATGAAGATATTGAACAAACCAGCCCCAGAACTGACCCCTGGGGCACTCCCTGTGATACTGGATGCCAAAAAGACATTGAGACATTGATTACTACCTTCTGAGCCCAACAATCTAGCCAGTTTTCTGTCCACCTTACAGTCTATCCATCCAACCCATACTTTCTTAGCTTGCTTGCAAGAATGTTTTGGTAGGCTGCATCAAAAGCTTTGCTAAAGACCATGTGCATTGGTCTCCCCACATCCACAGAGCCAGTCATCTCATTACAGAAGGTGATCAGGTTGGCCAGGCATGACTTAGCCTTGGTGAATCCATGCTGACTGTTCCTAATCACCTTCTTCTCCTCCAAGGCCATTTTTACATGTGCCCTGGTGGGGAGGCGGGGGCACTTTAATTAAAATGGCTCTTGTAGCATCTCGTGTATCAGTATTCCCACACTTCAAAATGTCAGCAGGGATTCTTTAACTAAAGTTCATTGAACAAGCTTTAGTCAAAGTGTCCCTGCTACCATTTTGAAGTTTTGGGATGCTGATACATGAGGCACAGAGGCTGCTTCAGCAGACTCAGTTAATCAAGTCTGCTATGATATGCTGTAACTGCAACACTTTGGAAAAGCCTCTACACACATCTACAGATACTCCAAGTGCTTGGAAATAGATTCCTTGAGGACCTGCTCCATCATTTTTCTAGGTACTGATGCGAGGCTGACCAGCCTGTAGCTCCCTTGATGCTCCTTGTTCCTTCTATGAAAGATGGGCACTAGGTTTGCCATTTTCCAGTCATCTGGGACCTCTCCCAATCACCACGAATTTTCAAAGATAATGGCCAGTGGCTCTGGAATCACATTGGCCAACTCCCTCAGCACCCTTAGGTCCATCACATCTGGCCCCATGGACTTTTACATATACAGCTTTTCTAAGAAGTCCCTAAACCTGTTCTTTTATCACAGTTGACTGCTTACCTCTTTCTCAAACTGTGCTGCCAGGTGCAATAGTCTAGGAGCTGACCTTGCCTATGAAGACTGAAGTGAAAAAGGCATTGAGCCCTCATAGCAGATGTCAGGGTGATCGAAGTCTCCCATGAGAACCAGGGCCTGTGATTTAGCTGTTTGAAGAAAACAGGTCAGATTAATATTAGGTACCTACTTAAATCACAGTAAGACTACACAATTTTTGTGGCTTAAAGAGCAAATTTTGAATATTTCCTGGATGCTTTCCACTGGCCCCATCCCTTATTGCTGATTGGTGAAGAGGCTGTGGTGAGGGACAAGGGGGAGGCCATCTGCTGCCCTTTATATAGCCTCGCCAACCAGTGCCTTCCCCACCAGGTGGGCTGTGAGGCCAGACCATGATAGTGGGGACCACTGGCTCCACTGAGGACCAGGCATTTTATTATTTTAAGGGTTTTTTTTTTTAATTAATTCTGCTGATAATCCCAGATTTTGAAGTTTCCACAAAATTCATTAAATTGCAAATTGAGTAGAGTCCTAATTAATATTTTTGGGGGAAATCTTTTCCTCGCTGCTCCATATAATTTTCTCTTGTTGGGAAATTGGTAACTTGTCTATATTATTCCTACTGCTAATGGAATAGACTTTGTAACATCTGTTTTTTTAGGAAATTAAATGTACCAGACATGCAGGCATCAGACACCTAAAGAGATTGAATGAAGATATGATAATAATTTTATGACCTTGCAAACTTACTAGTGGCTAACAATAATTTCAGCTTCAAATACATAGTTTTCTTTTCCACTTAGATAATATAGTAAACTTTTTCAGTTATATTCTGAATATTTTGAGATGGAACAATATTTTCCAAGTTAGGTGATCAGATGGACTATTAAAGAAAAAAAGCAACAGTCTGAAGTTTACTGCTTTTTAGAAATAAGATTTATTTTCATGAAGGAGGCTGAAGTGATCATCTTTTTGTGTTTGTGCTTACATTTCAGATGAAATGGTAGAGATATATGGGCCTTTCAGTGAGGGAGAAATCCTGTTAAATATTTTGCAGTATGTCAAATGGAGTAAACAAAGGTGAATAACACTGACCTGAGGATTGCAGTGGACCATAAGCTGAATATGAATCACCAGAGTTCTCTTAGTGCCAAAGAAGGCCAGCTAAAAGGCATCCACATGTGTCCCCTGCGGTGCAGTAACAGCTGCTACTGAGTTGTCTCAGAGGCTCATGGTTATTTTTAGCAGCTACATCAGTGTAGTAATGCGCTATATTGAGGTTGCTCATCACTACAGCAATGTAGCTTCGGCATCACGGTTTATGCCTGCCAGTGATACATTGCTGCAGCTCTCTGTACAGTGATGTAGTGTCTCGTAAAGACACAGCCACTGGGTTGTATTAACAGGAGTTTCACTTGTAAATGAAGGGAAGTGATTATTTTGCTCTATTCAGCATCCCCTGGAATACTGTGTCAAGAAAAATGTGGACAAATTGGAAATAGTTCAGCAGAGTATGACAAAAAATATTACAAGTTGGGGAAGAATGACTTACAAAGAAAGGCTGAAAGAGCTAGCATTTATTTACTTTGGAGAAGAAATAAGAGAGAGGGGAAAAGGTGGTGCTAAAGAGGATGAAGATAGACTATGCACTGTGGCTATAGGAGACAGGGTGAGGAGCAATGACCTCAAAGTGCAGCAGGGGAAATTTAGTCTGAAGATCAGGAAGAACTTTATAAGTATAAGGGTTAAACACTGGAACAGGCTCCTGGAGAAGTTGTAAAATCTCAGAAATTTTGAAAAGCAGGTTAAACAGACACTTGGCTGGATGGTTTAATCAGGGATCAGTCTGCCTTAAGCAGGAAGATGGACTAAATAAACTCCAAAGGTCCCTTCCAGCCCTATTTTCCTAGATCCTAAATTTTCCCTTCCCTTCTGAACTTCATAAAGCCTCAGACTGCAGGTCTTTTTTTCAAGGGAAGGAAATAATACACCTGAAGAATAGATACTGTGAACTGTTCTCACTGGCAGTGCTGTTATCTTGGCTAATTTCCATTCTGAACCTGATAAAACTTGATTCTGCAGGTCTTTTTTGAGAGAAGGAGATAACAGTGTTGACGAATGTGTGGTGTGAACAGTCATCACAGGCAGCACAATTCTCTTGGCTAACCTGAAGACTTTCTAGCAAAAATCCCAGCAGGGTTCCTTTGGAAAGTCTGAAATATACAGAACCAGTGGTAACTTGGCTTCTGTGTGACCTTGGTTATCAGAAGAGAAAAAAGTACTGGAAGAATGGATTTGTTGGACAGAAGCTTTGAAAATGATGAGTTTTAAAAATGTCTTAGCATCAATGACATTCAGAGGCTGTACTGCATACCTTCTCCAGAATACCTGCAGGAGATGCTAACTTTTAAAAAACCACCACCCTCACACTAATAACTTATTCAGATAAGAAATCATTTAGTATGTGATCCCTTTACCTAGAATGACAAAGTCTTTGACTTCCTCTTATGAAATCAATTCTTTTCACCCACAATTTCTAGAATAACTTTCATCTCTATGACAACTTCCCTTGGTAAGGTTATATAGTTGAATGGTTAGAAAACTTTAGGAATCAATAGTTTTTCATGGTGGCTTTTCAAATAAAGAGAGATTCTTGTTAGCAACAAAGAAACAAAAATACCAGTTATGGAAGTTTAACAATATTTGTATGTGTAGCAGTCCAGTCACCTAGTAAGGAAGAAAAGAGCAATGAGGAAAGAAATACAAAAGACTAGAATTCTTGTTTCAGAGATGATACCTTATATTAGACCAGGTAAGAAATCACAAAAAAAATATCTTTCTGTGATTGTTTAGTTGGTCTAACAAAAGGTATCATGTCTCAACCAAGCATTCTAAACCTTTGTATTTCTTTTTGTCTCAGACAAAACAGCAAATACATCCCTGATACATCCCTGTATAATATGTGTTACCAGATACATACCAATACATACCAAATACATCCCTGAAATAAGGAAAGAAAAAGATTTCAATGTTAAAAATCAACTGACAATGAAATGGAAGTACACAACAGAATAATATTTTCTGAAAAGTTGATCATATGGTCCTTTGAGCATAATCTTACCTATAGAGTTGTTTGTTACATAATTGATAGCCAAATATCAAAGAATCCATGGTATAGAGTTAATATTTTCATAAGAGTAAGTGTTCTGAGTATTGTCAGTGTATTTGGTTTGGCAAGCCTTTTCTTCAACAATGGGAAAGCAAATACAGCAAACACTTTTTTTTTCTAAAATATTTATTGTAGCAAGTATTAAAAAAAGCAACCAAAAACCCCTGTTTTCCATTTACTTGAGTTGTCTACTATTTCTTTGGCAATAACTAAGGCAATGTATCCTACTATGACTGTTACATGAATTTCTTGTTTGATTTTTAAATACTGCTCCCCTTCCCCTCCCCGTCTCCATCCCCGTCCCCGTCCCCTCCCCCCACAAAAAAAAGAAAAGAAAAAGAAAAGGCTCCAACACCATGAAACAGCTGGTTAATATACAGGTGCCATCTGCACTGGTTTCATCTTTTAAGGACTGAAATTTATTTTCCTTATCTTCTCATGTGGAGTCCTGGGGTACTCATTCCCTCAGTACCGTCCAGAGTACCAACAGTGTGAACAAACTATGCTAAGCCAGGTAAACTATGAATTCAGGCTGCTAGTATCTAGTACATCCTGACAAAATGCTGCTTCAGATATGTGGCTAATTTAAGGTCCATGTAATTGCTGCACTTCACATGCCTAATTGATGGAATTCACTCTCAAACACTCATGTTCATATGTAGGTTGGATTTATTTCTTCCCATAAGTGCACAAAGCACCTAGCTACTTAGCATGTAATGGAAGTAAACATAAGCCAAACGATTACTAAAAGATACTAAAAATGCAACTCTCATTCTGTATTAAAATGTCCTGTCTCATTTCAAGGAGACATATTCAAAACGTCTGAAACATATGAGGTGATTAGATGAAAACGAATGTAAACATCATAGATATAATATAGATAATACTTATAGCTCTCTGGAATAAGTCTATAGAGCATGCCATTATAACAGTAAAATAAATCAAGCTTGCACATTTAACAACAGTTTATACTAAAGACGTTTATTTACATTTATTTAAAAATTGATATAGCTTGTCATACTTCACATGATAATACATTTATATACTTTTTCAGTAATTCTAATAATAAACAAGGTTGTTGGTTTTTTTTCCTAAAAGGGAATAATACACTTTTTAGAAATTTTGTTGGAATGTAAATTCTTTGTTGTTACTACAAGCTAATTAAAGTCATGCTTGCTAGATAAATGATACAGTATCAAATTTAATTAAAGATTTCTGTGTTGTTTTTCCTAAAATCACATAAGGATGTTGCCCAAATCAATGGAAATTAGACTGTTCTGTAAAATGAGAAACAATACGATTTAAATGTATTTTTCCCTTTCAGTTATCAGAAACATATGGCCATTAATAAAGTTTTGTGGTTTACACATATAATTTCAATCTCCTAAAAAGTATATAATGTACTATAGAGGAACACAAAATATTAAGCCAACCTTAGATTAAATCCATGCAAGATTTTGGAAACTGGAGGTAAACACCTAAATCAAAATATTTTAGAGAGCAATTGCAGTAAACTGCTTAATTATGTGGTGTCTTGTTCATGAAAAATGTGCTAACATGCATGGAAAAGATATTTATTCTCATGGCACTGCAGAAAGAACCTGCATAGTGTCCCAGATTTTCCTAAAGGAAACTGGGGGTACAAATGGTTTATGTTTGATACCAAAGTTTTAACATAGCTAAATCTAATCTAAGAACTTTAGCTAGAGAGCATATATATGTGAAAATATTAGTCAAACAGGATTTGTATGAAGGGCCGTACATAGAATGTGTACTAGGAAGTACAGAAAATAGGTTTAAATTAGGGAGAATGATACCAGATGGTCTTTTGGGGGTTTTAGGACTGTGATATGTTTTCTTTGGAAAGATGGTTTTTGTTAAACTTCTACCATTAGCTTTTCACAGGTGCCAAATCTAGATTTCAAAACATAAGACATGTCTGCTTTTTAAGAAACTGTTTTTTCATGACTGAACTTTTTTAAATCACTGTGGATTGAAAATAAACCTACTTATTTTGTTTGCTCCCAGAAATGGCTTTAAAAATATGTCTAATAAAGGGAAATACAGGAAAATAATGATATGTCCTGTCTATCTTGTTTTATAAAAAGTGTTAAACATAAAGGAATGTATATGACTGATTACCTTTTTATTTTCTATGTATCCCAGAATAATACACTTAAAAATGCATTCCTTCATGTCTCCAATACACATCTTGAAGTGCTGGGTAAATAACTACAGGACTGGTCCCTGCATGTGTCTGAAATTTGCTCCTTTCTCCTCCCCCTCTTTAAAAATCAACATGAAGGGTCTAGAATAGGAATCGTAGCAATCTGTAGAATAAATCATACCCTCCATTTGCTATCAGTAATAAATGTCTAATGGCATAAGAGACTGATGAATAAAGCACTTTTTAACGATCTGTACTTTCTTCCCATGTCTTGAGGCATGCTGTTTTTAAAAGCCCAGACACAAAAACAAAAATGTAAATGGGGATTTATTACTCTCACCTTTCAGCTGGAACCTTCTTCATATATATATATCCCTTGCTTTAATATGCTTTCTTTTTTTCCTGCTCTTTTTTTCCTCACTCTATTTCATTAGTTTTGCTTCAAGGCTCCCTTTTTTTCTTTCCATTCGCATCTCCATTACAAATTAGGTCTCCACTAACTTGATTTCCCACAGCTGAAACTGGAAGAGAGTGAAAAATACCCCTCTAACCTGAGAGTGAGAGAGACTTTCTGAGCTAATCAGGAGAGAAGTTGAGGAAAGAAGGTAGGGAAGGATTTCAACTGGTAAAACCATTAGGGATTTGTTGGGATATGCATTCAAGATCCGCAGACCTTTAGCCCTTCCTTCTTAGGGATACTTTGGTTCTATCTGAACCTTAGAGGCACGTCTACACATGCAATACGTGTGATGTAATAAACTTCAGCATATATCATGCCTGAATTTATTTTTCCCAGGTGCCACATTTGAACATGTGCCTAGGACTGCAGCACGTTGACCCAGATTAGAGCAGCCCTGGCTGGCAGGGAGTCCGGGTTGGTCAGCCTGCCAGCTTATAGCTGCTCCAACCCGGGTCAATGTAGTGTGGAGGGGCTGGCTGGGACATAAGGATGCATCAGTGCAGAGCTAGGCAGCAGGCAGTCCTGCACAGAAGCACTCTTGTGCTTCAGCCCACCCTGTTACATGTCTGCATGTGCACTATGGTACACTAAATAACACCACAGCAGGATAATAATTATATTTACAAGTACTAACCTGCAGTGGCGGTTAGTAGTTTACTGCAACCTAATAGGGCTGTACATGTAGACACAGAGACTTTACTGTGGAGCTTCTTAGACAACTCTGCAGTAAATGTCTCTTGTAGACACATCTTAGATCACTACCTTCTTCCACAAGTGTAACTAGTACAGATGATGCCCTCTAGGAAAAAAATCCTAAACTGCCACATTGAGCCCATCAAGCTTATTGGCTACTGTTAGATAATAGATATCTCCTCTTTCCAGGATGCCACACCAGTTCCACAATAGGGTTTCTGAAATGTCCAGAGAGAGAACAGATCATGTCAGGGATCTCCATTTGATTATTTGGGTTGCTTGGGATTTTTTGCCTAATTTCTCCCCTACCGTGCCTTAGTCAGGGACAGGGGCACATGACTTCAGACTGTGGCTGGTACTAGTTCCCCTAAGACTTAGCATTGATCATTTTTTTAAATGACAGCCCTGTAAGAACAAATTGTATGCAATTTGCAATGTGATGAATACAGATATATTATTTCTGTTTCTCTCGTGTTTTAACATGTCCAAAGCGAGTGTGTTGATATTCCATTTTGACTAGTCAGCAAACACAAAGCACCCAATGAACTAAGATCCAAATTAAGTACACAGAAAAATTCAAAGTACATCTTGTATTATGTGTTTTAGAAGCAGTATATAAAGTCATGTAAATTGATAAAATATATTTAGCACAAATATTTGATAAAAACTTGGAACATGATAAAAATGTTGTGAAATCAGTAGACCTGCGTTGACTTCAATAGGGTTTGGATGAAATCCTTAATGTTCTGGGCTGTTTTCATTCTATTTGTCATGAACAACCACCAGGAGCGTCTTACAACAATTACTGGAGCAGCTCATGGTACTTATTTCTAAATTACTATTTTTCTTTTTTGTAGATGCTTGCTAAGAAGAGTTAGAAAAGACGAGTTCCTGGGCAGAACAACATAGACTTGATTTATCTTATATGTGACTTTGCACTTGATCAGCTCTGTAAATTCTTTCCCATTGTTAATAATAGCCTATGGGGCAGCAGAATGACAATTTTCTTTCATTAAAAAATACTCAAGTTTTCAGCTGCATTACTCCTGTGTACACCTGGAAGAAAGCCAGTTCTGATTTACTGCCTGGAAATAATTACTGTCCTCTAAAAACTAAATAATATGGGGAGCTGTTCACTGCTCTTTCAGTACTTATGTTCTTATTCACTGCTGGCTGAAGTTACAGTTACAGCAACTTCAGTTGAAGTGTGAAGGTCTGGCCCCTGGATTGAAGTATTTTTGTAAGATAAGGACATGACAGACCTTGACTATCCTGCTGTGTTCTTAAGCCTTGTGAGTTTATTTTTAAGATTCCTTTCTTAGATGACCCTACACCAGCTTTCACATATTGGTAACCTAAGTGCAGAAAAGTATTTGAGTAATAAAAGGTGCAATGTAAATGGTACGTATTGTCATCACTAGAATGAAAAGTATTCTAAAAAGAGTTATAATTGTAGGAGAAACCAATAAAATAGGAATGAGAACCTTACTTTATATAGGGTATGAGATTATTATGTTGCTCACAAGGAGCAAAATTAGCATATGAAAATGTTATCATGCTACCCTCTAGAAGCAATGTTTTGATGTTATTTAATAAAACTGCATTTTGTAATACTAAAATAATCAACAGGGTGTAGAAGGACAAATGATTACCATATGAACAGCCTCTCTATTCTAGTTGCTTAGAAAGCCATAAGTAGGAACCTAATAAATTTGTGATTTTGGTGGAAACCGCAAATTTGGTCGGATTTCACAAAAAAGCCCACCCCACACAAAGAAGCACAGAGACCACAAAAAAGCTCTAAATTGGCAGGGAGTGGGGTAAAAAAAAAGTGTTGCAAAAACAGAAAATGGTGGGAAGCCCTCACATCCTGTAGCGCAAGGAAAAGGGGGAGCACAATGGGCCCCCTCTATACCTCTGACTGAGACTGACAATCTCCAGGGAGGGCCAGGACTTTCAGGACCCCTTGGCCAATCTGAAGTGTATGGGGGCTGCTGCACTCTGCCATGAAAATGGCAACCAGCACCATGCTTAAACTATGAAATCAGGGGCAGCCACAGTAGCAGATTAAGATTTCTTGGAGCCCTGGGCAAACAGAAAATTGGAGGCCAACCACCAGGCAAGGGCAGGTTCCCTCTGTGTCTGCCAGGGTGCTGAGACTAGGCCAGCCCAGCCTTCTTGGCATATCTGGGTTGAGTCAGGAGGCACAAGCACCACTGTGCTGAAGGTAGCCTTGGCCCAGGCCTGGCCCGGCCACTACACCTGGAGGGTGTCACACAGCTGGGGCTGTGGTCTCCCAGTGCTGTGGGAGAAGCCAGGGTCAGGGCGTGGGCTGGGGACGGGGCTGGTTAGTGGCAGGGACATGAGTCCTGTGCCACCCTAGGCTACTCACCAGCTCCAGTGGGGGGGGTGCTGAGCTGTCCAGTCTCATCTTGTCCCATTGGTACTGGTGGCCACCCACAGATGGTGGAGAACAGGAGTGGGAGTGGGGCTGCCCATGGGGTCTTCCAGCAATAGACAGCCCCAGGAAGCTGCAGCCGCCTGCATGGAGACCCGCACTCATCCTCTAGCCTTTGGTCCTGGCCTGGCTAGAGGGGAAGAGGAGTGTGCTGTCTGCCCTGGATGCCCGCAGCCAGGGTCATGCTACCCCTGGTGCCCCAAGGGATCCCTGATTGGCAGGGGCCCATGGGCCTAGGCTAAACTGGCCCGTGTGTTAATCTCCCCTGAGCAGCTGCCCCAAATTCAGTAGGTCCCTAAGGTAAATGCATATTGTTAACAGCTTGGAACATCTTATATTATGTATTTATTCAACACCATTAAAAACTTTTTTGGTGAATTTTAAAGTAATTTTAAATAAAAGAGAATAAAGAGGGTAGGCCTATTCAGTTTTAAAAAGAGATGTTTGAGGGGGGGACATTTTAAAGGTATATAAAGTACTAAATGGTGAAGAGAAAGTCAATAAGGATGTGTTATTTACTCTTTCACAATACAAGAAATAGGAGTCACAAGTGGAAACTAGTAGGTATTAAATTTAAAACTAACAAAAGGAAATTCTTTTTCACAGCATGTAATTAAACTGTAGAACTCATTGCCAACAGGTGTTATGGAAGCTGACTGTCAGATTCAAAAAGGGATCGGCCAAATTCTTGGAGGAAAGGGGCATCGGCAGCTATTGAACATGGGATTTAGGGATACAGCCCCTGAATCAGAACTTCCTAAATTTTAAAAGCTGGAGGCTGCAAGTAAGAAAGGAACAATGGAAAAAGCCCTGGTGATATCCTCGCTTTCAGCATCCACCCTCTGCCACTGTGACACGGGATATGGGCAAGATGGACCTATGGTTTGACCCAGTAATTGGCAATTCTTATGTTCTTATGTTTTTAAAAAGCAGCATGGAGAGATGGAGAGTACTTTCTGTATTCATTACAGTAGGAAGAATTCATTTTGACATTTCCTATCTTTATTCTGCTGATTATAAGACATGAATTTTCACAGAACAAACTATCATCCTTTATGGCAGAACAGTTTCCTGCCTGTAAGGTACAAGTCACACTAATTTTACATTTGGCTTTAGAACCCCAAACCTTCCTGTGAATGAGTACAGCTGTTATTTTTGGAGGGTGGACTAAAGAAAGACAGAAGGATTTCCCTCAAATTAAAATCCTGCTCTTGATAGGGTGAAACTTGTTAAAACACACCTGATTTAGGAAGAAATATGTGCATGCTATAGTTTTAAAATATACAATTATTAAATACATCACTGGCCATCCTGGAAATCTCTCAGTGGTGGAAAGCTGAGTCCCTGCCATTTCCCCTCAGCTGCTAACAAATGGGATGTGCCCAGAGCACTAACCGTATCCAGCTGCTGGAATGTCTCTTCTAATTTTACATTTAATATTTTCTAAGGGTGCTCTCGTTTATGCTGGTGGCTGAATTGATCCTTGGCAGGCCTCACAAGGAAGTTGATATACATGTGGTGGAAAGCCACCTTTGCTTCCTAGCTCAGGTTCAGTGCCAGTGGTAGCTTGGATGGCTTGAAGCTCCCTTTTTTCCCTCTACACAGAACTCCTAAAGCATACTGGCCCGTAGGTATCTATGAAAGAGCTGCAGAGAAGAGAACATGGTTAAAAGCTCAGAGAAGCAGCTGCTTCTCCAGATCCCATGGTCCTAAAACAGTGTGTGCCCTACTTAGACAGAACCAGGGCGGAAATAAAGGACATGTCTTTTCTAGGCCATTCTAATACTTTTCTTCTGCTTCTTTGACAAGCAACGAAATAGAGAACAATGGAATGATTAGCTAGGAAGTAAAAGAAACAACATATTCACATTTCTAAAACATGTAATTATTTGGTGTCAGCTCAGGATCCAGGGAAAGTTTCAGAGAAATAGTTATTTTAGAAAAAAAAAATTTGCATCAATCTACTATGATCAATGTAGGTTCAAAACATATACTTGATAAATTCAAAATCAGCAAACTTAGCGGAATAGAAAGAACTAGCCCAAATCTTAATTACTTGGTTCTTAATAGTTTTTCTTACTGACTACTCTATTGGTACCTTTGTATTATTCACTGAGGGTCTGATTCATATTTATACTAAATGGTACATTTACATTTCAGTCACTACACTGACCACTGCTTGCCAAGACATACTCGTGTTAGTTTTAAAATATCAGTGTAATCTTGGTAGTGGATAATTTAGCACAGGCTAGATAACTGAGTATTTAGTGAGCTTTGCAGATTGTACTAAGCTCTTTGCTGCTATGGCTATGGTTGTAGCCACACACAAATTAAATAGGTACATGTGAGCTGCAGCTATGATACTCTGACAAGGCTTCCGACAAATATAATTTATATTCATTTTAAGGCCCCTTTATGCTTTCAGAGTTATGGTAAAGTAGCCTTAATATAAATTAGAATCACAACCTTTGTTTTAACTTCTCCAAGCTTGGCATGAAAAAAAAATCCATGCACTTTATAGTATATAGTTAATATGCTGCTTGGTGTTTTTCAAGAACTCATCGTATGTCCTTAGCAGTCTGTGTTGTATGTAGACAAATTGATAACAGTTATCTCAACATGACAACTTTAGACCATAAAAGAGGGAATGTGATAATAGAAATTATCTTTAAATAGAAGATACTCAAAAAAATATACATTTCTCATCTTTACAAAGCCGCATCTAAGCATCCTTGAATGCATTCTGATACTTGTTTTGCTATTTTATCTATCATATTTATATATGGTTATACAGTAGCACCAGATGAAAGTACTAAAACCAAATACAAAGTACAGTAGAGACTTTAAAATCTCTGTTGATTACATGCCGTGAAAGTTCCATCTTTCCAAGAAAATCAATTTCCAACTTCCAAAACCTTGCTTTTTCCCACCTTAAAAGTTCTCAAGCAAACCAAACCAAAATTCTGAAATATAGTATATTGTTTTTGAATAATGTTTTCTACAATTTATAAGACAGACAATCCATTTAAATAGAAAAAGATTTGTTTTACATAAAGCAAGAGAGAATACAAAAGCACAGCTTTTGTAATTTTGGTAATATTGCAGTTTTACAAACATATTGCATAGTATGTGTAAGAAAATAGTTCATCTTTTTATATATCTATGTACATAAGAAGAGCATTAAGATGAAAGTTACAAAACAAAAAATGGTTAGGAGATCTTTACCAAAGTACTTTTAAAAATAATATGATGCTCAAACTCTTATCCAATTTGCATCTGCATGACAGTGAATCAGCTGATAACACTTTGATAGTCTAAGTTTGGCTTTTATTTTAGTAACATTTAGACAATGACTTAGAAACTCTATGAGAAAAAAATCACAGGTTATTAACAGCTGAGCATCCTTAACATCCTTCATCAGCTTCTTTCAGTCCCTATGGCTCTTATCTTTGATTCGTGCTTAATAGCCCTCTGTTTCTAAATTAGTCTAAAGTGAATTGTGTTATCTAGTTAAACCACTGTGCAGGCAACACAATATAAACTTCAATTTAGGCAAGCAATTTTTTTGGCCCATTTTGGGCTGTACACTCTTCCCTCTTTACATGATCTCATGTACAACTGAAATACCTTATTATGCATGATTAGCAACATAACTGGATGATGCTGACAACACCTTCCCCTATGAAAAGATAACCGAACAACCTACAGCTCAAAATGCTGCACAGATCAAAAGCATATTACTATTTCATGTTGTAATTACAACTTTTTTTATCTTATTATCCCAACAAAATTAGTAGAAGCAGCAGTGTCATAGTGTGAGATATAATAGAAGTGTCAGTCTTTGGTCTTTAACACTTAACCAATTAATGGACTGCAGTACAAAACCATATAGGTAATAGAGCTCGAAGAGGTTGTTTGATGTTTTTATTTTCATTTTTTGAACAAGAAAGAGACAGTATCCTTTTATATTATAACAGGGATATTTTACAAGCATATATGACTGTCAAAGATATTAAATACATGTGGCTAATAAGGTCTTTTTATATTTTACTGTTGTCATATGGGCAATTCTGAAGAGGTCAAACAACTATCAAACTATTTTAGTAGTGCCCAAACTGACATGCTAATACAAAAAGAGACATTATTTGATACATGTATTTATGTTTTATAAAGCACCTCAGAGGATTATTTTTAGTCACAAATTTTATTTTTCTAATTGGACATTTACTAACATGAAGAAAAAAAGTTCAAAAATTTGCTTTAGGGACCTCCATCCTACTCTGTCACCATATAATGACTTGTTAATTGGGAAGCTTTTGCCTTAGCCATAACAAGAAATGACATCTCTTTTCTAAAGAGAGATAGCAGAATGTTCAGCCAGCCAAGCAGTCTAACTGGGGAAACATTTGCAGGTGCTTTATCATGAGAAGAATGCTAGATAGTGTAAATAGCCCAAAAGAGATTTAAGCAACTAAGGTACAGGGTGAGGCAGCAGAGACAGGCAGAAAGGACAACTGATAAATATCCTTCAGTGTTGAATAGGGGACCTCTTTTATTTTACACCTCAGCTTCATAACACCACATCTAAAACCCATGCCCATGGCTCAGCTTCATAAAACCAGCCCTAAAAGAGTAATGATTTCACTCCCTGTTTAAATGTGATCTGAGTCCTGAGAGCTGCCATTTGCCTCCCAAATGAAACAACATCTGGAGGTGGGTACGACTTTTCATACATTTTTTGTACTGTTATGAACAGAACAACTGAGACATTGTGAGAAAGAATCATTCATCTGTTTTGAAACATCTACATTTTGTTTGTCTTAGTAGCCCTTCTTGCCTGTTTTTGCATTTCTCCTGTGCACATAAGTGTTTAGCTACTGTCAACTTCAAACATTCAATAATCATTAATCGGGCTCCCAAGAAATCATTATATTGGCTTATAAATAGTGACTTTTTTCTTGTAATCTGTCTTCTTTTTTTAGCCTAATGGAGTGCTCTAGTCACATGTGCAAGTTTTCTTTGCAATCTCACAGATTTTCTTTGCAATCTCACAGACTACAGATGTACTTTAACAAAATTTAAATGGGGCATCTCACATTTTTGAATTGTTACCAGGAGTTTGAGCTTAAATTAAAGAATACCATGGTGAGAGTTGGAAACACTGAGCTTTCTTCACAAAACTCTCTTCTTTTTGTTTGTTTGTGTTTTGATGTAACAAAATTCAATTTAGGCAGAAGTAAAGGAGCTCATAAAGGATGGATCATTCAGCCAGGAATCTTCATATGTGCTTCAAGTGACTATTACAGCTCAAATAGCAAATGAATAGACTCACAGCATGATATACTTGCAACACTGTACACCACTCCTTAGGTTTAAATTCACTCATTTGCATATAACTTCATCGTAACGTTCTGGACGGTAAAGAAGACTCTGAGTCTGTGTACAGTCAGTTTGGGAACAGGCTGAAGATTTAGCTTCACTGAATAAATTACTCCTTGCATATTATTTGTCCATCTTCTAAATTACCAGCAGATAAGCATAGGTAATTGAATACATGATATTGTGCAGCCATCCACTCCCTTTAAATATAATTTGTCTACATAAACATTATATTACCTGTGAGCACAAGTGAAAGATATTTCTTTCCTTAGAAGGCTCTTTGAATATTAACTGTATAACCAAAATCCCTAAACTCTCTTTATACCCTGCATTGTAATGAAGGGGCCTGTTCAAAAAAAAGGAGAGAACGAAAATAAAGGCTAGTGTTTGATATATTTTTCTCCTATTAAATAAAGGAACTAAAATTTCCAAAAGGAAGTTTAAATCAGTTTCAACTGGCTTAACACCCATCTTTTGAGTGCTTCAAGAGTCTATTTTAAATTCTTGTTCAGAAGCAGGAGACATAATTCTTCCCACAGAATGAACTTCACGCCTCTGAAGAGGGACAACAAAAGTTCAAACACCAGTTAAATGGTGTAATCTCTTTTGTTGGTCTTCTGCATGGGTGAAGATCACCTGGAGAAAACAAAATAAATTCTATGAAATGAGAATAAAGTAGAAAATTAGCCATATTGTTATGGTTGCTCATTTTCTTGCTTTCCCTTTTTTGGTAAACTGCATATTGGACACAAGTACCTACCTTGTAATGCTTTCCCTGCGTTTTGAACCAGCTTAGAATGCTACAGTAGGGTCAAAATGTGTCCTCCTTTTTCTTAGACCTGAGAAGGGGCACTTGATGCCCAAAAGCTTGTCCAATAGCTCTCCCAGCTGTGTATTTAGCCCAATAAAAGATATCACAAAAAAGTCCTTACATTCAGAAGCAGCTAAAACTATGAGTTGGATGGGAGAGTTCAAAAAATATTAAAATACACACTTACCTTATTGTAATCAAGTCATCTTCACAATAGGGAACATTTTTATATGTTTTACATTCCTGGGTTCTGCAAGTTTCAAGATACTCTTGTTAAAAAAGTGTTATGACAAATTTCTCAGCAGCACACCATACTGTCATTTACTGGAGTCCAATTACCAAGAAAAAGCAAAGCAGGTAATGAAATATGATAAAGAAATCCCATATCAGGCAAATAGTAGGTAAATATTGAGAGATGAGTGAAAATACAGCTGCATTATTTAAACACAGACCTGATGGTGTCAACATAATATCAATGTACCTGTTAATATTCTATTTCATTTAATATATGGCCGTGTATTTTTAACGATATCACTTTGAAAACTGTAATAAAACACAGTAAACAAAAAGGGTAATAAATGTAGTTAGTGTACTGCTTGTTGATGTTATGCATTACATTAGTACTGATGTGTTTGCACTGTGTTCAAATGGCAGCAGTTAGACATGGCTATAAAGGAGACAAGATGTACCTTCAAAGATATTCTTCTCTTTTCTTTTTTGCCAACCATAAATTACCTTGTGAAAAGTAACAATTTTATCAGCCATTTCCATATCATTCCATTTCCCTCTTTATCTTGTTCAATCCATAAGCTGTATGTTTTATTTAAAGCAATCACTTCACATGCAGTAGCCAAGAAATTACTGCGTAAGGCCATTCAGATTTGATAAACAAGAGCAGATGTCTTTTTCACTCTGGAAAGGTAATATTGCTCAGCGCTTCCAAAATTTACCTAATGTACAAAACCCTAGATTAATAGAGAAAGAGTAACAACACACTATTTTAAAGAAACAAAACTCAGGGAGGGATTCTGTCTCTTTTTTTGTTAAAAACCAAGTACTGAATTTAATTGTTTAGTAAAGCAAGCATCACACAATGCTTCAAAATTTTAAAATTCAGGGATAAAAGTTTACATCCAAAAAGATGAATGGAAAATTGTGCTTTCAGACAGTAAAGTTATTTATCATACAGGGATTACCAATTCATCTCACCATTGGATTCTGGGCAAATTTGTATATGTACCATATATATATGTGCAGTTCATATCCAGGTCCTGCAAAAATCTAAAACTATGTGCTTCACTTCATGTAGCAAAGGCACCTGTGTTATTCTCCCTTTTGGACAAAAGGTGATTTTATGATCCAGGTTTCCTGATGAAGACTACATTTATTTCTGAATATCTCACTCCCATCTCTACATTGAGTGGTGACGTGAGCCACAAGAGAAGGCAGCGTTGTATTCCTGCTTACGCTGGAAGAAGTTGCTCTGCAGGCCATTTGAAGCTTCTGACTTGTCACAAGGGAAACCGGGCAGAATTGTGAAGCAGAGGGACAGTAACAAAGGCTATTCTGGTGTGAGGAAAAATTGGAGTCAGTTCAGCTCCACAAGCAGATGTTGCTACTGGATTGACATGTGGAGCCTGCTCCTGCCGGGGACAAGTAAAGTTTACCACTGGGACAGACGCAGACCTCGTAGATAGTCTGTCGAGGAGCTGAAGAGCTAGGTGAGGAAGATGAAAAGGAACCCATGGGTAGATTTCCCAGTCGGATTGTATCTGCATTTAAAAATATCTACGGGGAGAAGAAAGGAACAAGATAATTTAGTGTCTTTCTGGATCTCAATAAAATTTAAAAAATGTATTCTGATGCATAACCACATAATAACCATTTGACTTTATGAAGAGCTAAGATTTTTTTCTGGTTCTCCTGTGATGTGCTGTTGAATACACAGAATATACAAATACCTCTTAATATCTCTCTCAAGATGATCATTTAGCCATTTGTAGGAATCATACAATAACATTGCTATAATGTTTCCTGACCAGGTTGAATTCTCTCATGTATCTTTTATAATAAAAAATAACTCATTCCATGAAGAAGCATCTCCCAACCTTGAACAACTGATACTTTAATAAGTGTGAAGTGGCTTTAAAGGGCATTCTACAGCATGTTTCTTTACGTGGTAAAATGTATTGTTGAAATGTGCCAAATTAAATAAGCTTAACAATAGTTACATGCAGAGAATAATATAATAAAGGTATATGTTCACATACACAGGATAGGATAAATCACTTATTAGGCATGATATATGGGTAAGGCTTTAGGTTAAAGTCTTATTTAGAGGGGCATTAAATCATTCCTGTTTGATTTTTTAATATTACAGGTGAATCAAAAGACTTTAAAAAATGTACTTTCACCCATTAGAAATATTTTGAAGTTGCCCAGCCTGGAAAAGTTAATGTGATCACACATTTATCTGACCACATTGCTATAATTTTTATAAAGAACTTCCCCCACTTGCCAAATTGCTCAGGATGCTGATTAGGTACCACCACTATAACAAACATCGTCAATGGAGATGAATAAAATAGTGGTAAGTTATAAGGAAAAATGCCTCTGAACAAAAGAGGTTTTCATGGTTTTGTGTTTTTTTTAATTAAAGAGAGATGACTGAGGGAGATATTTTCAGTAATCAAGTTCCATGCAGATGGTCAACCACAGCCGAAGCAAAATTGACCACTGCCGCCTTAAATGCAGCATTGAAAACTAAAAAGTCTGACAGCATTTCCAGTGCCAATGTAAGCCCCAAAGAGAGCAATATATGACATCTATAAGGAGTGGAAGTTCTGAAACACCATATAAATTACTGAAAGTCAACATTTTCACTTTAACATCAATCTACAACATTATAGGTAAAAATTAGGGCTGCGTGAAGCTTCGGTAGCCGATTCGATTACGAGGAGATTCAACCCAATTTGGGGGCCGAATCTTCAAATCTGAATAGAATTGGGAGACTCATTAAAGGTCTGAACTGAATCAAAAGCCTCCAAATCAATTCGGAGAGATTTGGAAATTCAGAAGGCTTGCAGCAAACAGAAAAGAAGAAGAGAGAGGGGGATGGGGTGATCATCTATATATGGAAAAGGCTCCGGGGGCTGGTAGGGGGGAAGACTGCCCTGATATTGACATCTATAGCTGGCCATTCTATCCAGCCTGCGGGCTCCTAAAAATGTTAGAAAATTAATATTTATCTGTTCTTGGTTCCTATAAAAAATGACAGGAACCAAGGGCAGTAAGATCCAGGAGAAGCCCAGCAAGCTCCCACAACAGCAGGGCCCATCCGGCCCTGCCCCCTCAGCTGGAAGCCCCAGCCAGGGCTTCTGGCCTGGTACCACATGGCTGACTTGGCACTGGAACCTCAGGTAAGGGGGAAGTGGGTGTGAAGGGCAAGTGAGGACACTGGGAAGGGAAGGAGCCTGGGGAAAAGTGCCCCAGGGAAAAGCTGAGCGTGGGGGGGCGGGGAGCTAGGGGCCGCTTTTCCCACCCTGTGTTTAGCTTTTCCCCAGGCTCCTTCCCTGATCCTTCCTGGCACATAGGAAGGTGGCTCCTTCCCTACCCTGTGCCTGGTGCTCCCTGCTGCAGCCACTTGCAACCCATGTGGGCTGCGAGTGGCTGCAGCGCAGGGCATCAGGCAGGAGGTGGGTGAAGGGCCACTTCCCCCCCATACCACACTCAGCACCAGCTCATAACCTGGCTCCACTGCCAGCCTGGGCCCCATGCCAGCTCCAGGCTTGCTTATCAGGGCTGCGCTGCGGCAGCAGCTGTGGCCCCCTTGCTTGCCATGCCTGGCAGTGTTTGCCACTGCTGCCTGTGTGAGAGCTCTGGGTGAACAGCAGCAGCTGCTGCTGCTGTGCACAGCTCCAACGGGTGAGCTCAGAGCTGGCACAGATCCCAGGCTGGCACAGTGGGGCCAGGTTACAAGCTGGTGCTGAGTGCAGGGAAAAGTGGCCTCTCACTCACCCCATGGCTGTTGCCCCGCATTGTAGCCACTTTCAGCCTGTGTGGGGCTGCCTGTGTCTGCTCCAGACAGCCCTGCGTGGGCTGCGAGCACTTGCAACAGGGAGTGCCAGCCACGGGGTGGGCAAGGGGCTACTTTTCCCCATGCTCAGCACCAGCTTCTTCCCTGCCAGTGAGCAGGGGGTCAGGGCTGTGGAATGCCCCCAGCCTGTACTGAAGGGCTGGGGGGCACTGGGAGTGAACAGGTGCAGGAGACAACAGGAGCACAGGAAGCGCACTGGGGTTCCAGGGCCAGTGCCAGTGGAACCCAGAGCAGGGTGGCAGTAGCATGGGGTCCCAGCCAGCAGGGGCTCTATGGAGCTGAGCCAGCTCTCCTCTCTCCCTGCTGGTGCAGCCTAGCTCAGCTCCACAGACCCCTGCCAGCCTGTGCCCTGCTTTGGGCCCCACCAGTGCTGGCCCTGGGACCTTGGTTCCAAGACACTGGGACATTGATCCCAAGATGGTGACCAGGGGGTGGGGCACCTGTCAAGGGGTGGGGCTACTCATACAGCCCTCAACAGCCTGCCAAAACTAGGTAAGCGATCCTCTGCCCAAAATAATTGCCTGCCCCTGTAATAGATGTATGAGAAGGATGCTACAATAAAATGTTTGAGTGATCCTTTCTGCTTCATGATTAAAAGGAAGATGGACATCAAAGGACTCACTAGTCAGTCTAGACAATGGGTAGGTAAGGCATAATGTGAAGTGTTTGACGTTTCTGAAATACTGATAACTCAATGGGGTAGAGGGAAGTATAGTTTCGATGGTCTCAAACTCATGAAAAGGGAAACCAATATTTTTAGAAGGGAAGCTAGTTCAGACTAGTAAAGAGGTATGTAATAACAAAATGCAAATATAGAAAAGAAATCAGAATACTTATTTAAAACAAAACTAAGATGTTGAGAAACAGAATAATCAAGATATAATAGGAGGTGGAGAGAAGTATTTCATGAATTGCATCAAAGTTGGTAACAATTAATGAACAATTAATGAACATAAGAACTAAAATTTCTGATATCTGAGAATAATTTGACCTATCTGTTATTATTTATACCTGTTGGGGAGCATAATTTGAATGTTCAAGTCAATATTTATTGCCCATGTGAAAAGGGTCATGTGGGGATGGGGAAAAGGTCAAAACTGGCAGTACCTGTTCCCCTTTCAAAGTCAATGTAGAAATACATTGATTTAAGCATGTTCATGGATGAGCATTCAAAGATGTAAACCTTAAAATAAGGTACTAAGTGTCTGCTAAAGACTACCAAACTACACCAGAGAAAAGAATGGTGGTTTTTTAAAGCAAAGGCTAGGGAAAAAACACTGTTTTGGCATGACAATTAAATCTAAATGAATTATTCCAAAGATCTCATGCAGGCACAATTCTCAGAATTTATAGTTTTATCAGTGATGTTTTCCTAATTTAAAACACATTGCATCCAACACGGGGAGAATTCTATATTTCTGACTGAAAAAGGAAAAAGAATCACAGAACTAAAAACTAGAAGTTACTGAAAGTGGGAGTAATCATGTGTTAGCCATTAACAGAATACAACCTAATCCAACAATAAATATTTTAGGTCCTTCAGAAGGCCAATTTTATAAAAAAAGGAAATAATTCTGATCCATATTGGATGGAAGAAATAATTTAGGATAGTTTGAATTCTGATTGGGAACTGCTTAGATGCCAGAAAACTATAACTGAGAAAGAATGTTACACTTGCAAAAAAAATTATCTCTGCAGAAAGCAACATATAAAACAGCTATAATAAGTGTAAGAACAAGAAAGAAAAATGTAATAAAATAACTAATGGGAGTAGGGGAGTTAATAGTACTGAATATAAAATAAAAGTTAGAAACTTCAGAACGTAGAAAGCAAAAGTACATAAGTTACTATCAATGCCCAGTACTGTCGAGGGACCAGCAGGAAGAATATTTTAAGGGGCCTACTACCCATTCAGGTAAAGGTGTGATTGGATCTAATGCATGATCCACACCATCATAACTCCTGCCATGTCACACAGGCATGGCAGGAGGCATTACTGTAGGATCAAATAATAGATCAAATCGCACCTTATTGCTGGTGGAAAAGCAGGTACCCATGGGTGGGAGTCCCCTTTGTTGAGAGGGCTCCCAGCTGTGGGGACCTTAAGCCATTGCCAAGAAACCCCACAACTGACAGGGATATTGTCCCCGGCTCTGCCTCACATGCAGCCAGGACTGAGAGTCTTGCAACTGACATGGCTCCCAGCCCCGACTGAACTTCACATGCAGTCCCTCAACTGATGAGGATCCTGTTCCTAGCTGTGTCTCATGAGAGCCCTGGGTCCTCTCAGTCTTGGCTGCACATGAGGTGTATTTGGGGCTAGAAGCCCCAACAATTGCTGGGCTCTCGTTCCCAGCTACATGTGAAGGACAGTTGGGACTAGGAGGCCTGTTAGTTGCAGGTCTCTTGGTCCTGGCTGTGCATGAGGTGCCATCAGAACAAAGAGCCCTATGTGGGCTGAGGGTTTCAACCACTCCCAAGCTTGGGGAATGACTGCAGCTGTGATCACCAGGGCTCAGGGGTTTCATGCTGAGCAAGGCACATTCCTGTGGCTGGGAGCCTCATCAGCTGAAGAACTAGCCACATGAGTGATCCTGCTACACATGCAAATTAAAGATGGACAGCAATCAGCTATAAATAAGGACCTATTGAACTAATGGAGGTAGTGGGGTGCATGGCAGCTCCTCTAATCTTGCATGTTAGCTGCTGATTAGTGGAGGACCCCACTGTTCCCCCCTGATCAGGAGGAAAGCTAAAACCATGATTTTAAACACGGCACCATTTTTGATAGTCAGCAGCAAACAGCAGAGCTGTCCAGGACCCCTCAGTCAAACAATAGCAGGAGGCAAAAACTGTGCCATATTTAAAACTGCAATTTTCACTTTCCCGCTGATCAGGAGCGAGCCACAAGCAGGACCCCACCACCAAGTGGGGGGAGGAGGGTGCGGGGGATCCTGCAAGATTTCAGGAGCCACAGTATATCCCACTTCCATGATGAATTCTGTACGTCCCTAGCTATAAAATTAATAAACATTTTTTTATGACTAACTTTATACTTGGTGGGAACTTTTTATTTTATGATACCTATTTGCATGTGTAGGTGGTCTTAAGGTAATTGGGCAATTAACCAGTTTATTGAGCAATACAGGAAACCCTCGCTATTTGCGGGTTTGGCATTCATGGTTTCAAATATTCACGAATGCTAAACCCACATTTTAAATACATGTTATGCACTTACAGGAGCTCCTTGGGAGCTCTGTGCTTGCTGCCACCAGGCTCCTACCACCGCTGCTGGGCTCCCACTGTGTGCTCCCATCATCACCACTGGAGCTGTGCCCCGCCCCCCAGCCGTCAGGGGCATTTCAGTGCCTTATTCACGGATTTTGCCATTTGCAGGGGATATAAGAACGTATCCCTTGTGAATGGCAAGGGTTGTCTGTACCTGTAACATGTAGAGGGGGCATAACATATAATGAATAAAATGAATTCTAACAACGTTTTTGGTGATGGCAGAACTGTTAAGATTAATAAAGAAAATGGAAAAACGTTTGACAGTGTTGGTTATAGCAGTGTTGGTCTAAGGACATAGACAGACAAGGTTCTTTGGGTAAACATGATTCCTTTTATTAGACCAACTAAATAGTTGGGAAAATTGTTCTTTACATTCTTTCAGGCAACCTTCTCAGGCATAGGGAGAGTCTGTTGGGGTTTGTATGCTCTCCTGGGTGGAAAAGAAGCTTAAGCCAGTATGCAAAATTCAGGTCTGTGCAAATGCAAATGTATTTTAGGGAAGATCAGAGGGAATGGGTGTTAATGGAAGTTATTGAGACAGGTACGTTGGGGAGTGGGGGAAGGGGAGAACGTTGACCTGGTGATAGAATGTAGTTGCTAAAATGGAGAGGGGTTACTTGGGGTTATCAGATGTCAGGCAGGTTATAATATGACATAAATCAAATGTCTGTTTTCCATTCTAACTGTAATTTGGAAGCATGTTCAGTAGCACCTACTAATTTTGGACATTTTTATTCATTTCTAGATAACTTGCACATAAAAACTTTAAAAAAGCTGGCTCTGGAGATCTTTGGATTATTCATGTAGGCTTTTCAGTAAATGGTGGAAACTCTAGAGGAAAAAGTTAATCGTGTTCTGTTCTATAAAAAGGGTCAACACTGACACAGGTTGTTATCTATTCCATACTAGAGGATTTTTCAAATCTAGAAGATAAAGCAACAGCAAAATCTAAATTAAGACTAAAAATAAATCACAATTTTAAGAATGAAAGTAATTTATTGCTGGAACAAATTACCAATGATGGTAACAGACTCACTATTACTGGATATTCTATAATTTAAGTTAGGGTTTTTTTCTAAAATATGTATTCTACTTTAAATGAGAATTAATTCAGGTAATTTTGAGTGGCTGTGTTATGCAGGAGATCAAAGTAGATTATCATATTACCCCCTTTTGTCTGATAAAACACTAATCTATAAATCTCTATAAAGGTTTTTCTTTTTTTCTTTTGCATTAGCATAGTTATACTTATGCGATGTAGATGTGCTGTAAAACAGGGACTTCAGTGGAATTACTCTGGTGTAAATCAGGTGAACCTGGCAGAATTATTTTACTAATTAAATTAGCAGGATTTGTTAAACCTAGCTGCTCATTAATTTCCATCTGAGATTTGTTTCACGCTGTGCTGTCAACAAAACTGGATTTTGTTTTTGCTACAGCTGAAGGAGAAGCAACCTTGTTTTCTTCTGCTGGTAAACTGCTTTGAGGCATGGATTTGTCCATGCAACATGAAAATCAGGCAAATGGAGTGGTAACAGAAGGAAATGAAATAGTGAATTATTATTTGAAAAGACAGCTCTGTGATGTAATGATCTTTATAAGTAACAACTCAAAGTAAATTGAACCCTTTGGCAAAAAAAATTCAAACTTCAATGATAACTGATGAAGAGCTTTCTCCAGCTATATGAAATGCTTAAAAAACCTAGAGCTACAAGCAGGGAAGTACATATGATAATGTTGGAGTATCATCACAACTCAACAGATTTGGGTTAAAAGATTATGACATTCTCTGATTTTTTTTCATGTTCTGTAGTAATATTGTGACAATCCCTTCTTGCATTAGCACCAGATTATTTTCCATTCAAAAATTCTATACCACAGTAAGCTTTTTGATATAACAGTTCAGAAGCCATATGTCAGTCAGAACCAGGCAGGGAATGGCATGTATAGAAGAAAACATAATTTTTACTACAGAAACGTATGATATATTTGACTAGAATTAACGAAAAATTATTTTAAAAAAAACTACATTAAATTTAAAATCTACCACCCCCAAAAAAACAAAGTTCCAAAATTATTTTGAATTAGCCATTATTATTGCCCTTTAAGCAAAAATCCTATTAACTTCAATATTTAGAACTTTCCTTCAGTAAGGATTCAAATAGCATGTATCATATAAGATCTAAGATCTTCACACATACACACAGCCTCTTTTACACTGTGTTTTATTATCCTGGAGCAGTAATTGTGTAAGAAAACGGCCCCTTTCAAGACACACTCTGAAAGTGCTTACATTTGGGGATAGGTAGGGAGGTAATATTCTAGAGGCAGAACTGAGGTGGATACTTGGGAGCAGAGTGCTTGGCAGGGTCTGCAGCCCAATAGTGCTGCAATGAATTCTGTGAAGCATGATGGCCCAAGATCAGGAGAATGTAAGGAAGTTTAAATCTATCATCACAGCTCAGGCGCTACTCATGGCCTTTTGTACTTATGAACAAAGAGCTTTATCTAGCATGAGTGACTGCTCTTTACTAGGGGTGTCTGAAGTGGGCCGTATTCAATTCAGATTCGGCCTGAATCAGAGGCAGTGATTTGATTTGAATCACTATCCCAATTTGATTCTGCCAAATCTGAATCTGAAGATTCGAAGCTGATTCATAAGTGACTCTGAGCTAGGGCATAAACTTCTCTTTGTGTGGGCATTGTCCTCTTCTCTTTCTGGTACACCTCCAAACACCTTATTGGTGCTTAATACGTAGATAGATACCTAATGCAACTTAAGAACAGGGGTTCTACACATGAAGAACTTGTGAAACTGGGCCCTACATTTTGCTTCATTACAAATTAAATTTTGGAAGGAAAAGTTTTAGTGTAGACAGTAATTTGATTCGGATCACCATCCCTGATTTGATTTGGCTGAATCCGAATCTGAAAGTTTGATGCTGATTCAGAGAATCAGCAATTTGGACATAGACACAGTTTTAAAAGTTTTTTCTACATACCTTGAGGTAGCAGGTGTGGCTCATGATTGCTGCAATACTGGGGCGCATGGAGCATCCCACAGGAGTGTGGGGGGGGCCCTCCACATGCTCAGCAGTGAACCTGGAAGTGGACCAGAAGTACTTCCAGTCTACTTACGGGTCTGCCAGGGGACACACTGGGGGGCCCCCCTGCTCCTTCCCTGCTTGGCGATCAGCCACAGGAGGACTCCAGGTGCCCCACCCCCAGACCCAGGAGTCACCAGTCACTGAGCCGGGCAAGGTTGGGGAGCTCCCTAGTGTGCTCCCTGGTGGACCTAGAAGTGGATTGCAAGTGCCTCTGGGTTTTCCACCGAGTGCATTGGGGAGCCCCCAGTACTTCTGTGGGATGCTTCACACTCATGAGCCCCTGCTACCTAGAGGTATGTAGAAAAAACATTTAAAACGGTCTCTATGTCTGAATCTCCAAATCTTTCCGAATTGATTTGGAGGGTTCTGATTTGATTCAGAAAGATTAAAGGATCCTCTGATTCAATTCGGATTCAGAGATTTGGCCACTGAAGCGTGCCAAATCTCCGCCGAATCAAATCAGGGACTGAAGCTTCGCACAGCCTTACTAGACAGTAAATGGTGCTAAAAGGGAGAGGCTTGGCTACACGGAAATGTTTTGTTTGAAAGTGAATACCACAAGAATCAGAATTAGATTTGGTTTCATAAGAACTTGGTCCAGATAGACATCCTCCTCCTTCAAAGACAAATCTTTCATCAAAATCACTTAAATCATATTATCAGTATTTGAAGTGACATCACCAAATAATCCTTTAACCATCTGATCATTTTAGGCTGAATGATATATTTGTATGCATTTGTAGGCTTAGCAAAAAATGGTAACTTCAGGAAGAAAATACCATGATGTGACTATCTTTGATCTTTTCTACTGTCTTTATATGTAGAAGAAGAAATAGTCAATTAGCAGCCATGGGCTTGTATTTTTCAGTAATGGAACGTTTCTTCTTATATGAACTGACTGAATCTGTTAATGTCCAGAGCTTCTAATTCTATTTTTTGTGTAAATGATGCTACTTTAAGCCATTGGCTATGGTTTATTTATAGAATAATTCATAGCTCACAATTAAATGTCAAGCTGTAACTGAATCAAAGGATTCTCCTGATCTCTTGAATCACAAGGGTGTAGCTCAAGTGCTTCATAAAGAGCAGCAGAACCTGAAAGTAAATTATAGCCTCCAGTACTCAATCTGGGATCATTCTTTATAATTTATAACTCAAATAAAAAGATTATTGTGATATTGAAGTAAATAAAAAGAAAAAAGTATTGAATAGGAGAAACCAGAACGCTTCCGAAAGTTTTCAGTTTATGACATGAATGACTACAGATCATATTATATAAGAGAAATAGGACTGGGGGAAAGGGATTTGGTAAACTTATTTAAGGTCTTCAAAAATAATATCTTAAGGTTATTGCTAAATAAAAGGGGAGCATATCTTTCATAATTTAATCTAAGTAAATCCAAAATGTTTTTAGATATTGTTATAATTGGTTGATTTCAAGACTATAAAAAAATTGCTAGCATATGAAGGAGATAATTGTGCCTCAGAAAAAAAGTAGAAATTCATTAAATGTATCTTGTCTGAATTTGTAGAATAAGTAAAAATCTCCATATGTTATAAAGTACAATTTGGTTGGCTGATATATGAACTACACAAAAATAAAGTGTAGTATACTTTTCTAGTACAAAACTTTTAATCTTAAAATAGTGCATTAATGCATATATGAAAGTGATCAAGGGATTTGTTTATGATAGAAAGCAAGAGTTGCTTTTAGGCCTCTGATCTAATTTGAAAAAAATGTTCTATTAAGAAAATAAAAATAAAAACTCTTTCAAAGTGGAGTTCTCATAAGCTAGGAAAGAAAAAGCTGTAAACTATTCAGTATGACTACATTTTAATTATTATATACTTGATGTAATGCTTGTCATATATTATTCCTGTACATACCTGCTTTATCTTTTTATTCTACAATTTAGCACTCACAAATGGTGCTGGTTTATTTTGTCCTGAACATCAAAGCCCCCTGTGTATCCACAAAGAACTTAAAACATGGGCAACAACTACCAAACCTTTCCAAACTTATCCAACCAGTGTGCATCAAGCTCTGTTGTAAGAAGACCACCTTTAGGGGCAAGAAAGCAGTTTAGCCCAAACTGAATGACAGGTTGGTTACTACCTGTTGATACTGCCAAAAACCACACTAGTTAGTGTCAGTTATGCATGATTGTTTTTTTTTTTTAAAGGGAAATGTGCCCTTTTAGAAGAAACATTAAATCTATCATCAAATCTTTACTCACAGGGCACATTACATGAGAAGCTATGTTGCTGTAGCGATAAGCTATGGCAATGTAGCTCATCGCTGTGGCGACATAGTGTAAGCGGGCACTAACTGTGATGTTGTTGCTACTGTGCAGTAGGGTCAGAAACGCCCCAGGTGCCATTGAGATTGTGCAGTACCAGCAGTTTTACTGAACATAAAACTTCACAGTAATGCTGGAATTAAGGAATTTACAACAAACATTTTGCTTTATTAAATATCTCCTAGCAGATAAAAAATGGAGGTGGAGAGTTACAATAAGATTTCATGACAACTATTACTGAATCAGCATGGAACCAACCATCTGGGAAATCCCAGATGGGTTTACAGTTTTAATTTCTGGAAAATATAATGGCAGTTTAGGAATTTAACAGGTATTCATATACAATATTTTGCCAAACCTACCTGTCAGCTTGTGTTGATATTATTGAATGTCTTCAACAGATACTTGTACTATGAGTAAAATATTTGTGATAATGGCACTTCCTTTTTTATCTGAATGGTTTTGAAAATCCTACTAGAATATCATGACATCCAGAGGCAGTGTTTTGGCAAATTAAATGTTTAAACTTAAGTGAATGAGGAACTTGGATAAAGAATCTAATCAATTTAACTTTCTTTGGATAGTCAGCAAAGTTAAATTGATTCAATATAATCAATTTAACTTATTCGATAATGATAATCAAAGTATCTGTTATCCTAAGTAATGCAATTACAGAGTATTAGATTTCTTTCTTTCTCAAGCTTCACCAAAATGTTATTCAAAATTTATGATTTATTGGTTGGTTTGTCATATTATGTGGGTCTGCAAAATCCTAACTGTGAAGGGCATAGTCAGTCCCTACCCTGCCAATTAACTGACTCATTTTTAGGGATCTGGTGAAGGACTTGAGTAACCTGCAGCATTTCATTCCATACAATATGTACAATTTTGAGTGCAAACACTTAATGGGTTTTCTTAGTATATTTGTTCCTGAAAGTAATGGTGTGAATAAAACGTAATACTTCAACTTTTTTTTTAGAAATCAAATAATGATGAAAGCGTATGGCTTAAGTAAATTCATTTCTATTTTGTGTAATCATAGAATATTACTTGTGGTTTTTATGTGGCCCTGCATGTAGTACTTCTTACACAGCACGCTTTCATTTTTCACATGCATTTGGCTGGACAGAGCTGCAGAGCATTTAATTCTGCACAAAACTTACCTCCCCTTCTGTGGACTGCAAGTGCAGTTCTTTCCTGCAGGTGGCCTTTAAGTCTCCTGCAGCAGCACTAACTTGTACTCCCCTGGGAGCTTCCATTATTAAAGATCTAGTTGGAGATTCAAGTCTGAAAAACAAAAATATCCATTAAATAGGAACCCCTTGCCAAACCCCCCCAGACCCCAAATAAACATCAAGCCACATTGTACTCAACTACTTGTCCCTGGCATCTCCCCTCCTAAATCCAGATAAAGAACACTAATTAATGAACATCTATTGTCAAGACAAATGAGAAGTGAATTGTTCCAGAAACTGGTCATCTGGTCTCCTTTATGACTCTAAATCAAGAAAACACTTATGCATGTTCTTGATTTCTTAAGACAGTGCTTATACAAATGCTCAACGTAGTGTAAAGAAATGTACCTAATGTTACAAGCTATTTGGCACACTTCTGTTTTCTACTCTAACCACATGCTGATGAGCAGGGTTTACTCTATGCATCCAGCGGAAGATGTTCTTTCAAACAAACTTTAAGTTAAAAGATTTCCTTTGAGGGCTTTCACAATTTAAGTTCATTGGGACATCTTCTTCCTTCACAGAATAGCTGCACAGGATACTGGAAGGGTGCAGGTAGAGGGAGAGGGCAGGTGTTGTATGCATGAGAGAGAAAGAATTAGGGCCCTCTGCCTGTCTGCATTTTCCACTTTCTGCATTCTATTCACTTTCCTCTGCTAACTGCCCATTTCCTTTTTAACCCCATTACAATGGTCACATTCTTTATTTCTTTTCTCAATGCAATTACCCACATTGATTTTATTTATTCTTATCATCTAGTTTTGTCTTCTCTATCTTATAATTTCCTTATATCCATCAAGATTCTGGATCCATCATAATAAATAGTGGTGTTCCTCATACTGTACCACTGTGCTTTGTTGAAAGTTAAAGTTCCAGCAAGAGACTATAGGAGGTAGTGCTGAATAAGTAAAGATAACCTACAGCGCTGTCCCATTGCTAAGTGACCAGGGGCTGTACACCCCATAGGCTGCATCAGCAGAGACCACACACCATGTGAGCAGCCGCTTACTGTACCCCCCACACAGGACTTCCCCTATTGCACCATGCACCAAGGCATGGGTACCTTGTCCTCAGTCCTTAGCTGCCCTGGCCACAGATTTTCCTTCAGCACCATGCTGTTCTGAGCCATGTGCTCTGGGTCACGAATTTACTCAGTACAGTATGCCATGCTGACCCACAGTGCTGGGATGAGAGCAGAAAGTGTAAGTCAGAGGAAGGTAGAGGATCTGGGTCACTCAAGTGGCTGCTGCAGTCACAGCAATGTGCGAAACAACAGCTGAGTGAACCCGGGGGTGCAAATTAACCCCTTGAAGGCTGCATGCCCCCTCATCTAGCAGAGATAGCACTTTACTGAAACTCAGGACACCTGGATTAAATTCCTGGATCAGCCAGGAATTTACTTTGTGACCTTGTTAACACCTTGGACAAGCCACTTATCCTAAGCTATACCTCAATTCCTCATCTGTAAGATAAGGAACATACTACTCATGTACCCAACTACATGTGCCTAGGGAAGATGAAACTGATTAATAATGGTGATGTATTTGCTACAACAGTCAGGGCCATCAGTACTTAGAATGATGTAAACTATAGACATATATAATTATTTGACTAGAAGTATTGTCAAATAAAAATTAACCTAAATATCTATTAAGTAGTCATAGGAAACTGGAATTTGATTTTTTTTAGCACTCATGCACAGACAAGAAAGATCAGCAATGGATTAACTTCTTGAAGCTACATTCTTTATGTGAGCAATAGCAAAGATTGGATTTAAGCTTCTAATCACTGAGGTAGCATCTATGCAATATTTCTGACTGCTGAATATCACTGACACTAAATGAGAATTTATCTGAAAGCCTTTATTTGGCTGCACAAAATGAATCTCTTTGTAGGGACATCCAGATATGAAATCATCAGGTACTTGGGGTTATTTTTGTATGTGCCTAGGTAAGAAGGCAGATACACATCTGTTATTAAAGAAAAGGAGAGAGAAAACTTTTGAAGGCACACTTCTTGTGATTTGATTTATTAAAAAATGAAACACCAGCCAAACCTGATTATTAATTATGATTATCACTCATGTAAAGCCAATAATGGGACAAGGAAGAGCAGGTGGAGGTAAAGGGTAAGAAATATTTTAAAGAAAGAAAAAAGTTTAAAGGATCGTTTTTTTAAAAAGCAAGATTAAAAGGAATCACTACTCTAATCACTACATTGTATTTCAAAAACCAATCTATTTGGCTTGAAAACATCCCTTATCTTTTCATTCAGGTATTATAAAGGTAAGTGAAAAAATGTACTTAGCAGGCTACTTTCTTTCCTTTTGGCATGTGCCATTCCCATTTCAGATAGACAGTCTCTCTGATATCTAAACGGATCATAGAGTCACAGGAAAGTTAGGAAAGTAGGGATGGAAGGGACCTTACAAGGTTATCTAGCCTAGCCATCCAATCAAGGAAGGGTCATCCCTGACTAAAACATCTCAGCCGAGTGTCCATCTAACATCCTCTTGGAAATTTCCTGGAAAGAAGATTCCACAGCCTCTCTAGTTTGCATGTTCCAATGGTGTGCCCCTGCAGCTGGGAGACTGCAGAAGCTGTGGTCTCCTAGCCATAGGGGTGTGTGGTGTGCCTCCATGGCAGGGAGCTCTGTCAGCTGAGGGGGCTCCCACCTATGGGAACTTGCTTCTTGCTGGTGCAGGGGGACCTCCATTCCAGAATTGGATGCCCACCGCACCAACAATAGGGCATGAGAGGATCTGCTTTGTGCTCTCACAATTGTGCCTCCTCCCTAGCACGTGTGGCATGACAGGAGGCATAATTATGTGGCTCAAGCTTTAGATCCGATAGAATCTTTACTTGTATATGGTGGGGGGGACAGGGTTAGGGACAGATTCTTTTCCACCTATTAGTTGTGTGCAGTGGGTAGTTAGTGCAAAGCAGTTAAAGGAAAAAGTGAGTGGGTTCTACTTCTTTTCATTGTTTTTTTGTCACTCAGTCTTAAAGGGTAAATTGACATTTATAATAGTAGATGCATTAATGGATTTTGAGGGACTTGAATGGGGTGGAGTAGATTTGCAGTTCAGCACTTAAATCCATCCAGATGTGTAATAGAATCATAGAAAATTATTGTTGAAAGGGACCTCTGGAGGTCATATAGTCCAACCCACTGCTCAAACCAGGACCACCTCCAACCAAATCATCCCAGCCAAAGCTCTGTCTAGCCAGGCTGTGAAAACCTCCAAGGATGCAGAGTCC
Source organism: Crocodylus porosus (assembly GCF_001723895.1). Lineage (NCBI taxonomy): Eukaryota > Metazoa > Chordata > Crocodylia > Crocodylidae > Crocodylus > Crocodylus porosus. Next base: position 56,442,231 of record NW_017728948.1, read on the forward strand.
ACAACTTCTCTGGGTAACCTGTTCCAGTGTTTTAATAGGTAGAATACATTTTGATTCCCAGTGCTTAGATCACTTATTCAGAAAATGGTAGGTTTGGGTTCTAGGCCCTTCTCAGAGATTGGGATTCAAACTCGTCTCCAAGGAAGCTGCACTATTATCAACAAGGTTGGAATAATGGCAGTGATGGGAAAACAGCCTGTCCTTCCTTTCAGTGTGGGTTAGAAGAAGAGAGGACAAAACAAAATCTTACTTGACAAATATTTTTACTGCTAGGTTATAATGTAAAAGATGGGTGGCAACATTACTTGCCTGCTATCAGAAGAGGGCTTTATATCCTGAGTGAAAGGAGGTACCTAAGCACCAAAGGGAAGTTAGTTCACCTTTGCTCATCCTTTCCAGTTGTTCTATTTTCTAGGTAGCTCTCAGTTTCTGAATTGTCCCTTGTGCCTATCTCTACCTGTTGACTGCACTGGGATCACAGATACTTAACCTTGATAACCTTGGGACCAGAAGAAAAGCCTTACTTGAAAGCACATAACAGACCAATCTGAATTTTTCCCTAGTATGCATCCAAATAGTTTATTAAATGGCATACAGTGGGATTTTCAAAAGCATGCAGAGATTTGGCCTAATCCATTTTATCATTGATTTCAAAGGGAATGGGATTTGGGCTAAGATTGAATGCTTATGATAATACTACTCATTGCATATCTCAATTGGTATAACATCGCTATTTAGAAATGCATTTACCATAATCTCTAAAACTTCCACAACTTTCCTCTGCCATTTCTTAGTTACAAAGATAAAAGTGCCCTCCATGAAATACACTATGCAAAATGAACAGCATTTTCAGTGTCACAGTGTTCCAGGGGCATACCTGTTGTCATGCATATTGACTTGTGCAGGGGATGTTTGTCAGACGCCATTAGACTTTTCTTTACAATTACTAACAATTATTGGCATGCCACATGCTGCTCATAATTGCCACCCTTATTTTCACCAAAATTATTCATTTTCCACCAAATTAATGAACCAAATACCCGACTGTTAGTTGTGCAAAAGAAGCTGTGCCCATATCAGTTTTCTATGCATATTAGCATTTTCAGAAAAAGAATTAGGAATTTCATAGATTTCATAGACATCAGGGCTGGAAGGGACCTCGGGAGATCATCGAGTCCAGCCCCCTGCCCAAAGGGTCATAGGATCCCAG
>NW_017728948.1:56443695-56504097 GCF_001723895.1 Crocodylus porosus
AGACGTTCCCCCAGATCCTGGTGGTCACCCCTGATAAACTTATAGGTGGCCATCAGATCACCCCTGAGCCTACGCTTTTCCAAGCTAAAGAGTCCCATGTCTCTCAGCCTATCATCGTAAAATCTGTTTTCCTGACCTCTGATCATGCGCGTGGCTCTCCTCTGGACTCTCTCAAGCATTTATCAGTATCCTAAAATTATTACATTACCCTGACTGAAGTATATATTATTTTTTGGATTATTAAAGGGTAGCTTTTAAAAATTAGCTGTTATGTTAATAAAAATGAATTTTCCTGTCATGTTCCGTTTGCTGGTTCTTTTGTATTACAATTTTCCTTCTTATGATTCTGAAAAGGAGTATTGGAAATACATGACCTGCAACCATCATCTGTAAACATAGAATCCTTTATATAAAAAAAGGTTATTTCTTCAGCAGTGTTGCCACAGGACAAGTCTGAGATAAGTTACTTTTCCAGACTTTCATACAGAATAATGTTTTTGCTTGTTTCATTCCTATTCTCTAAAGGCTTTGATCTTTGCTACAAACTTATTGAAACATTCCATGCTATAATTTTAACATCTTTAAGAAAAGCATGGCAGTGAAGAATGCAAATAAATACTATATCAAGAATCTGCTTTTCTTTCAAATTTGTTTTCTGTCTGTCACAGTGGTATTTAATTGCACAAGGGGATCTTATACACGTGATTTCATTTTTTCTTTCCCAAGCAACAAACAGCTATGTTAGAGCAGGCAAGTTAATAGACACACCATTTGAGAAGAGAGACGAGTACTTTTAAAATAAGGAACTTTGACATCTGATTTGCCACCTTTCTGTGTAGGTGATTAAGACAGAATAGATATCCATATTAAGGGCTTTGTTATACATTCATTTTAGGCAGGTACCTGGAGCTCTTAACTCCTGGATTGTCTACCAGTTAACACCTGAAACAGTCACTGCCTCCCACATCTACCCCAACTCCCAGCTACTTACCCTTCCTTACCTATCTGGAAGGTAAACCCCACAGTTAGTGAAGCAAACCCCACAGTTCCTTACTAAACTAGGCACTGTACATCTTGGGGGAGGGACTGGGGATTTTCCTTGCTGCTTCTTTTCCCTTTCAGACTGGTCCAGAAGGAGAGAGAAGTGAGAAAAAGCCCCCAACCTGTTCCCCAGACCAAGGACCCTGGTCTGGGGAATGGGAGGGAAGCATTGTGCAGCTGCTCCTCTGCTCTGTTCCTTGTCTTAGAGGCTGCACCCAAAAATCATCCATTTTACTGTGGATCAAGCTAATTAGCTGCACAGTACAGTGTCACCACCTACCTGTGCACTGGTATTAGGGTTCAGTAAACTAATTAACTCTGCTGCAAGATAGTAAAGTCAGTGACAGTATTATCTTATGATGGAGAATGATATGCATGTGTGGATAGTGACTGAGTGAGAGCCAGACTCCTGGCTGCCACATGGCTCTGCAGATTTTGCATCCTTGTGTCCCAGCCAATCCCTCTGCCACCTACCAAGACCACCTGGAGCCCAGGTCTGACCCCACCATACCCCTGCCAGCCTGGACCTGCTCCACCTCAGCTCAAATTACTGCTATCTTGCATGTACATGTAAACGCTGTGCCCAGGAGCAATTTACTCCAGCTTAAACATCTCTGGAGTTGATTGTTTCACCTTAATTGCACATGTAGATGCACCCAGAGAGTGGAATGGATGGAGCAGTAGGATAAACCCCAAACCTGCTTCTTATTCCAGGACTCCAGTCTGAGAAGCAGGCAGGAGGCAGTGCTGCTCATCCATTTCAATCCAGAAAAGGGACTGAAGCCACTGCAGTTTTTTGCCAGAGCCCTAAGACTGAACCTCACATATGCTATTATTAATTAAAAATGAACTTACATTCAAATAAATAAAGTATTAGAATGTTATCAGAAAAATTATTTACTGATTATAAAGTAAGGTAAGTCAAAGAAAATTAAGAAAAACAAATATTAAAATCTATTCAGTTCTATCAATGACTGTCTAGCACAGATGTGGATTTCTCACATTCTATTCCCACATTCTCCACAATTTGTATGGATTTCTGAGCTCATTTCACATATCTTTATTCTAATTACACTAAAAATAGGCTATTGCCTTGAGTGCTTTCGCACTAGTGTTATTCAACATGAACAATATCCATTCTATATGAAATTTCAACACTTCAAAAATATTTATTAAAAACTGTAATGAACAGTAGAAACATCAATGTATCTCATGGAAGGAAAACTTGCAAAGTATTTCATTTCAGAAAAAATAGTGTTTGGGTTCATTTTTTAAATATATGGATGTTTTGGCTCTTGGGAACTCATTGGACCATGTTTATAAAGTCTTCCACTGTAGAGCAGGAAGTTCAAAACACCCTCAAAAAATGGCTCAAGTCAGGCCCCTCAGAGCCTCCAGAGTTGCCAGGTTCCTGGGTATATGGCAAGTAGGTCAGAAACCATGAAAGCCTTCCAGGAATCCTGATCCATGGCAAAGAGACCTAAAACTCAGAGTTAAGCTAAGTTTCCTTAAAGCTTTCTAAGAGCTTGCCTTAGAGCTCTGGTACAAAGGCAATAAATCTGCCTATGCTTCCTGCCATATTGCTGGGCTCTGAGATTGGGTTATCAAAGTTCCAAGAGCCTTTAGACTCATAGTTCCATAGCAGGGACATACTGACTGACAGCCTGCTATCTGCCACTTCCAAGGAAGGAATTCTACCTGATCAATACATCAAAGAGCTACTCAACAGAGCTCACAAAGACACTCTCATGGACCCAGAGGGACAGCCTTCCATCTTCAGCTCCCTCTGTGCAAAAATGAAGTTTATTTCCTACCTATATGGACTTTTTGCCATCTTATGCCATCTGCACTTTTTCCACAGCCTGACAAAGGGACTTTGATCCCAAAAGCTTGCAGAGAAGGGCAATTGTCTTGTCATTTTCCAGTTGGTCTAATAAAATGTATCACTTTGGAACCAAGAGTTCTAGATTTTTGTATAGCAGGGACATGGAAGCCATAGAGAGGGAGGCTGATAACCCAGGAATGCTCAAGATAGTTTTCATGGTAGGTTTGTTTTAAAGTCATAGACCCTAGAAACCCTGGAATCCAGAGAAGTCTGCTAGGTGACCTGGGAGAAAACCAGGTGATTATTCAATGAACTTCTCCCTGTGTTTCACCAAAATTCAAAAGAACCAAAATATTTTACAAAATATACAGAATATTTTGGTTTTGATCAGCACTATGGTAATGAAGCTGAATGCTCAGATCATAGGGGCACCAGCAACTTCTAGTTGCTACCTCATAGCAAATACAATTGCAATCATGTAGTTGCGAGTGGCAGCTATTGGGGTTTTTTTCACTCTCTCTCTTCCCAAGTCAGCATTCAGGACAGTTGTCCTGGTATCCCTGCTCTAGTTACTACTAGCTCTGATGAAAAATAATTTTCCAGAAAATTTCTGATCAACTGTATTTAGCAGCAGGGTTAGGTACAGATGTTACACCTTTCATGCTTTAAATGCACAGAAAGCACTGTAAAGCCGTAATTGAACAGAAGTTCATGGATCTTAGAGCACTTTAAAAATGGTGGATCATACTCTAAGCTAACCCTTGATAGATGAGGTATTATACTAAAAAGCATTCTGTTACAGTACTTTATCAGAAGCCTGTGCCAGATCCATCGAGAGTTATCTTAGAGCAGGGGCAGGCATAATACTGCCTGCAGGCCAGATACATCCCACCAGGCAATTTCCTCTGGCTCATGGGCAGGTGCCCACCAATTAATTGCATCTGGTCCACCCTGTGGCTGCCCCTGCTGTACTCTGCATGGGGCCAAGACCCATCCACTCCCACTGGGGTAGTGTGCTGCATTTCCACCCTTGCCAATGGGAGAGCCCTGGCCCCAGCCAGCATGCACTGCTTTGGGGGGGGGGGGGCGTTGCTGCTGTAGCCACCCAGGGAACTGTTCATCTCTACCAACCTCCAGCAACTCCTCCTCCTGTCCCTGATGCAGCACTCCAGGCATCAGGTAGGGAAACAGTGGTGGGTGGGGGGGGGTGAAGCTGTAGCTGGGTGGGAGCAAGGGACCCATGCCGGGGACAGCAGGAGCATGGGGCTGGCTCTGCCCCATGACGTGGTCCTCCCAACAGCTCATTAGGACTTAATGAGTTCTTAGGACTCAGCAGTGAGCAATGTACAATGAAGCCAGCAGCCTGGCCTCACTCCCTGCTGCCATGTGCAGCTCTCAGGGCTCAGCTGGGAGAGGCAGGAAGCCCAGCACTGTAGAGCTGGTCCAGCTCAGCCCTGCTCCCTGCCACCCTGGTTGAGTCTTGGGAGCTACATGAGGTGACAGGGAATGCGGCCAGGCTGCTGGATCTATCACATGGGGCTCCAGTGGTGTGTGACTGCTGGAATTCTGGGAGCTGCATGTGAGTTGCAGGGAGATCCTCTCAGTGGAGCTGGCAGCCTGGCTCTGCTCCCTACTGCCAAGTGCAGGTCCTAGGACTTAGCTAAAGCCGTGCACTGCTGCAGAGGAAGAGTGGGGAGGGGACTGTGCCACTGTGGTGGGAGGGGGGAAAGCCCTTACTGGGGATGGCAGCTCCTGCCACACTGTGGGGGAGAGTGAGCCCCTTCCTGGCAAGGGGCTGAACTGTGGGCTCAGGCTGCACGTGGCAGTGCCGGGGTCTGGGGACAGAGGCCTATAAATCCCCACAGCACCACAACACTCCACAGCCACTCTGCTGGCCCCACAGTGTGGCCCCCCCAGGAAGCTGTGATAGACTCCTGCCCATGGGGCACTCACTGCTCCAGCTGCTGGGCGGAGGTGGGGGAGGGGGAGGGCCAGCCCATGCTGCTCGTTCTGTACCGCTGTCGGGGCTTATTCAGTCCCAATTATTCCCCCCTGAACTTCAGCTGCAGCCCAGCCACATAGACCCCACAGCCAGTAGCTTTCTTGCCAGGAGGGAGCTTACCCAAAGCACTGAGTGGCCAGTCACACTGCAGCAGGATCTGCCCAGTGGGTTCTGCCTGGTCCAGATGCTGCTGCCCTGTGCTTGAAGACAGAAGCTGAATAAGCCCCCTCTTGCCAGCAGGGAGCTGTTTCCAAGCAGAGGGCAGCAGCTGCTGGGCCAGGCAGACCTGGCTGGGTAGACTTTGCAGCGTTGTGAACGGCCTCTCTTTGTGATTTGGGCAAGCCCCCTCCAGGCAGAAAGGGGCTTATTTAGCTGCTGACTATGGGATCTGCCCAGCTGGGGTGCAGCTGAAGCTCAGGGGGAATAATGCGGGGCTGAATAACCCTGGCACAGAACAAGTGGAGGGGGCTGGCCTGACAGCTGGAGCAATGGGTGCCCAATGGCAGGAGCCCATCATGGCTTCCCAGAGCACAAGCCCCTTTCTAGTGGAGCCATACTGTGGGGCTGGCAAAGCAGCTATGGAGCATGGTGTCCCTGCAGGGCTGTAGCTGCAGACCTGGCACTGCTGTACACAGCTCGACCCAGAAGCACAGCCCCTTGCTGGGAAGGGGCTCACACTCCCACACAGTGTGACAGGGGCTGCCACCCCCAGTAAGGGCTTTTCCCTTCCTACTGCAGTGGTGGGCAGGGGGCACGGCCAGGCTGGGCCCCTCGCAGGGGGGCAGGGAGGGGTTATTCCTCCTCCCTCCAGCCTCTGGTGGAGAGGACAGCTGGGAGCCTATTCCAAGCAAGGAGCCACACAGCTGCCAGTGGGATAGAAGGGAAATTAACTTTGCTCCCTTCCCCTCTCTGCCTCAGGGGCCAAGGTGCCCCCCTGTTGCAGCAGTGAGGGGGGAGTGTGAGTGGACCTGACTCAGGTCCTTGCTGGTGACACAAGGAGGGGGAATTAAATCTCTCTCTGGCCAGTTCACCCTGGGTTGGCCACACCCCCCCAGCACAGCTTCCCTGCAGCTGAGGGCCAGCTCTAGAGCCCCTTGGCGCCTGGCCTGAGCAACTGCAGGCATGTGCCTGCATTGCCTCCATCCAGAGTCAATGTTTGTCCTGTTACAAACTGGTTCAGCCTACACAGATTACACTAACCTGTGAAGGTTGAATCAGTTCAGGCATCAGTCTTTTGAATGTCTGTCTTTAGCCCAAGGGCCCACTGCCTGCTGCTGCTGCTGCCACTGGTGGTGGGAGCTATGTGCCATGGGGGGAGGCATGTGGGGAAACCCACACCCCACCCTGACATACACACATCCACAACCTCCCCAACACCCACACCCTCCCACATAATCACCTCATCACCCCCCCCACACATCCACAGCCCCCGCAAACCACACACCCACCACATCATGCACACACACACATGCCACACACGCACACCCTCAACCACACCCCACATGCTCCCCCTCACAGAATGTACAACAGTACGATTTTATTTTGAGCTATTGTACAATTGCTTCTATATACACTATACACATAAATCGGGACAAAATATTTTTTGAAATAAAATTAAGATATGCTATAGTAGATATTTGATTTTTAGTATATGATTTTCTGGTTCCAAGATAGCAACCCCCCCCCCCCCCCCACACACACACAAAAGGAATATTTATGGGGGTAAGGGGAGGGACTTCCTGTCACAAAGGTTAGGGGGCTAGGGGCAGGAATTCTGGTCCCAAGATGGTTACCAGGGATTGGGTCATCTATCAAGGGTGGGGTAGCTCATCAAAAGGCATTAAGCAGCCCTCTAGCTGAAATAATTGTCCACCCCTGACTTAGAACATGATTACCATGCAGCGCTGCACTCTAGCCTTGGCCAGAGATTGTGTACTTTGCCTGAGCACCGAGCTGTCCCCGTTCTCTCAGTTGTCACTGGCCCAAGTCAGTGACAGCCTCTGATCCTGGTCCTCCCTCCTCCCTCTGGCCATATGTTAATTTCAGCCTGGAAGAGGAGGAAGGAAAGAGGGTCTCTCTCCCAGCAGCTGCCCTGGCCCTAGAGTGCACTACAGCTCAGGCAGAAGGGGCCCAGGGTCTTTCTCTCTGAAGCATCCCTGGCCCTGCAGCTTGCCACTGCCTGGCCTGAGAGACTGCAGGGGAAGTGGTCCAGGATCTCTTCCCTATCAGCCATTGCTGGCAGTGGCTGACACAGTGGGGAGACAGTAGGGACAGAGCCCATTCCAACAATCTCCTGGGAGGTATGTGGGAGGCATGCTGAGAGGTGTGAGGGAGCACCCACAGTGGCCAATGTGGGCAGGCTGTGAGCCCCTCCACCAAAGAGTGAATGTCTGTTTCGTTTGCTCTCAATCTAACTTATACTGCTTGAAATAGAGTGTGATAGTTACAGCTCTTTCACTAGGGGCTTTTAGCCTTCTGCTACAATATCATTATTTATAGTATTTATATGTGTGTGTGTAAACATAGTCCACACATTAACACATGAAAAAAACACTAAAACTCACACAGGCACAGACAGTACATATATGGAGGAATTTAAAGTATTTTTAAATTATCAAAACATTGGCAAGCTTTTCTTATTTTATTTACACATTGAAGGATTAAACTAATTAATTTCTGTGAATATCCTTTTTTAGCTGGGCCTTGCTAAACTCCACTCTCCAGCCTGTAGCTTAAATTGGAAATAAGCATTTTTAACCACAGGAGTACAGTGGTTACAGCAAGCACTGAGGCTGCTATTGGAATTCAAGGGAAATAAATATACATTATCTAGGCTTCAGAAAGCCATAATTTTGCTCATTGATCAGCTATACTATAGAGACTGAAATCCATCTTCATATGCTTGCATGCAGCGTCCTTTGAGTTCTGTAAAGCCTACCACATATATTCAAGGGTAGAATTTGTCCATAGGTTTTGTGACCTTGTTAGGAGAGTGAAAGTGGAATAAATGTCCTATGAAAAGCTTGAGTATATATTTGTGAAAACAGCAAATATCAATTCATATATACTTGTCAACATTCAACTTTACAGCTCATTGAAAATATTTTTAAATTTAGAGGAAACTTTCCTGACTTATAACTAGGACAGTAAGACAGTCATTTTGCCATTTGCTGTTATATTCACATGCATATCTAACTAATGTCATTGACTGTAGGACATATCTTTGTCACCTTAATATAGCTCCTAAAGCTCTCATTAACCCAGAAATCCAGTCACTGGACTCCAAACTGAATACTAATTGCATTGCACACTCCATTGCTTTCAATATAGTGAGTCTGTATTATCAAAGTAACCCAGAAAATAACTGAATACTTAATATTAATAAATTTGCAAGGGTAGTTCAGGAAAATCACTGGAGTCTTCAAAGGCCAAGCTACTGGATCTCCTCTGAGAACCACAAAGGAAAGTTAGTTAGTGAGAGGGGAGAAAAAGAGATAGAATAGGAGACATTGTTTCTGACATTTTGTCATTGTTATTTATAATGAAAAAGAAAGAAGGCTGAAAAGTGTTAAAGGAAGTAATAACTTTTAACAGACAGTATCCAGGACATTTGACAAAGCTTCAGAAGTATATAGGACATCTGAAGGAAGTTATAAAGGACTGGTGTGGCAAATACATATGGATGAAGGCAAAGTAAAGATATGAAAAAGTATATCAGAGTATAGGGGAATATGCAAAAAAGAAAAGACAAAATAGTATGTAAGAAACAAGGAGATTAAATTTCAGAGAAGTCTGAAAACAACAAAGAAAGGTGAATGCTAAAAGCCAACAGGGATGCAGTGTGGAGTCAATTCTCTGATAAAAAAAATCTTTGTCAGTGCAGAATCAACCTTCACTAGTAGTATTTAACAAACACTCAAATCTCTAAAAACCAGGAGTTCATGTATTTAAAACTTAAACTTCAGCAAACAAGAAATACAGGTTGTAAACTATACATCAAGGCAACCTTAACTCTGACCTCTTTGGCTAATACCCCAATATGCTTAAAATACATGCATTTGAATACTGACTTTGCAGACAGTGTTAATTTCCTATGTAATGGGGTATGTAACCATTTTTGGACAATCCAGTGCTTCCATGTATTGAGGTTAGCTGTCCGGAACTGAAAGTACTGACACCTATCCTCCCAAATACTGACCTTACTTCAGCAAAACCCAGCTTCCTCTGGCTGAACTTCTCTTTACAAGGCCTTCTCTCTTACTCACAGGACTCCATCTAACACTATACTTCTACTTATCCATCACTTAAACCCCAAGATCATTCTCATTTCCAACTTAATTGTAGGCTATCCTCACAGCAAGAATCAAGAATTTTTTGTGTGTTGGATAATGCTGATTCACAAAAACCAAAAGCTTTGCACAGAGACATATCCAAGTTGATGAATATTTCAAGAAAAGTTTTCTCAGCTTCAAGATGGAATTTCTAATTCAAATTCTCTCCTCCAATGAACATTCAATTATTTATACAAGTGGAACAGCATGCACTGGAGAGATTGAGAAAGAACCCCAACTAGACAATAGCCTGTTGGTTAGGAGACTGCACTGAAAGATTACAATCCTGCTTTGAATTTGAGAGCATGTAGACTTGAAGCTGGGTTTCCCACACCCATGGCAAATGTCTTAAGCACTAAGGGTGCCTATACATCAACGGGGAGGCTGTTGCAATGTGCTATAATTACAGTGCACTGAAGCAAACTCAATTAATCGAGTCTGCCAGGGCATGGAAATTACTATTCCACATCCTGTGTTTCAGTATCTTTGTGCTTCAAAATGTTGACAGGGGAACTTTAACTAAAGCTCATCGAATATGCTTTAGTTCAAGCACCCCGACTCCCATTTTGAAGCATGGGGATGCTGATATGAGACACTGTGATGCTTTAATTAGAGTGTCTCTTGGATCCACTCCAATTAAAGTGCCTCCCCTCCATCCATGGAGCATATGTAAAAGTGCTTGAGAGTATTGGCTATTTTTGGTTGTGTTTGTCTCTCTCCGTGTTTTTGGCAAGTGGGAGAGGGTGTGAGGAAGAGCTTAGACTTTGAAAGGTCTTATGTTTACCAAGAGTAAAATGGAGGAAATTCTGTAATATTGAAAATTTTCATACAATTCCCTTCCAGCTTTACAAAACAACATTGTAAGCTCTTTCTAATACTGCCTACAGAGTTCATCCCAAGTCTCTCAAAGTACATATGCAACATCTTTTTTTTTTTGATCCCCCATACAGGAGAAGTAAGGTCAAGTGTTGAGATCTAATGGCTTTCCTCAGGTCATCTCAGATCACAGTCACAACTGCATAATGTTGCTCTAACCAACTTCTCCACAATACAGTATTTACATATCAGATAGGAAATGCAGACAGAGCAACTTCCAACTCCAGGATGCAGAGTTAAGGCTATGACAAGTTTATATTACCTGTTTTGGGAAGTTTAAGTTTCAGTTAATTTAATCCTATAATTTGGCTTTCAGTGAGGCCAAGCAGAGCCCATGGGGAGAGGGAGGGAAGGGGAGAGGGGTGGGGGCGATGATGGATGCAGGCTGCCCACTATGGGCTTGGGGCTCCTGCCCTCCCCCAAGGAGCCCTGAGAAAGCCATACTGCTTCTGAGGTCCAGCCAATTGGTACCTAGGGACACTACTCCTGGACATCTGCTGGGAAGAGTAGTCAGCCAGATCTGACCGCTCACACAGGTTCTTAGCCAGGACCTCCATCTAACCCATGAAGTGCACAGTCCCACCAGGGGAGATGCCAGTGGAGCCAGGTGTCCAAGGAGAGTGGTCGCTCCTTAAGGAGACGATCCTCCAAGCCCAAAGGGAGGTAATCCCAACATGGATCAAAGGGAGCAGGAGGGCAGACAAGCCCCCATGGCTCACCAAAAGCATCCGGGAATGTCTCCTAGCTAAAAGGGAGGCATACACCCAATGGAAAGGAGGGGACATCACCAGGAATGACTATACTGCAGTTGCTCAGGGATGCAGGGCAGTCAGGAAGGCCAAGGCAGAGATGGAACTGGGACTGGCTTCCTGGATTAAGGACAATAAGATGTCCTTCTTTAAATACATAGGGGGTAAAAAGAAGGTCCCGGGTAACGTGGGGCCCTTGCAGGACGCGTTAGGAAATTTGGTCTTCACACCAGATGACAAAACCAACATATTTAACAATTTCTTTGCCTCCATTTTCCTAAGCAGGGACTGGTACAGTCACCCCCCCCGGCCCCTACCTCAGGCACCAGGGGAGGCACACCTAGGCCAAGGGTTAGTGAGGAACTAGTTAGGGAACTTCTGGAGGGACTGGATGTATTCAAGTCACCTGGTCTGGACAATCTCCACCCTAGAGCACTAAGGGAATTGGCTGAGGTCATTGCAGGACCCCTGGCACGGCTTTACAAGCACTTATGGTGCTCTGGTGTGGTGCCAGAGGACTAGAAGAGGGCCAATGTGGTTCCCATCTTCAAAAAAGGGAGGAAGGAGGACCTGGGAAACTATAGGCCAGTTAGTCTTATCTCAATCCTGGGCAAGCTTTTTGAAAGAATTATTCTGGCACATATCCACGAGGGGCCAGCAGGGGAGGTCATGCTTAGGGGCAACCAACACGGGTTCATTAGTGGGAGGTTCTGTCAGACCAACCTGGTGGTCTTCTATGATCAGATCATCAAATCATTAGATGCAGGGTTAGCAGTAGACATGTCTTCCTGGACTTTCGGAAGGCCTTCAACACTGTCTTTCACCCTGTTCTCATTAAGAAACTGGGGGACTGTGGTGTCAACACATACACAGTCAACTGGGTTGCCAACTGGCAGGAGGGCTGCACCCAGAGAGTGGTGGTGGATGGGTCTTTTTCGACATGGAGGGATGTGGGCAGTGGAGTTCCACAGGGCTCCGTCCTTGGGCCTGCACTGTTCAACATCTTCATCAGTGACTTGGACGAGGGGGTAAAAAGCACCCTGTTCAAATTTGCTGATGACATTAAGATGTGGGGGATTGTGGGCATGCTAGAAGGGAGGAATAGGCTGCAATTGGACCTAGGCAAGTTACCGGGGTGGGCGGATGAGAATAGGATGGGATTCAACACTGATAAGTACAAAGTGATGCACCTGGGGAAGAACAACCGGCACCATACCTACAGGTTGGGGAACTCCCTTCTTGTTAGTACAGAGGCGGAAAAGGATCTTGAAGTCATCATTGACTCCCAGATGAACATGGGCTGGCAGTGTGGGGATGCAGTCAGGAAGGCCAACCATACCTTGTCATGCATCCACAGATGCATCTCAAGCAGGTCCAAGGAGATGATACTCTCCCTCTATGCGGCACTGGTCAGGCCACAGCTGGAATACTGCATCCAGTTCTGGGCACCGCACTTCAAGAGGGATGTGGATAACATGGATAGGGTCCAGAGGAGGGCCACTTGCATGATCAGGGGGCAGCAGAGAAGGCCTTACAAGGAGAGGCTATGGGACTTGAACCTGTTCAGCCTCCAAAAGAGAAGGCTGAGGGGGAATCTAGTGGCCTGTTACAAACTAGTCAAGGGGCATCAGCAGGCACTGGGGTAGTCCCTATTTCCCCGAGCCAGGAGTGACCAGGAATAATGGTCACAAGCTGACAGAGGGTAAATTTAGGCTAGATATCAGGAGGCGCTAGTTCACAGTCAGGGTGGCTAGGATCTGGAACCAATTTCCAAGAGAAGTGGCGCAGGCTCCTACCCTGGGGGTCTTTAAGAGGAGGCTAGATGTACACCTTGCTGGGGTCGTTTGACCCCAATACACTTTTCTGCCATGGCAGGGGGTCGGACTAGATGATCTACTCTGGTCCCTTCCCACTCTAGAAACTGTGAAACTATGAAACTATACTCCTTGTGCTAGCTGAACTGCTGAAGCTGCCCTGACAGTTCCCTGCATCTTTTACCCACTACAGTAGTCTGGCAGTGGGGGTGGCTGCTTGGCTGTGACCTGCTGCGCACCTGCCAGACCCAGATGAGGACTGCACAGCAAGTATGTGCCCATCTGTGCCAGCTGCCAGTGGGCTGTGGCTGCAGATTTGGGTTTTGTGCAACAGGCTCCTCTGCCTGGGTCCTGCCATTTGCCTACCTAGCAGGAATTCTGGTGTTCCCTCTTTGAAAACTGAAAAATCCCTGCAAAAAAATCCCAAAGTCACTATGCAAAATACCCTTAAATCCATGTTCCTCCGCAATTAAAACGAAGACAAATAATATATATATATACATACATATACAAAAACACACACACGTACATACACATACAGCAATCAGTTGGGCAATGTTTTATTGATATATCTACAGTGTTAAAACAATTTGGAAGCCTACCAGTGTCTCTATTAACATAATAAAATGATGTCTAAATACCTATATGTTTTGCTCCCCCTCACAGGTGTTACAGCCCCCTTCCCCCAGGGCCACTCACCTCACAGTATGAGGTGTTCTGGGGACTCTGGGGTCTATGGTCTCCTGCCACCTCCTCCTGCTCCCCCCTACTTTCCAACAGGAGCCTAGGTCTAATTCTCTGCAGCAGGCATGCTGCCTTCCTCGTGCAAGCAGGCAGCATGCTTCAGGACTGGGGCAAGGCCCAACAACAGAGATGTTCTGGCTGCTACTAGAGTGTCTCTGTGGAGGACCCAGCCTCTGGTTGCCTCATGTCATTGTCCAGGACTGTGCCTTGCCTCACTTCTTTTCCTGCATGTTTTTTTACCCCCAGATATTCAGAGGTCTAATTTTGCCCCCGCACTGCAAATTTGCACCACAGGGAACATTTTTTCATTCCTGTATATGCCTCTTGCAGCATCTCATAGAGTTTTGAGATGCTGCAAGATGCACATGCATGCTCATCTGGATGTGCCTCTTAAGGCTAAAAACATTTTCTCCCACATGCACAGCTGTGACTTGCCACTAGAGGGGGATGGCTAGGAGCTACAGCTCTGAGATGGCACCACAGGACTGGTGAGTCGGGACAGGCTTCTGTCCTTGCACTAGGTGCATGTGTGTGAGAAATGGGTTGAGGGGGGAGGGAGAAGAAACATGAAACTGAGAGGCAGAGTTAATGGGATAGGGTGGGTAAAAAATGGAAGGTGGAAAGGAAATGGTGGGGGGAAGGGTGAAACTAAGGAAGTTAATCACTGAAAGAGAAAATAAAAATAAGTAAAAACAAAAAGAATTAAGAGGAAGTAAATTAAAGAAGGTCTCATGTTTTAATAAATTGGGATTTGGGATTGGAGTGTGAGGGGTGCTGGTCATGTTTCCCAGGGTGGCTGAGAGGTGGGAGGAGTGATGGAAAGTGATTTGGGGGAGCTACTGCCCTCGCCGCAGGTAGGAAGTCCCCAGCTCATGGGGACGCAATCTTGTCCCCCTTAACCCACCCAGACCCCTCTCCCCAACCTGTCCATGTCCTATGACCTAGTTAGCTGGGATGTGCTCTGCAAGCTGTTTGCATGTGGTTGCATGACTAGGAGTGGGAAGGTCACACCCAGAAAGACAGGAGGGAGTTGACTTGGTGTCAGAACCCCTCCCCCTGGCAGTATAGAGTTCAAGGGGTGTAAAGTTTGTCTACACAGAACAGGAGGGTGGGGGAGAGGACACTGCATCCTGGGATGCTGGTGCACTGCATTTTGTGCTGTTCATTTGTAGGGAGTGGCTGCATATTAATGGAACATGAGCTGAGTAACACAGATCAGAGATAAATCTGCCTTGGAGTGTGCTTCAGACTAGTTTCAGGTGTTAATGTGTGGACAATCCAAGGGTTAAGAGCTCCAGAGGCCACCTAAAATTAATGTGCAACTAAGCCCTAAGTATTTCTTACAACTTACAGGAATACTATGGATGAATTGATTCAGGGAAATAATAAAAAGTGAACCTTTTTGCCTGTACATTGTATGACTATTACCCTCTTGTCCAACACACAAATGATCTCCAGAACTTGAAAAAAAAGAGATGTTACATCTTGTGTTAAAACTCTGTTTTGGGAACTCAAACATGGAGTAAAGCAGATGACAGAAACTCTATTTTAGGAAGGATTTTAAGAACCTGAAATGCAGCTGCTTCCTGAATCAGAATGAAACCTGAGAATGTAAACATTTCTTTGTCAATGACAATTCTGAAAAACACATTTTAGTCAATCCAAACTTTTCATTTTGATGTTAAAATCTTAAATTTTGTATTATAACATGCAAACTTGAAAATGACAATACTTTTGAAAACAAAAGAAAAAATAATAAATATTTAAAAAAAAAATCAAATCTGTATTTCAGCATTATCAGAATTGTAATGATTATTCCAGAAACAAATTTTCAGTAAAAATCCAGACCATTTTATGTGATGTTCTGATTATGACAGAACTACATTCTTCTAAGAAAAACTGCTTCCTCCAGATCAGACACAGAGGAAAACCTGTAACACAGATTTCCCAGTTGATTATATTTGCAGTTTCCTTATCTTTTAAAACCAATAACCAGAAAAGATTTGGAAAGCCAACTTATTTTCAGTTATCTCTTTAGGACTGGCATCATATTTAGAAGTAACTAGGCAGCAATTTATACCCTTTGCCAGTGAACTCATGTCACCAGTGAGCCACATGGCCCTTTCTCCCTTTTGACAGTGAATTCTCTCTTCAAGGACAACAATGATAGAGTAAAACTTGTCGACTAACTTGTTAGTCTGTTTGGAACTCTTTGTAAAACTACAGGCATTAAACAATAGAAATGCCAGATGAAACTCAGAGAGACTGAAAAATAACAGCAACTAGTATAAGATGTTTGAAGAAAAATATAGTAAGATAAAATAATTAAATTAACTGAAGATAAAATAAAAATATTCCCTTACTGCACCATTAGGTCTACACAGGTAAAAACAGGAAATTCTAATATTATGGCTGATTCAGCTGCACTCTAAATCTTTGAGGTGGTAAAAGTTTATGATGCAAACCTAAAATTACACTTTTAAAAAGAGAAACATGAACAACAAAGGTTTTACATATGCTTTGGGGCTTCTTTTAGTGCCCGAACATTGTATTTAGTAATATAGCTCTGGACAAAATTTTGAGTCATTGAACCCAGTCCCATACTATTGCTATTGAGGGCAATCGTATCATATGCTCCACTTCAGAAAGTCAATCAAACTTCACCTTAAAAGTCTTTTTTCCCTTCTCCTCGCCATTACTCCTTCTGAAGATTATTCTAGATCCTCACCTACCTATTCTTTAGAAGCATTCTTTTAATTGCAAACCTAAATTTATTCATGTACGGTTTATATCCTTACAACACAAATAAATGTTGCCTCCCCTTCAATCAATCCCACCCACCTTCCAATTTTTGTACTAAGCCCTTTTTTTCTCCAGTTTAACTAATTGTTTTCTGCTTGGCATAATTTTTAATGTTTTAGCAAAAATCTAGAGAGGTTAAAACTCCAAAACAGTCTTTATCTAGAAAATCAATGATCTTTACAAAGAGATAGGTTAGGTTAATCAAGCTTTATTTGGTAAACACGTGTTCCATTTCAGCCTCTCCCCCCATTTTCCTCCAAGTTCTTAATTATTCTTTCCTTCAAAATGACTTCCCAATGACTCCCAAAAAATCCTTCCCAATCCCTTAACAATACAGAGATCAACAGTAGTAGGCTTACAGGGCATTTGTACATGACACAAGATTTTCTGCTTACGCCACTGCAACTACATTTGTGCTTGCATGAGCAAGATTTCCTGCTGCTTTAAAAGTATTTTCAGCAAGTTGAACTAAGCTGCTTGGACATGTTTTAGTTTGTGTTGCCGTCGCTTACATCGCCCTGTCTATGGATTCATGGTGTGTAAACACCAAGTGACTCAAAGACTTGTAATTAATGGTTTTGCCACCAGCTACTTCTGTAGTTCAGGCCTTTGGCCACTGGGTGCCACCGTTATTTGCTGCTGGTAGATTTTTGGGGGGGGGGGTTTGGCTCCTGCTCATCGCTCCTTCCCTCTCCCTGCTCCCACAGGGGGCAGAAGCTGGGGCTACTACAGGGCAGCCTGTGCTCACAGGGGCTGAGTGGCCAGGAGATGCTGCCCAGGGGGAAGCAGGGGGGAAGGGAGGCTGTGGCCAGGCTGTCTGGCACAGCGTAGCAGCCTAATCCCTGTGCTGCATCCAAGCAGTGTTTTTAAATGCAAGCCAAATGTCCAGGATTTCCTTCCCCAGTTTGTTTTCAACATGGCCACCGCTAGATAGAACTACAGTTTCCAGAATACCTAGCACAGTGTGTGCATGATCAGGAACTGAGATTTTGCTTTGGTCCCCTGGCGGGAGCAGGGGTAACCTCCTATCAGAATCATAAGGCAGGGCTGGCGGGGGAGGAGGGGCTAGGGGCCATACGCCATTTTTTAAAATTTTCTATGACTTCCTGTCACACTTTCTGCATCCCTCTTTCCTGTTTTCCTGATCTCCTGCTAATCCTTTTGTCACTGGAAGCTTCTTTCTACCTTGCATTCTACGACTGCTGTCACTTTTCTTCCCCTGCCTGCTTCCCCCCTCCCTCTCGTATTCTCCCTTTTATCTTTCTAATTTCTGCCTATTTATATTTTCACTCCCACCCTGCTATACTTTTAGCTTCTATCATTCCTTGGAGTCTCAGACCAGCAGAGATTCTGACTGTACCTGAAAGCTTGCCACTAACTTTTTTCCAACTACTCAGTTGGTCTAATAAAAGATATCACATCTACTCAAAGAACCTTGCCTACTTAGGTAAAACAAACAGGACTTGTGGTAGAGATGATATCTTTTATTAGACCAACAAGGGTTTTTTTGCACAAAAACCCCCAAAACCCTCAAAAAAATACTGCATGTAACTAAAATAAAATAAACAGAGAGAACTCCTGGCTGTTTGCTAGGGGTTTTCTTACAGCCATGTGTGAATTGAAAATAACTTCCTGTTGCATTTTTTCCACATCTATAAGGCCCACACTTAGAAGATTTAATTAAAAAATATTTCCTCTTATCATGAACAGGTTGTGACATAAGATAGGTATTTGTTAATCCTAACACACAGTGTTTATCAAGGGCACATTCTCATTTACACAATACAACTAAGGCCAGTGTTTTACCTGGTATTTATAGTAATTTTATCTCCCTCTTTCCCAAGCTTGGATTTATTGGCCAAACAGTAGACCAACAAGATTTTTGCAAGGAAAAAAAAAATTTTGAATTGCCAGCTTTCAGGAACAAAAACCCTTCATTAGGCATCAGAGAAAAGATTATAAAAGTTCTGGATAGAAATGAAAGTTCATATTTCAGAGGATTTCACAGAGGAGTCAATAAATGGAAAACTCCTCTGGGCAGTTCTTAACTGATATGGACCTGAAGGTCTCCTGTGGTGATACAAATTACTTTAGACAATGACAGGAGTAGGATCTCAGGTCTGACTAGCAAAGCAGGGAAGGCATCCTTTACATTTCAAAGAGGGCAATCATCACCCTTTTCAGGCCCAGATCTATCTGTTTTGTTCTTCTGAGAGCAAGAGAGGCTGAGAGCTATTCTTCCCCTTGCCCTCACCCCGCCCCGCCGCCCACCCCACCCAAAAGAGGATGATGGTGCGAAGGGCAGTGACATGTTGGTGCCCTGCTTTTGCCCATTCTGTTGCCCATTAATGGCAAGCCACAGCCCCAAGCCCAACCCTGCCAGTGCCCCTCACTCCCAACACTTTGTGCCCCCTGCAGCCTCTAATTGCCCTCCCCCTGGTCCCACCAGCAGGGAAAAGTATTGTATTCTTGGAATTGTAGTTTTACCTAGCAGTATTTTGGGTTCCATTTTCAACATAGCTGCTGCTAGGTATTCTGGGAACTGTAGTTTTACCTAGGGGTTGCCATATTAAAAACAAGCTGGGGGTGGGGGTGAAATTTAAAAAAACCTAGCCAGACATAGCACAGGATGCCAAAAAAAAGGACATGTCTGGGAAAACCCTGTGCTGCATGGCTGGCCATAGAGTTCTCCACTGGCCTCAGGACAAGCCCCACCCCTCCTGCCCTGTAGCAGCTCCAGCCTTCATTCCCTCCCCGCCCCCCACCCTGGCCTGACCAAATGTCAGGGATTTTGCTTTACTCAGCTGGTGGGAGCAGGGGCAGGGTGATCCAAACTAGACTGATATTTGTCTCCCCCTGCTGGAATTTGCTGGGAATTACACATGGGACATAATTTGTTCAAAAGCCCATAGTTTGTAAACACAAACATGTTGCACCAAAATAAACCAGTTTAAAATTTAAGGTGAGGTAAATTAATGAGAATCAAATGCCACAGTGTATACAAATGCCGATAGTTGCCTGGATATCTTTTTTGCCCATTTTTTTAAGGATGGGCAACTACACATACTACCACCCATAAAAATGCACTACAACTTTCCAATTTAATTGCCCTAAAAAGAATATTTGCTATAGCTTCTGCAATACCATTTGCTGGTCCTTTCAAACTGTCGAAATGGAAATTACATACTCTCCCTGCCTTGGTGCATAAAAGTTTTGAATTTAGCTTCAATCCCTGGATGTTGTCATTTTCATTTCCATTTCAGTCCTATTAACCATCTTGCCATTGTTGTCATGGCAATTACTGTAGCCCTTATTGAAAGCTATGGCAATGTGTTCATTTTGTTCAGTGCCATTTCCTAGATAATCTTTAACCTATATCCCTCTCTCACCTTGCTTCTTTTTGGGTACATGGGTGAAGAACCTTTCCTTATTTGGTTTTCATGTACTTATCACAATCTAAATCAGCATTAATTTTGGAAAAATATATATTTCCCTTTTTTTCTAATTGTTACCTCCTATAAGAATTTCAGGAGAAAAAGCATGTATAAGAACATAAGAGAATTTCAGTTTAAATACTGAATATGTTAACAGTGAACTCACCTTAAGAATTAAGGCAACTTGTGACAAAAGAAATCAGAGTCACTAGGACCCATGACTTAAAGGACAGATAAGGGGAAGCTTAAAACCCTTAAACCTTAAAAACAGCATGGGCTTGGATGGCCTCAGGTTACAACACACAATTTCCTTTCTACTGATGATTTGTTTATTAATGTTTCCTGGGTTAAAACCATGAAGAGAAGTCAATTGGTCCCCTGACAACTTAAAACTACCTCTCATACTGTCTTCTCTAAACATCTAACACTTTAATTGCAAAATTTCTGTGTGACCTCTTCTTTGGCCTCTGACGTTTAAAGATAGGATGCAGAACCATCTTAGCAAACTACCTCTGGCAACTTTGGCAGAAAATGGCTCTTAGAAGAGTCATAGTTTTAGCTTTGTAGGAAAAAAAATCATTATACAAGATTTGTGCATCTTCAGACTTAAAATGGAATCCTACAAACTACATTGTATGCCATTTCCTTGCTGCCTGATCAATTTCCATTTCATTATGCCCAGTATTTTTTCCAGGATTATCTGATAGTAAATGGCATACTAAGCTTGACACTAAAAAAAGCTATTAAATTTGATCTTCTAGTTCTTCCCAGAGGTAGAAAACAACAACAAACTAATTTACCCCCTTATTAAGGAGGTGATTCAGGGCATAGCAATCAGTATATAACCACTGTCTGCCTTTTATATACATAGATATTACTGATTAACATACCATGTTTGAAACGCATTATCTTTAAAACCAATATTTTGTGGCCTATCATTTTGGCAATTTTGTTTCTTAACTGCAGGTTTATCAGAAAAGGTAGCAAGATAAATCAGAAGATTAAATTATTAAAATGTAATTCATTTTACCAATTCTAAGGCATAATTCTTGTTTTCTGCTTGCTCCAGCTAATGAAAGTTAGATTCAGTTCTTTTTTTAATTTGATCTAAAGGGATTTACCAGCTTTCCCAATGGATTGTAGGAAAGCATTTCATACTAGAAAGATTTGAAAATGACAGCAAAAAAAAAAGAAGCTAGAAAGACAGAGGGAAAAAAGAGAAAAAAAGTCATACCAAGTTGTGTATATGTTTTTTGTTTATAGTGTTTCTTAATTTTTTATTTTCATAACAAATACTGGGGGGGAGGGGTGCAGGGGGAATGTTTAAATCCAACTTTCCCAGATGCTGGAGGGAATGGCATTATTTACTGTGATCAAGATCTGATTTTTTCACCTATGCCAAAAATCATCCTAGTCCTCAGCATTTTTTATGTATCTTTTATATTTGTTTGTAATATTGGTTCAGATTGCACAATCAAATGTATCCGTTGGAAAGTGTCCATCTTTAATGATGATCCTATTATTCAGCTGGCATAGCCAGAAGACTTTCTAACATTTCATACTAACTATCAATTTTACATTTCCTGAGTCCCATCAAAGGAATTGTATTTTGGGGTGCAAATCCACACAATATCCACAAGTGAAACTGTGGGTTCTAAATGAGTTACAAATGAACCTAATAGGCCTTCTGAGGCCACTGTTATGCTGACAAAGGAAAACCAGGGGACATCAGGTAATAGGTTTGGTTGGGAATGATTGGGAAACAATCAATCATTTTTACAGTAACTCCCTTATTTTAACAGTAGGTTTAAACTAAGCAAACCTGCACTTCCCCCTCATGTACAAGCCACATACAAATGCAGTTTTAAAAAAAGGCCATTTGAATTAATTAAGCTAAAAAAGTTTTTCATGATGATAAGGATATTCAAGGAAGCCTAAGAAACTGTTCTATTTTCCCCTCCACTGTTTGAAAACACCAATCAAAAGCACAATTATTTAAAGTTATTTAAATCAAAACAGCAAAGATTTTGTAGAAAATATTTTGAAAGGTCCATTATTGACTGATACCAAACCTGAGAAATCTCTGTGCAAATTATTATTGTTATGATTCTATAAAGGCTTAAATGAAGGGAGATATTTAAAAAATGAGTACATTTAAAGCTGAATTAAATGGACAACAGTGAACTTTTAGGGGAACTAATAAATTACAGAGCATATTTAATAAATGGAGAAAAAATTACTGATAGGTTATGTTACTTCATTGAAAATTTGTGGCAAATTTTGTTTTAGTTTCATGGATTCTTGTCAAATGCAGGAACCCAAATGCAGGAAGGCTAGCTGAGGACTGTTGGCAAAATCCCAATAATTGTAGTCCATGTGAGAAGACATCACCTAAAGGTAGGTTTAGCGATATTTAATAAAAGGGAGAAGCATGGGAAA
This sequence comes from Crocodylus porosus, assembly GCF_001723895.1. Taxonomy (NCBI): domain Eukaryota; kingdom Metazoa; phylum Chordata; order Crocodylia; family Crocodylidae; genus Crocodylus; species Crocodylus porosus. The sequence goes on from NW_017728948.1 coordinate 56,465,753, forward strand.
AAGAGATATTAAAAGAAAGGATTAGGATCAATAAAAACCAGTCTGAAATAGGATGCGATGGCAAATAAAGGACAAGAAATAAGCATACCCTGGGACATACACACAGCAATAGGGAAATTTTAGCTTAATTTGAAATAACTCTCAACATCATAGCCAGTATCATAAATTTAAAGGGTGAGACAACAAAAGAAGCAACTATGGGCATTTTCTTTGTGGAAAAAGGTGGGGTGGGGTGGATAACAACAACAAAAACCTGCTACCGCAGTTGGTATCTGATTTTGCCACCTCCTCCGGCAGTGCAGCAGTTGGCACTGCCCTATCGGCGAAACAGCTCAAGTAATGGAACTGCCCTGCTATGCCTCTGATCATGCCTATTGCATTGCGATCTGTTATATCAATTGATATATCAAAAAGAATAGACAAAATATGTGCTTTTGGTCGCCATATCCTTAGGCTGCCACAAGTACTTTTCTTTAGGGGAAGTTACTTAGACCACACTAAGGGCATTTAAAATGCAAGCACCTTGGTAAAGCTTATTAACTCATGATAACTGCCCTCTAAGGCCATGTCCAGAGGAGTGTGGATGTGGGTATGTAGTACCACAGACTGGGAGATCCCAGGGTCAAAAAAACCTATGCTAAAAAAACATGGGAGCGCATGCAGCAATAGCTCATGCTGACCAAAAGCAGCCTGAGACATGCTTTGGCTGCCACTCAGGCTTCCTACTGTGGATACATTCCTGGCAGACCCCCAGAACCCCAGGTAAGGCTGCTAGGACCAGCACAGTTACTAGTCCCAGCCTTCCCTACCTCACCCAGGCTAACCTGCCACATGCCAAGAGTGTGTGTGGCATGGCTGTTCCCTAGGAACAAGTAGCAATGCCACAAGGTGTGCCTACTACTTGTCCCCAAGGAAACAAACATCTGCGCTCATCTGGATGTGGGCTAAGTGTCTCAAAGCTATATCACTTCTTGGCCTGGCTTGTGTTAGGGTACTTCAGTCTTGTCCACAGAGATAAACCAAATAATGTGCAGTCCTACAGAATACTAAGATTCACTTTTCCCAAACTCCCCTCTCCAAGCCCAGCTGTCCCAGCTTCTAGCCACTTCTCTGCCTGCCTTCCCTCTAGTGGCAAGTCAGAGCTGTGCAGGCGATCCATGGTATTAACCCTTAATTTGCGACTGCTCATACCTAGGGATCTACACTAATCATGTTGAAAGTTCACTACACAGAGGGTCCTTAATATTTTTTTTTTTTAATGCACACCTGTCCCTCTACATTGATTGGTAGATTAGCCCCAGTAGCCCTGCTGCTTGCTGCTGATCAGCTGGGAGGTAACAACTATGGCATATTTAAAACCATGTTTTTTGCCTCCTGGCCCATCAGGAGTGAGTGGAGAGCAATGGGGTGACCTGGGCCCCTCCACTAATCAGCAGGGAAGGGGGGAGGTGGATGTGGTGAAAAGAGCAAGATTAAAAGAGTCACTGGGCAGCACACTTCCAGTGTGATTTAGGTAGATCCCTACTTATAGCACACTAACTTTAACACAGCTTAATATTTCATAAATTTAGTATGGTTTAAGTATAATGTATACATTCACCATTCCTTGCATGAACAGTTGTTGCTGCTTGTGACTTTTGAAACAACAGCCTTTTCTTGTTTTTTCTCCATAAACTCAGGTGCCCTCTGTGCAATTACTAACTCTACCATCTTGTTACTTTTGGAGACAGTAACAACAGCTCTTATGAAAAGTTATGACAGCAGAGGAATTTAAAAATGGACCCATTTGGAATCTGCAGAAGTATTACATTAAATGGGTGATAGCTTTTATTAGACCAACTGTATGGCTGGAATTGAGTTAGAGTGGCGTGATACTCAAAAGCTTGCCTAAGTCTATCCCAAACATGCAGTTGGTCCAATAAAAGATATCAGCTACACAAATTCTTGCCATATATTTTCTGAATCACCATGGTTACAACATCAATTCAACACTATATTAAGTTCAAAATATTATGTCTAAGTGGACAAATTTCACTTGACCTCTCTTTTTTTTTTTCTGAGAAAGAGGGAGGAAATGGACCTATTCTTGCAATCTGTTACATATGGGCAAACCTATGGGCCTCAATGAGATTGGTGCTTGTTGATGGATCCCAGGACCTTTAAAATATGAAGAAAGGATTCTCATTAGAGTACCGTAAGTCACTATAAAAACTGATAGGTAGGGCAATTATGAAGGTTTATACTTTTCAGGAGGCAAGGTAGAGCTGAAGCAAACTCTCTGATATAAGTACAGGATAGAAAGTTCAAAAAGCCCCTTCGGTCTGCAGTCATTATTTCTCATATAAATCCCACCTCTCTTACACTGAATGTGAACTACTGATTAATGTCAGCAGTGCAATTGCATTTAAACTTTATGAAAAGGCTTTCGTTTTAAGTCACTCTAGATTGTCTTTTTCTGGGTCCCTTAGTTGCTTTAGCTTTAGTTTTTGACCTTTTACTATTTGCTTATGCCTATGTGTTTGTGTAAATTTACAACAACCTCAAGATGTCTTTGAGTACATTTAAAGAGGTAGACTCACTTAACTTGAAAATGAACTTTTGAAGACGGGAAAAGCCTTTAAAAACAATGCAGAAATTCTGTTTGAAGGACAAATGGTATACTTCTTACTTTTTGTTGACATTTTGACTTATATCTCTGGAATAGTTCATAAACAAACAAGAAATGACCTTCATGCTAATAGACAGCACTGTATGAAATAGGACTTCATAAAAAATCTGACAGCTTGAAAATGTAAGGAAGGTGTGTGAAACCTGAACTTTCAAAGAATAACATTTGTTCAGTACTGGAGAAAGATGTTTTATAAAAGGGAGAAGCTTTACATTTTGCTTGATTATAACAATATTTGTGTCCAACTGTGACAAGTTTAGTTCTAATAAAAACTGATTATTGTTTTAAATGTATCAGGAAAGGGTCATTAGAGTAAATTGCATAGATTATCAATAAAAAAGAAAAATCAAAACTTCTTAGTTGATTTCAGGAAAAAAAAAATTAAAACAACTCTGAATAAACACCTACTTGAGGTCTTGGGAAGGTTCTGCTCTGATATGGGGTGTCTCCACAGAGTGCCCAAACACTGCCCCTTCTGTGCCTAAAATAAATACATAAATAAAATACAGTACAATTATACTGGAAAGGAAAAGTACAATTAAATGTATGACCAAAACTTGACATTTTTAGGATAAAAGATTTAGTCAATTAATTTACTAATGCATCCATCCATACCTCATTATCAAAGGACATTCTGCAGGTTCAATATGTATTTTTTACCTTAAAGAAATGTTACTGTTTATGCCAAAATCAGGATTAACTGCACTAAAAACTGATGACTTCCATTTATCCATGGAAGAGGCTTAAGAAATTCAAAATTCAAAATTCTTAGAACTAGCTTATGAGTGTGAGCATACCATCAAAAGCCCATAGACAGGACCTTTTTAATGCCCAGAATTTTTAAAATAGCTAAAGAAGTAAACAAGCACAATTTTGAACACACACACACACACACACACACACACACACGCAAACAGTAGTCAAATTTTCAGAAGTGTCCATTCATTTTTATTTGTTTCAGGATTTGAATAACCAGAATGAGTTATTCTGTATACCATTGTTAAAGCTTTTGAGAACCCATAGTTTCCAGCTGTTTCTGAACTTAACACTCACCTTTAATCACTTTCAACTTTGCATTCTCTCTCAGAGACCTCTCATTAGTTTTTGAGGCCAACCCAGTTTTGGGGTATTCAGGTATTTGTTATTAGTACCCATACCCCAAGGCAACAGAATAAATGAATATGTCTGAAAATGCTGGTCCTAGAGTATTTTTATGCATTTATAAACTCTGAAACTTATACAAAGCACTAATGGGTTTGACTGAAAGATTACTCTTAAAGCCATTGTTCAAGAATAGTCAGGTTTTGACAAAACATTTTAAAATAAGTAATTCTGTCTTCAGATAAGTTTTCATTTTTTACTGAAAGCTGTGAAAAATATGTAAGTTTCAGTGGAGAAAAATACAATCAACCAATAAATAAAACCATTTTAATTTCTAGCAAAACGTTGATTTTTCAGCAAAAACCTAAAGTTTGCTGTGAATTCATCCATGCATTTTCAATAAGTTCTAAATTAATAATCACAAGTAATAAACTATTTTGTCTTTATTTAGTTCTCTTTACATAAGCTATCTGTATATGTTAGGAACAAAGAACACCTATAGGCATCCTGCTCTCCCCTCTAGGATTCCTGTTTACATTTTTAAGTGCAGCATGTCAGTAGAGATAGGAGTCACTGGCTTTTGCTGCAGAATAATAAAGTGCAGACTTTTTCCTTTAATGACTTGTTTAATATTAGTTACAAAGATGGATATTTTCACAATATTTTTCCACTGAAGCTTTTCTTTAAAAATAAATTGAAGAGTTAGATTATATATTAAGTGCAGCATGGTTCTTTGCCCTTGGTCACTGAGAAATGGTTCCACACCTCCACAGAGACCAAGAGCAAAGAACCACGATCATTTCTAGAGAAGGACTAGCTTCTAAAGAAAAGACATGTTGGTTGCTGGAGGTTTGGCTCCTAGATATGTTCCTTAAAAGATCACATACTTGTCAAAAAAGTTTAATTTGAGTTCTAAGTGAATGGCCAGTAAGATTCTTATTCCATTTTAACCAGTTAACCAATCTCTAATAATTAATAACTTAGTTACAAAGATGGATATTTTCACAGTATTTTTCCACTGAAGCTTTTCTTTAAAAATAAATTGAAGAGTTAGATCAAATATTAAACAAGTCATCAAAGGAAAAAGTCTGTTTATAAATTAGGAAAAATCAAACTAATATTTATGGCTAAGCAAAAAGAAAACTGCAGAATCTGACATGGAAAAAAAATGCCATGCAAATGGATGCTGTTCTCTTCTCTGTGGGCACAGACAGAAGTGACAGTTTAACCCAGTCTGGCCACAGAAAGCATTTTATAGCTGAGACCAAATACAAGTGCATGGCTGCACCTTAAAAAATGGCTGATAGGGTGAAAGTCTGACTCATCATTACATGAGGGGTCAGTTTAAGACATTTCAAAACAGAGCATCTTCTGTAACTTCTGTCTGTACTGAATGCCAACTTCAAGCTGTTTTCAGAATGGGAGGACAGAAAGAGAGTGGAGGGGGTTCATTCTGGGTGTTTTTCAGCCCCTCCAGAGCTGGGGAGAGAACCCCTAGAATGAGTTTGCTCCCTTTCCCCACTCCTATTCAGGGGAAAAGGGACAGGCTGCGAGAGAGGAGGGGCCATTGCCATGGGAAACCAGCTGCAGGCTCACAGCCAGGAGCTAGATTTTTCTCTCCCCCGGAACCAACAGGGAACTTCTGTTTATTCCAGGACATCATTGTAACTCAGAACACTTCCTGCAAAGCATTCTCAGTTACCGTGGGGAGATGCACTTCTACCTGAACCCTGTATCACAAGGCTATATAGATATATAATACATATATTTCTAAGTGTATATATATTTAAGATTAATAACATTCTGATATTGTTCATCACTGAAAAAAGTAAAGATTTGTTTAGAATGTACTGGCCTCTACTTTTTGTTTATTTTGATCTAGTGTCAAATTTAATTTTTATACCCACTTTATAATATATATATATATATATATATATAAATCAGTAGCCTTGTGCCTGAAAGCTCTTTCCTCCTCTTCTGAAGATGGGGTTACTCTGTGTAATAAAAACAAACAAGCTCAGTGCTTTGGAGAAAAAGGCTTTTTGTTAGACAACTGAAAATGAAAGAGAAAGAATTTGCTGAAATAAATATATCCATTCATCTTACATTACTAATATATGATTTGGAAAATTGTCTAGGATCCTAATACTAGATTATTTAATTTTCTAAGATTAAATAATATATTTTAATGTGATGTGTCTTGCTTTTTGAGCACTTCTATTTGTGTTTATTTAAACATATTTCATCTTCCCAATGACATCCGTACAATAAGGGTGCATCCAGACATGCAGGCACATGTACTTACAGCAGCTCAAATAGAAGCAGTGCAAATTGGCATTTTGCCTCAGCACACATACCTGAATATGCATGGTGTGACGGAAATTGTAACACTTGGGGCAAAATAACCCTGCCTGCCTCCTCCCAGATTTGCAGCCAGGGGGGGCTAGAGCCTGGGGCCAGCACCTGTGCTGGGCCCAGCAATATAAAAACCTGCCCTAGCAAGCAGCTCAGGGCTACTAATTCTCAGGAGCTTCTGGGGACTAAGTGGCAGGAGCTGAGGAGCTTCTGGGGACCAAGTGGCAGGATCTGCTTGGTGAGGGCATGGCTGGGGCACCCCAGTGGCTGAGTCTGTACTCCAGCCTCATCCCATGAGCCACTGGGGACCTCAGCTACTGACTCTTCCCTGGAGCTGTTGCCAGGGGCATGTATGTGGTAAGCTTCACAGACACCTCGGTCTCCTGCCTCCTTCTGAGGTTCTGATTGAATTTCACTCCCCACGTTTTTGTTTTTGTTCACCTGATCTGCAGCTCCACCAAATCCCAGGACCTGCTGGTCAACCTCCTCCTGGCCCTGGCCAAATGGGCCCTGTACTTGACCAAAAAAGAGGCTCTGGTCAGGAATGTGCCTGGAGACTGTGGGGCCACTCTCCTTTCACTCATCCAGGCACGCTTTTGGGTGGAGCACCAGTGGGTGGTGCTCCACCAGCTGCTTGGATGGCTTTGACAACTGGTGGGTGTGGCTCAGGAGGCTCTGCTTGTTGTCCCCTTCTGGAGAAATTACTTTCATGTTTTGAACCTTTGACCCCCCACATCACTCCTATCCTGTTTTTGCTTTAGTTGTCCCAAGGAATTAGTTGTGTTATTCATTCATTAGCCTCACACCGTAGGGGAACTAGTTGGTTGGGTGGGCCTTGGGCCACAGCATTTGGATAACACAAATAGACAGGAGCTTCTGGGGCCCAGCCAAATGGTATATGGGGACACTACCCCTTGTGCCAGTTGGATTGCTGCAACAGCATCCAAATATATTTTTAAAAACACCCCAAAATCCATGTTCTTCCACAATTAGAACAAAACACCACTCTCCATATATACATACATACACAGAAAGAGAGAGGAATCAATCAGCTGGGCAATCAATGCTTTATTGAAATATTTACAATGTTAAAGCAATTTGGAAGCCTACTAGTGTCTCTATCATAATGTTAAAATAAATTGTAAATATCTATATGTGTTGATGTGCGCTTTTGGTTTTCTTTGCACATGATGGGTGTGTGATAGAGTGATGTGGGGTTTGCAGGAAGGGGTGGGAAGGGGTGTGGGGTAAGGTGTGTGGGTGTATGGAGGGATGTGGGTTGGTATGTGGGTGGGTGTGGGGTGATTGCAGGTGGACTGTGGGCATGGGAGCACTTTTGGGAGGGCTGCTAAGGCAGGGTGGGTCCCCTGACTCCCACAGGGTGCAGCCTCCCCACACAGCACACGGACTGCCCCCCCTTCAGGGCCCTAGCTTATCCCTGGAGGGTCACAGCCCCTATCCCCTGCAGGATCTGATCCACCCTGCAGGGACACAGCCCCTCTCCCATAGGGCCCACAACTTACCCCCTGCAGCAGCAGCAGGAATGCAGTGCTCACAGCCTGCCAGCCCCCCAAGGTCCAGAGCAGCCGCAGTGGCTCAGAGCCAGGGCTGGCACCAATTGCAGGGATCACGTGTCCCACTGAGCCAGGTCCTGCCAGCACTGGGGATGCTCACACTGCCAGGCCGGGCCAGTTCCATGGTGGCAGGACCCAGAGTGGCGCGCAGGGACACCACATCCTTAACTTACTTTTGACAGTGCCCAGGGCAGCAGGAGCACCACAGAGATGCTCTGGCCAGAAACCAGAACATCCCTCCTGGAGGACCGATGCCTATGTTGCCTCTAAGTACAGTCTAGGACTGTGCCTTGTCCCACTGTTCTGTGGAATGGGGTTTTTTTTTTTACCCCTGGATATCCAGGGATCTAATTTTGCCCCTGTGCTGCAAATTTGCAGCATGGGGAATGGTTTTTGTTCCCACACATGCCTCTTGCAGCATCTCAAAGGGGTTTGAGATGCTGGAAGAGACATGTGTGCACTCGTGTGGATTTGAGCAACAGAACAGATGCATCATTCTAAAGGTTACCATATTTTACACAATCTTCTGAACTAAATTATAGAATCACATTAGGAACAGGTATAGCCAGAAGCCTACATTGCAAAGAGGTTAATTTACTTAATTTAAAGTTTAATTTATTTTAAAGGGTTAAATGTAAAACATTCTCAATTTACATCTACTGCTAAAACTGCACAAAATGTTGATTCATTTGGCGAAAGGCGACTGTTGTTACTAACTGGTGTTTTTTAAATGGTACTTGAACAGAAAAGAAAGTACTGCAATGCAAGTTACAATATTGTTTAACAGAAGTGGTTTAGGGGGACAATATAATAATGCCCTAATCCTTCATCTCCAGAGACCTAAGTGCTGAAAATTCTTAAATAGGTTACATGGAAAACTGTTTGCTGGATAAATCCCCTTGTATATATCAAAAAAAACAGTTTTTCAGGATAAATTTACTCTCTACTTTTGAATGTTGATGCTTATGGAGAAAGTCTACAGGAAGAAAAAAGGAGCAAGCTTCCTTTAGCATTAAAGAGCATGAATAAAGCTGTTTCATGGTACCTGTTTATAACATCTGATGCTGACAAAATAAACCCTGCTCCTTGTAGCCACTGGCTACAGCAGAAATCAGCAATTATGCCGAGAAGATGGCTCATAGCAGACCTTCGTGTACATCCAGGACTATTCTTCTTCAGTGTCTTGTAAACACTGGAGAACTATGAGGGAAGGGGGAGGAGGAAGTGTAATCAGAACTATCCAAGTAGCTTGGAGCTATTTCTGAGCCATCTACTCCACATAATTAGTGATCTTTGGAGCTGAGATCAGAAGGGTAGCTGGTATGCCTATACCATGAAGTCAAGGTGCCTCCCACGCACACCCAGCTCACCTACTCCTTCCAGCACACTCCAAACCTGGTAATGTGATGGTGAGGCCATTTCAGGGTCCTCCTAAGAAGCTGCTCCCAAGTTTGTCAGAAACCAAGATTTGAAGGATAGCTACAAATGGACGACCTTGGAGCGACCTTGCTGGCACAGGAACATAAGAATTGTCATTTACTAGGTCAGACCATGGGTCCATCTTACCCAGCTTTCTGTGCCAAACAGCAGTAGAGAGTGAATGCTGAAAGGGAGAGTGAACTGGGTCTGACCTGGGTTTAATTTTTCCCCACTGTTCCTCTCTCACTTGCAGTCTCCAGCATTTAAGGTCTACGCAGTTCTAATTCAGAGGCCATATCCTTAACTCCCATACTCAGTAGCTACTGATGCCCCTTTTCTCCAACATTTGTCCAATCTCTTTTATAATTTAGTTAAACTGTCAGCCACAACACCTGGTAGCATTGAGTTCCACACTTTAATTATATGCGGTGTGAAAATAATTTCCTTTTGTTTGTTTAAAACTTACTGCCTACTAGTTTCATTTTGTGGACCCCAGTTTTTATATTGCAAGGCAGAGTAAATAATAAATCCCTATTCTCTTTTCCTTCACCATTTGGTATTTTGTAAACCCTTACCATGTCCCCCCTCAAGCATGTCTTTTCTAAACTGAATAGGACTAGCCTCTTGAGTCTCTCCTCATATGGAAGTCCCTCCATACTGCTATTCATCCTCGTTGCCCTTCTCCATACATTCTCTAGTTCTTCTATATTCTTCCTGAGATGAGGTGACCAGAACTGGGCAATGTATTCACGGTGTGGACACACTGGATTTATTTATGGATTTAGAAAGGGGCACAATGGTATCTTCAATTTTGTTCACAATTCCCCTCTTAATAATCCCTAACATTTTGTTTGCCTTTTTAGTGGCTGGTGATCACTGAGCTGGTGGTTTTAGAGAACTATCCACAATGACTACTGGCTCTTTCTTATGTGTTGACAGCTAGTGTAGAGCCCATCGCATCTGCCATTTAGTTGCCCATTCATTCCATCATGTCAGATCCTTCTGTAATTCCCCACAGTCTGCCTTGGTATTTGTCACTTTGAATAATTTTGTGGCATTGAAAAATGTGGCCACCTTGCTATTCAGCCTATTTTCCAGGTTATTTATGAATATGTTAAAGATCACTGGTCCCAACACAGATCTCTGTGAGACCCCACTGTTTATTTCTTTCCATCCTAAAAACTGACCATTTATACTTGCTCTTTCTTTTCTATCTCTGAGTCAACTTTAATCCATGAATGGACATTCCTTGTAATCTCATGATACCTAACTTAATGAAGAACCTCTGACAGGGGACCTTGTTAAGGGGTTTTTGAAGTCCAAATAAACTGTCAACTAGATTGCCCTGATCCACCTGCTTATTCACACTATTGAAGAACTGTAGTAGATTGGTGAGGCATGATTTCATTTTAACAAAGCTGTGGTGATTCTTCCCATGCAAGTCATGTTTATTCATGTGTTGAACAGGTTGGTTTTTTTTTTAATTTGTTTCTACCAGGTTTCCAGAAACAGAAGTTAGGTTCACTGTGCTGTAGTTGTAAACACATTTCTGACTGTCAAAGGCCTCTCTGCATCCAATACACTTTGGTTTTTATTACCTATGGCTGCTTGCAGAGGTTAAAAAAACCCAAACAAATGGTGCTTTACTCTAAACTCTATGAGCTACCCCACTGAGCACAGCATGCCCAGAAGAGGCAGCATGTTAGTTAGACTGGGCTTGCCCAATTTTTGTATAAATCAGGTGATTTAGTGGAGTTTTTTTGGTGCTTTTATCTAATAGCTGATTGATTCAGCTTTAGATAAAAGCACCAAAGAGCCCCACTGAAGCGCCTGATCTATACAGACCCTGCAGAGCTGGGTTGAAGTAACATGCTGTTTCTTCCAGTAAAATGTGTTTTGTTTTTTTTTAACATCTGCAAGCAGCCATTATGTATTGTTACCTCAATTACTATATGTATATCTTTACATTTTCTAAAAAATTCCACAGGAAATCCATCACTGCCCAGAGATATATTATTGTTCATATCCTTTTAAGGCCAAAGTTATTTCATCTAATTATAAAAGCATTTAAAGTTTCCTTCTCCATCTCTGAAATTCATTGTGTGGATATAAAATACAGGAACACATCTGTTTTTTCACTAGTAACATACTGATTCTCACTATGCAAATTGGAAGAGAATTGACTACTGTTGGCTGATTTGTCTCTGTGTTATATGGATATTCCTCAGAGAGTCTCTTATAGCTAATATTTTATTATGCTTGGATTTACTCTTTAGTTTATATGTTAGTAAAATTATTGCATGTCTCCTCCTCCCCCAGTTCTCAATAATCTTGGTATGTTCTATATAAAGCATACTCCACCTTCTGGGGCAGTAATTTATTCAACTCATACCTCATACTGGTAAGAATGCATAGTTTATCTGGCAAAGGATTCATGACATAATCATCACTTATTATTTAGATATCTATTTCTGTATCTATTTTTTTCTTTTTTTTTGCATAAGCATATAATATTATACATTCTTGTAAAAAGACTTTAGCAGTTTCCTGTAACAGCAAGGCAGAGGAGTCAGTAGGTTGATTAATCTCATCAAATTTTTGAACTCCTTTCAAATGAATACTTCAAATTTATAATCATTTAACAGGGAGATGTTGAATTGACAGTAATTATTTACAGCCAGTCTTTCTGCAAGGAAGAGCTGATGCTCCACATCAGCATGGTCCAAAATAGCTATGGAGGTACTGAAAATAGAATCATTTATGCTCTGAGAAATAAAAAAGTAGTCAATTCTTGAATATACTGAATGAGATATTGTGGGCAGGGGGGGAATCCTTCACTGTTTGCCAAGTATTTACGAAACCAAGGTCCATCATATAACTTTTAATGACTTCCCAGAAGTAGATTTCATGGATAGGAGGGTAAGAGACCTATTAATGACAGGATCCAAAGACTTCTTTGTATATTTTGGGGCAAGACTAAAATATGTCCCCAAATCATAGAGCTTTACTAAAAAAATTAAAAAGATAAAATGTTGGATTGTCTGCATTGGGACTTTAGAAACATCTCAAAGTAAAACTGGAATCCATAATTTTAACATTTGCAAGAACAAATCTACCCCCGGGACCATCAGCTATTTCAATGAAGTGGGGGTATAATTTTTTATGCAGTAAAATAGAAACTCCATGTGACTTTGTGTTTTATACACACTATTAAAAACTGATAATCCCACCCAACCATGCTCTAATTTTGAGATTCCTCTACTGATAGACATTGCTATGCTCCAAGAAACAGACCAGCCATCTCTTTTCTTAAGAAAAGACAATATTTTTCTCTTTTTAATTAACTTTCCAAGATACACACTTAATAGAACAGGCCCTTCTCAGTAACTATATTTTCTGTTCAACTTTTATATAGCTGGCAATTTGCCATTTTCCTTAAATCAAAAATACAACAATTATCTGCATACTTGCCATAGTTTGTAATATCAACATTCTCTCATATATTTAAAGCTCATAACAACATATATTCCCAAGCACACTCTTTGAAAGGTCATGAAAGGGGAGAGGAAAAAACACAAAAGAAAAACAAAATGAAGTACAAGAAATACTAGCTAGCAGAATATTTATAATATTATGTCTGCCAGGAAGATTTGGGCAGGTGTAACCCGAAGTGCTCTACCACTTAGTGACAATAAAGATAAAGACATTAACAAAAATCATATGACTTCTACTCACTAAAAAATAGTTCTTAACAATCCCAAAACCCTCCCTCCCCACTTTTTTTAACAGCTCAGATTATTCTATAAATTTGTCTTCGTCAGATGGTATCCACGTAAGAAAGGTTTTTGTTTCTCTAGGATCAGAAAAAAGTGAAGGTTTTCCCCTCTGTGAAGCAGATGCAGAACAGAAGGATCTCTCATGAAGTATCTCAGCTGCTTTTGCCTGCCATGTAGTTTTGCTCTTGTAAACAGAGCCTGCTTTTCAGCCACCTCACAGGATGATCAAGACTTTGGACATGCCATACTGTAACATGGGACAATGCCTACCAAGGTGAGGGGTGATGGAGGCAACTAAGGGCATATCACTGATTGCTTGGGACAACAAAATCAAAACAGGGATGGAAGTGAGGGTCATAGGTACAAAACAAGTGCACTAAGGGCAGGGGGAAGAGACATTGAATAAAGCACACCAAAAACAGGGAAGGTCAAGAAACAGCATAATAGGAATGCTAGCCTCACCCCATGTCATCTTTCCTATTTCTCTGGCATCCTTGAATGTCCTCTTGTCAGTGATAATTTACAGAAACTTGGCTATGAAGGCCCTAGGTTTTTTTCCTAGACCAGACTTCCTCCTATACAATCTGTGGGCCCTCCCTCCCCAAATCAGTGTTTGAGGGGAGTTTTAAAACACACTGGACAAATACTATTCTATGGCAGAGTTATTTAGTGTGCTGAAACTCACGTGTAGATAGTCACTGGGGATGGCTGGGGCACAAGGGTGCTATAGTGTGGGGGCTGCCTGCTTGCTTTCATGCCCCAGCCAGTCTCTCTGCAGCATGTTGAGCCAGAGAAGAGCAGCTCCCTGCCTGAACCCCTGCCAGCTGGAACTGCTCCACCTCAGCTTAATGTACTGCAGTACTGGTGCACGTGTAAATGCTGTGCCTGGGAGCAATAAACTCTGGCATGAACTGTGCCCATGTTTATTGCTATGTGCTAATTGCACTTGTAGAGGCACCGATAAGTAGGCTATTTTTTTACAAACTTGGTGAGATTAGGTTTTCCAGACCCCTCAGGCACTCTAACAATGTAGTTGTTGTATCTCCTGAATCTGCCTTTTAAGTGTAGCATTTTCTCTCTCAGAACCAGCAGCTCCTTGCTGTGAGAGCCTATCTCCACAACCTGATTTTTAATGGAGAAACTCTGTCCTCCATTCCTTGAATCCTCTTCACCAGGGCATTCAAGGAAGCCCACACAATCATTGGAAATTCCTGCATCTTATCCACTGCAACTTTAAAGCTAGATATCTCTCCAACATCCCCTGCATCAGAGACGCCAAGTCTTCTGTTTTCCCCTCAGCTGTCACCTCAGAGGCTAGGGTTGCTAATGTCCATAAACTTACAGATTGTCAGTAAAAAAACCACAGGGCAACAATACCTGTCCATAAAATCCATAAAAAACATAGGTTGTCTCTAAAAATGCTAAGCAGTCATAGCTGATTGAAGCAGCCGGGGTACAGCTGGACACAGCGATGAAGCACAGAAGACAGCAGTACAGCCTGGTGTCCAAGCAGGTGTGCAACACCCTTAAGGTTGCTCTTATCAGGGTTTTGTAGACCCTTCCCCACTAAGTCACATATTTTTGTTGCTGCTGAGTCCCATTGGCTCCCTGTGACACTGATCACAGGGAGATTCTTTGGGGGTCCATGCTGGTAGAGCAGAAGTAGCAGAAGTGGATTAATGTGTGTTGGGGCCCTGGGCAAGCACAAAATTAGAGACCTCCTTCCCCCCATGGGAGCTGGGCTGCAGGAGGGTGGGAGGGGCCCCTTCCCCTCCTAGTGCTGTGGGGGAGGCTGGATGGATCCCACTGGCTACTGGGCTTCGGGACACACACCTGCCTCTTCTCCCTGCTCCCTGCCCCCACTATAGCCAAATGTACACACACACACATGCAGGCACACACACTGTATTCTCACTGTCTGCACATGGACACAGATAAACACACAAACACACACCCACAGACACACACTTTCCCCTCACAGGACCTCCCACCTCTCTTTTCCCCCACTCCTGATCACTCAGAGGCAGCCCTCCACCCCTACACTGACAGCCACCTGTAGCTCAGTGTCGCTTCCTGCCTGGCTCCTGTTACACTTACCTGCAGGGAGCTGCTGACTGGCTGCCTTGTGCAGCTTTGCAGATGCAGAGGGCCAGGCTGGGCTGAGCCGGGAGTGCCATGCCATGTCTCTGTGGGTGGGTGGCAGCACTGGCAGGGGTGGTTATGGGGGGCCAAGATGAATTTTATGGGGCTATAGCCCCCAAGACCTTCCTGGTGCTACAGCCCACAAAAGGTATTGTGTGGGGCAGTGGCTCCTAGGCTGGCCCCAACCCTCCCCCCGCCAAGTGAGGTGCGGGTCTCCCAGCGCAGCTCGGCCCCCTCCCCTCCAGATGTGACACCACATGGCTCACCCCCTCTCCCCCAGGTGCGGCATGGCTCTCCCGGCCTGACTCCACCCCAGCTGCCAGCGCAGCAAACGTGAAAGCCACTGTTCTAAACTTTGACGCCACAATGGATGTTGAGTTTAAAACTGAAGCTTTCACTTCCCTGCTAATGAAGATCCCAGGACTAGGGTCCCAAATTGATAGGGGGCTTTGGGCTCATGCCCAGCTTGCCCATTATTAATTTGCCTATGGGAAGTGGGGCTGATGGGAGTAAGGCCTTGGGCTGAGCTGGCCTGGGCTGGGCATGATGCAGGGTGTAGTTAGTGGTCATTAGGGCATGGCAATGAATAGGAGGTCCCTTGGAAAGAACAGCATGGTATAAAACCATTGCTGCAGTCAAACAGGGTTGCAAAACCAAGACTTTTTTTTTACTGCAAAGTCTTCTACTGACAACCAAACATTTTTACTTTGTTTCTACAGTTGCTGTTAAATCCCTGTGTTTGAACCCACCTCTTCTAACTGGGTCCTGGCAGCAGGGCAGAGGATGGCACATTTACATTATGTAACACATATATCAGGAAAAAAACTTGTGACAGTAAAAGTTTGGCTATCAGAAAAATGTTTGTAGATTGTCAGTAACAAAAATTTAAAAACATTGGATTAGCAGCCTTGTCACAGCCCTCCATTTTGATAGCCAAGGGGTGTTTTGATCTTTGTTTTTGATGGCCTCTGAAAATGGAGAAGAGTGAGACTTTTCTTCAGACATATATAGGGATTGGTAGTAGTCTCAAATATTATTTTTATAAGAGTTCACTAAAAGTGACAGCAAATATCACAAAATAGCAGGAGTCTATTTAGCTCACATTTGCTTCAGTCCAGATCACTCCTTAGCTCCCAGAGAGAGGTATTTAGTAGTGTTAGTCTGAAGTCAGGTAAAAGGATGTATAAGAGGAAATGTACTTATTATAAATATTAAAGATTTATTTATTTTACATTTTGAAAGTGAATATTTCTCCTCACTAATTATCCAAATGATATATTAGTTCCACATATTATTCAGAGATAAAACATGTGGCTTCTTTTAAGGAACTGTTAAAGCATTTTTGGTACCTTATACTGATAAGATTAACAATCTGAAGAGTGAAAATTCAAAACATTCTGAGTGATCATTACACAAAGGACATGGAATTCATAAGGATATGAAATTTGAAGAAAATATTTTGAAATGAGTTTAAAATCACCTTCTCAGTGAATGAAATTTAGCATAACTGGATACCTTTGGAAAGAAGTATAAATCTAAAGAAAATCCACTATAGTGTGCTGTATCACTTTCCAGATTTGTAAAGTTGCAACCAATTTACTTACCTACTTTGAGGTGAATAAAATCTAGGCAGAGATGAATCTATATATCAAAACTACAACCTTTTATCCCTTTCAAGTATAACTCAAAGTGAAGTAGTCAGGAAACTGAATTCAAAGGAACATGACTTAGAATGGATAACAATAAAAAGTGAAACTTTCAGACACTAAAATAGAGAGGGCACTGAATTGTGGGCAAAGGACATAAAACCAAACCACCAGAGTGAGTGAGTAAAATTACTTCCATCTCCAGTCTTTAAACCTGGATAAGAATGAGTTAATTTCCCAAGAGCTTCAGACTGCAGGAAGCTTCTCCTTAAGAAGCCTAATGGACAGCAGGATTTATCTATTCAGAATCTGCTGAAGCTAAAAAAGCAACCTGAGCCAGGAAAGTATACCAGAAGGAAAAATTCCAATAAAGAAAGAAGTCTTACATGTGGTGTTTTTATAAACTGAAGGGCATTCAAATGACATTTATGACACAGAACAGCACAAGTCATAATCATTCTAATTCAGTACAAGCAAGAAATAGTCATGCATTCTCAAATTGTGCTCCCTTGAAACTATGGAAACCAGGGTTACCATATTTCCTGTATCAAAAAAGAGGACACATGTGGGGGGAGGGGGAGGAGAGGTAAATGATTGTAGGGGGAGGGCAGTGATATGCCTGTGCCCTGCCTCTGTCCTCACTTCTAAGCCACAGCCCCACAACCCTGCCAGTGCCTCTCACTTTCAACCAGCAAGTTCAGCTCCCCCAGAGCTGTTGCCCATGCAGCTATCTCTCTCTTACCTGCAAGAAGCTTGCCAGGGCCCACATGCAATGCACGTGACCCCTGACAACTAATCAACTTGCCCCACTGCTTTCAGCCCCAATCAGCCAATCTGGAAGTGCCTGGGAAAAACAGAGGCACAGCAAAAAACCAGGCATTTGCTTGCATTTTAAAAACCCACCCAGATAGGAGGCCAAAAAAGAGGATATTTCTGGGAAAACCCACATGTATAATAATCCTAAAGGAAACTGAAAATATGGTACTCAAAAAGACTTTGTGGGGTAAGCTACTTACTTCTGCTCAAATTACTGGTTACTGAAACTCAGCCTTTAGATAATGACAAGTTTCATTACAATGACTTTCCTATACAAAGATGGTATTTGGTAATGGATGATATTTTCTCAGTTATGCACTCACAGAAAAAAGCAGTCATTTAAGCATCACATGTAACAAGCAATACAAGCTTTTCTTAACCTTTTAGTTATCTCTCTAAAGCACTTAAATGCCTTATTAACAGACTTCAGGGATAAAGATTTTTTTTGCAACTATCTACTTGGTCTAATGAAAGATAACACTTCTACCAAGAGTTCTGACTGGTTTTGCCCATAGACCAACATAGCTACAACCTGTATTCCTGAAACATGGAAGATACTGTAAATAGCCACTTTGAAATGAAAACTTCAACTTTTTAAAAAAGAAGCAGCAAAATTCAACACCCTCAGACCTGGGTTTGGGATGGACATTACACATAAACCAGTTTAAGTGATCAGAAACTAGTTTAAACCTTTAACAAAACATACATAAACACTGTACATAAACAGTGTACATATGCACTGTATTTTCGTGCATATAGCCCGCGGGCTATACATGTTTTTAAAAACTTGACGGGTGGGTGCGTACTATACAAGCATGCGGGCTATGCAGAGTCCTTAGAACAGCATAGCTTGCCCCCGCCTGTCCCCAGCTGCGGGCTTCAACTCCAGCTCTGGCTCCGGCTCTGGGGGCCATGCCCAGCAGAGTGCAGCTGGTGGTGGCAGCAGGGAGCGGGGCTCGCAGTTTCTTGTCTCTCCCCTCCCCCCCCTTGCAGAGCTCCGCTCCATGCTGCCGCCAGCTGAACTCTGCTGGGCACGGCTGCTGGAGCCCACAGCTCACAGCTCCTCATCCCTCCCCTCCCCTGCAGAGCCTGCAAGTCTGTCCCCAGCTGTGGACTCCGGCTCCGGCTCCAGCTCCAGCTCCGGCTCCAGCTCCGGCAGCTGTGCCCAGCAGAGTGTGGCTGGTGGCGGCAGCGAGGATCGGTGCTCTGCAGGGGAAGGGAGGGGAGGGGAGGGCAGGGAAGGGATGAGGAGCTGCGAGCCCTGCTCCCCGCCACCACCGCCAGTAGAGCCATGCTTGCGGCCATGTCTCAGGGTGCAGGTAATACATGGGTGCAGGGAATAAGCAGAGTTTTTTACAAAAACACAATTTCCTGTGGGTTATTCATGGGTGCAGATAATACATGGGTGCAAGCTATATGTGTGAAAATATGGTAGTTTCAAAATGGCTGGAACTGGTTTAAGATAAACCTAGTTGAATGTAGTATCAGACTTAACTGATTTGAGTCAAACCAGTTTATGCACTGTCTGTCCCAGACTCCTTCCTGGTTTAACTTAAACCAGAGTCCCCCAGCATCCCAAATGCTTTGCAGCTCTGGGCTGAGCTGAGCTGGGCTGGGCTGGGCTCTCTGCTCCAGAGAGCAGAGCTGGTACCACCCCTCTTCTCCCTAGCCAGACTTCCAGAAGAGACTGTAGGCACAGCAGGGTCTGCCTGGCTTCCCCCTGCCCATCCCTTGCTGCTCGCTACTCAAGTAGGGATCCCCCTCCTTCCCTCCTCCCACAGCATGGACCCCAGCCCCATGGACCACAGACATGTGGTATGCAAGCTAATGCTGAGAGGTGTCTGTGTGTCTCCAATTTCAAAGGGACAGGCAGACAGAACAGTGTCCAGTTAGGGCTTTTTGTAGCTAATAAACAGGTCAGCTGGTAATGTTCCTCCACCATTCCTTCCATGGAAAAAGCTTTTAAAGAAGAGCTTGAAACAATGGCTTTTGTTTTGTTGATGGGATGGTAAATGCTGTGTTATCAGCTCCCTGCTGGCTTTCTTTGCCTATCAGGTTTGCAGACAGTGTGAAGAAGCATGGAGAGGGAGATTGAAAAGATCAGTATCATCAACAGATGCATGCACTCATAGGTGACATATAGGGGGAGCATGGGGGGGCATGTGCCCCCCCTGAAATTAGCCTTTGCTGGCCGGGTAGTGGGGAGCACTGGCTGTTGTCCCCCCTGAAAAGCACCAGTAGTACTTCCATTTTTCCAGCAGCACTTCTGGTTTACCAGCAATCAGCTGCTGGGGGACCCCCTTCCCTATCTGCAATTCATCACTGCTGTTCCTCCAGAGCCAGGAGGAACCAGTAGCCCATGCATGCACTGCATAACCCACCCCACCCTTTGCCTCAGAGTCCTAGCTGGGAGCTGAGGTCTGGCCTCACTCCTGCCCCTTGAGCAGTGAGTGGGGAAGAGCCTGGGACTGCAAGAGGTTTTTCACCTCTCCCTAATAAGAGCATCCTGCAGGGGTCTATGCACACCCTCCTCACCTCAGTACTGTGTAAGGGAAGGGAGGGCTTCTTTAGAGCCCCTTGGCTTCTAGCCTGAGCCACTGCAGGCATATGCCTGCATTTCCTCAGTCCAGAGGTAATGTCTGTGAAGTTGCAAATTGATTCAATCTAGGCAGGTTAGAATAAAATCAGTGACAAACTTTCAATCCTAGAGATCAGTTTGCATCAACTACCTCCTAATGTTCATTAAGAAAAGAAGTGGTGAAAGCTAAGATTTACTTTACTTTCAAGATTACTGAAATTACAGGAGATGACTAAGAAAGGTAAATTTTATTACAGTCCTATAACTGTCTGTTTAAGGAAGTGGCATATAGTAGGAATAAAGGAAGGGATTTTGATGAAATGCCAGTTTGTTCTATTGAGTTAAAATAATTTAAAGAAGAAACTGAACATTTGAAGCTTAAACTTTGAGTCATTACAAATTCTTTATTAAGCTAAAGCACCCACAATTTAACTTTCAAGGAGAAATTAAGAATAATTAATCAAGAATACTTTACCATTGAAGGAACCTTGAAATCACAGGCTTTATGCTCTTAAAGTTTAATTAGGATTAAAAAAGCTTATTAATTCTTATATTCTCTGTAGAGTTAACATTAATTGTCTCCTTAGGTTCAGACATTCTTCTATTCCACTATTGCCTGTGAAGACTGGATTAATGTTATATCAAACACCAAATCAAAGACTCACTGGGCACGTCTACACATACAATGAGTGCTATATGGATTTACACTGCAGTACTTCACTGCGGGGAAACCCAGCCCTTGGCAGGTGTCTACATGTGCAACCATTTGGGAGCAGATTTGTTCCAGCCCCAGGTCCTGGGAGTGACATCCAGTGCTTTGAGATTCTGCTGGCCACCCTTCTTGCTGTGCTTTGCCACTGCCTGGCCAAGGCAGTCTTGGCTCCAGCTGTCCCATGTGTGGTGCACTGATGTAGACAGGCTCACCATGGTGTCTCCAAGCCCCCGTCACTGCATTGCTACCACCTGAACCCTATGATGCCTGGGCAATTGCCAGGGCCAGGATGGTGTCCAGCACATAGCAGTCCTCCTTTGTGGCCCCCATGGCCCCAGCCACCACGGCAGTTTATGGTTCCTGGGCCTCCAGGGGCTTCTCCTTGTGGGCCAGGAACCTGTTCCAGAGCTTCTGGTCTGCCTGGTTCGTTCTTGCTCATGAGCAATGTCTTCTGAGTGCCAGGTCCACAAGTCTACCAGTTGTTCCTCCACCATAGTGACTAGGTAGCCCAGCAGCTAGATCCAGTCCTGGGTCTGCTGCTGCTGTAGCCAGCATATACAGAGGGCCCCAGCTGAGACTGGAGGGTGACCCTGATGGTGCATCCCTGCTGGCAGCTGGTGCCTCTCCCCTGAATGCAGCTTCAGAATCTGCAGGGCCAGGGGAAATATACTGTCTGTGAGAGTTTGCAACATTTCTAACTATACCGGGGAATATGCACTGCCCAGCCATAGATTGGGGATCATACACACACAGGTGCCCAGGATAAGTTAGCTGGGCAGGTGATGGCACAGGTGGCCACTGGCTGAGTCCCCCACCCCAGCTTGCTCTGCAGGAGCAGGTGGGCTGCTGGATGCTTGCTGCAGGCACCCTGCCTTTCCTGCCCCCTTCCCAGAGGGACGTGCTGCCATGGCTCCAGACCCACTTCCCCCTTCTCCTCCATGACTGGCCATCTCCTCTATTGCCACCAGGCCCATGGCGGCTGGGGCTCCAGGCTGCACCAGGGGCTGCAGCCTCTGTCATGGTGTCTTGAAATACAAGCCTTTTCCCGGCAGTGGAGCCACACTGCAGGTGGGGGAAGAAGTATGATGGGGAGAGCTACCATAGACAAGCGGTGGCACTATGGGGGTTTGGGGGGCTATGGCCCTCTCCAAGCCTTGGTGCTGCTGCCTGCCCCACCCAGCCAGTGGCAGCTCTGACACCCACTCACAGCCCCCCTACTGGGAAGAGGCTCATACCCTCCAGACACCAGGAAAGGGGCTGCTGCTCCATCAGGGTCCTGCCCCATGCCATTCTACTGGCAGGGTCAGGGACCCAGCCAGAAGCTGATCAGCAGGGCCCATTAAGTAAGGGAATAGGGAGGTGGGGTTATTCCACCCTCTCTCTGGCATTTGGCAGAAAGGGCAGGAGAAGGCTTATCCCACCACTTGCCCCATGCAGGGAGCGAGCAGGGGCAGACAGACCTGGGGTAATGGAGGGAATAACCCCCTTTCCTGCCCCCTCTACTTCAGGAGCCATACTAGCTGGCATCTGGCCATGATCCTAGTCCTGCCACTGCAGCAGTAAGGGGGGAGCTCCCAGGAGACCCCAGCTCAAGTCCATGCCAGTGGACTGTCCAGTTCACTCCAAGCTACTGCCAGGGATGTCCACGCCCCACAACACAGCTTCCCTGTAGCTAAAGGCTGCTCTAGTGCCCCGTGGTCCCTGGTTTGTGTCTGAATTTTGTGAATGTTTATTCATTTTCAAATTGGTTCAATCTAGGGAGGTTAGACTAACCTGCAAAGATTGAATCAATTCATGCTCTGGCTTTTTGCTCCTATTTTTCTCTCCAATTCTAGCATTTTGAAGGCCAAATGAATTAAAATTAAATTAATTCAGTTGGAAAGTACATTAAAAAAGTCTTACAGAAATCTGGTTGGCATTGATAAAGACAGGACACAGACCTTTATATAGTCAGAAATAAACTGTTTCTTACAGATGGTAAGATTAAAAAAACCCACACAAATCCTGAGGATTCATGCATTTGAAGTTGAATGAGAAAAACATTCCTATTTCAGATACATCTCTGGCTAATCATCATCTAAGAGAGATGCTGATGTACCAGACTAGTATCTTTTGGCAAGATATCTGTAATTCATTCTATATTTAGAGTTTCCAGAGAGGTTGTGATTGATGAATGAAGATCTAATGTTGATTGCTACCTGGACTTCTTTTAATCTGTTTTATTTTCTTGGGTAGATGTTATTTGTATAGAGGGCATAGGTAGCAAACACCTTATAGTAGATTTCTTGGGTTTGAATATTTTATTCCTTCTACAAGTTTCTCAGAGAAGTTCATACAGGCCACGTCCAGATGAGTGCAGACGTGTCTGTGGTGCCAAATACCACACATTCAGCTGTTCTCCATGTTGCAAGGCTCAGAGCAAGCAGGAAAGCGGAAGTGGCTTTCTGTGGGAGAAACCTAGAAACTACCTTTACATATCAATTAAGCTCAGTGTCACTAAAGAAAACACTAGAACTAAAATATCTACTTCAAAGACTAAATATATCCTGGTGCTAACCTAACTCTCTTACTGTCCCCAGTAGCCTTTGATCCTCACTACCTCACATTGCATTTTTATATAGTTCTCACAGTGTATTCTTTATATTTCATCAGTCTCATCTTTACCATGGCATTTTGTATTTTATATTTTATACTTTTAAACCCTTAAGGAATGTACTTCCTATAGAATGAAGTTACGCCCTGGACCGTTGTTAGAAACTGCATTGAAATTGCAATTGTAAAGTGATAAAATCTGCTATAATTGGCGGTCCCTTGAATGAATGTGAGTATGAACAACAAACCAAGTACCTCTGGCTGTTAATTGACAATAACCTAGCCAGAGGAACGTACCATTACAAAACTCTACTCTACAAGCCATTTTAAGCTAATCAAGCCAAGGAACTGATTTCCTGGAACTAAGTACCCACTTTATTGACTATTCCTGTAACCCATGACAATACAGCCGTAAAGTCAATAAGTCAAGGGTGGACTCCCGAAACTTCAGATACCAGCAGGCAGAGACCCCTGTGACTAACAGATGTCATGTACTATTCAAAACCCATTTGGTCCAGCAACCTCTGGAATGGGCAACTGAGATGATGCTGGGGGATCACACAAGTCTGCCAGGAAGGGATAAAAGGCAGCAAAGTGCGACCCTCAGTGGCACCGTCATCCAGCACCTGACCTACCGAAACAGAAGGACAAGCAGGTGACCCCCTTCTGAAGAACACATTGCCTTGAAGGAAACTGACCACTGACAGCAGACTCCAGGGCCTTGGATAGGTAGATATGCTGACACTAGTGCTCTCACAATCACTACAGCAGCTATTATACACTATACTTGGGTTTAAATGACATGGGTTGGAATGGGTGAGTGCGTGCGTGTGCATGTGCTAAGGTGACTAGTATCACTCATAACTCAAAGTTTGCATTTATGATTTTATTGGTAACTTCATATCCTGTCTAATAAACTAGAATTTATGATGATCTCAAGAGTTGGTCCTTTGTAGCCAACACTAGTTATCCACAGATAACCAAACATCCATACCCACATGGACAGAGTTTAAAGAGGTATTCCTTACTTTGAAGGTTTAAGTACCCAGGTCACCTAAAAGATGGTTCCATCCTCTAAGCCTTCCCCCTTCCACAAAAGCTCGGCTCCACTCCTCAGGAAGCAAAAGTGAAGATGAGACAAGCTTTTGTCCAAGTTAAGCCTAAGTCTTTATAATTCACCCAGCCAAATCTAAGAACAACCAAAAGTCTCACCATATTATGATCTGAACTCATTTCCTCCCTGAGATTTAGATAAGATTCCATAGTATAGATGTATAATGAGCTATGTAGCGGTATAGTGATTCACAAGAGCTTCAAGTGAATTATAAAAGCGCTGTTGTCAGGACACAGCTATACCCTTGCCAAGAGGTTAAGAGTAACATTTGGCAAAAAGCAGATGAGCTTTAAGGACAAACATGTGCATAGGCAGTTGAGACTATGGTATTAATCTGATTTAAGACTTATTTGAAGATTAATATTTGTCTAATTACATATTAGACAAATAACAATAGCAGACTGGAATCAGATGAAGTTTAACACTTCTAAATGTAAGGTGCTCCACCTGAGGGCAAATAACCCTCAACATACATACAGGCTTGGAGGTGACAGCCTGACCTGCACCGTGGCTGAAAGGCACCTACGGGTGATGACTGACCACTGCAAGAACATGAGCCATCATCAGCGTGATGCGGTGGCCAGCAGGGCAAACAACACGCTGGCATGCATCAACTGTTGCATCTTGTGAAGGAAGTGAGACTCCCACTGTACTCAACACCGGTGAGACCACAGTTGGAGTACTGTGTCCAGTTCTGGGTGCCGTACTTCAATAAGGCCATGGAAAAACTTGAGAGGGTCCAGAGAAGAGCCACCCATATGATCAGGGACTTGCAAGGTAAGCCATACAAGGAAAGGCTGAGGGACCTGGGCCTCTTTAGCCTAAAGATGAGAAAGTCGATGCACTCCTCTGATATAGCTTACGACTGTATCGGAGGAGTGCATCAGGAGTTCAGTGAACTGCTGTTCACTAGGAAACCCCTGGGGAAGACCAGGACCAATGGATATAAACTCCTGGAAGGCTGCTTCAGGCTTAATACCAGAAAAACTCCTTCACAGTCAGGGTGACCAGACTGTGGAATAAACTCCCTCCAGAGGCAGTGCAGTCACCTACCCTGGAGGTTTTCAAGAGGAGACTGGACAGTCACCTTGCTGGGGGTCACTCGATCTGCAAGGTCCCTTCCAGCCCCTAACAATCTATGAATTAGAAACCATTTTTATGACCAATGTGAATACTTATTTCTTCTTTTTAAATGCAATTCCTGAAGCTTTGCCAACACAAAAGACAACAATAGACCTTCGTATTTTGAAACTTTGTAACATTAAAAACTGATGCTGAGATTCAAATCCTGAAAAAGACAAAATTACTCAGTTAGCTCTTAAGTAAACCTCAAGTTAAACAGGGTCTGTGATAGGCCACCAGGGAGGTGGAGTCGGGAGGGAGGACGAAGCTCCCCCAAGTGCTGATGAATAACTTTCACAGAATGTTGCTTTATGAGAAAATAGTTTTTTTCTGCTTTCTAATTTCTAATTATTAAAAAGTATTTCTAAAACTTTTATGTTCTCATTGTAAATAGGCATTGAAATAATTTCCAAATGCAATAACCATACCAATCTTTTATACTCTTTCAGAGGAAACTACCCAAAGGCAATAAAAACATCCAAACTTTAGAGACATCATTATTTTTGGTTGTGAATTTGGTGTTGTCACTACAATCAGCCACCCAGACAAATCTGCTTTTTCACTTATTAGCAGGACAGTACACACATTTTTTGAAATAAGTCACATAAAAACAATATTCTAATTAAAGAAAGCTACAGTGACTTCAAATATCTTTGAGTACCAGAAGAAATAAAAAGAGGATAGGACTAAATGAAGAGGCATTGATATAACTCTGTTTCAGGCCTAGTACACTATATTGAAACAAAAATATTAGCAACTTTAATTACTGAAAGTCACACATTTTATGCCAAAATGAGAAATAAATTAAGGCTCCAATATCACTTCTTCGTAAAAGTGTTAAGAAGTTTCTATTTTGACGTTATCATTAATTTTCTTGATTATTACCTATTTTAATGCCTTTTTAGTCATGTTCACTATAAATTTTCTGTTTTTCTGTGTTCACTGGAACAAAATTACACAGACGAATGCAGCACATTAAAACCTATCATTACTACAATGAAAAAAGGAAAATTACTTATTTAGACATGTCTTAAATGTAGTTTAAAGTGGAAATTTTGTAGCTGTGAGGGAGAGGGTAAATGTAGAACAGTAATTTTGTCACTTTAAAATATTCTCAACTCCAATTCAGGGCAGCAGTGAAGCAAGCCTCTTAATTTAGCAACAAAGTGGCAGCAGGTGTATTTTAAAGTGATTAACTGTAATGACTGGAAACCAGAAATGCCCCTGTCAGCCACTGTGTGTGCCTGTGTGTGACCTCTGCTGATCACAGGAAGATCATTTTTGCTGCAGTAAAGTAGCAGCATTTCACAATATATCAATGCAGTGCTCAAAAGTGTTTGCTTGCCAAATTAATTTCTATAAACACTTACAATGCTCTCATTGATGTGTTTTTTAAACAGCAGTTTTATGATTGCATTTTTTACTTTTCTCTTTAATTTCTTTTAAAAGTGTTACTTAAATTTGTTGTTTTCATTTCATGAATTTCTACAGTATCTGAGTATTAAGAGGCGCTTCAATTAAAAAAAACCCAAAACCTCTAATAAATATGTTATCCCAGGACAGAAAGGAAACACTGTTAGAACTTTAGCTAGGAAATCCCGGAAAAGCAAATGTTGCACAAACTGGAAGCAAAACAATCCAAATGTAAAAAACATGACTACACAAACAAAAGCAATTCAAACCAGTCCAAGAGAAAAACTACATAGAAAGGCTTTAAATCTGGTTTAGACAATCATCAAACAGCCACTCTGGAGAGCAAATTCCAAAGAGTCAAAGTTATTCTCAGAATGACAGCAAAACCATTACCAGATCATTTAACTACCATGGCATGGTACAAGTTGAGAGGACTTTGCTAGAGCAACTAACTAGAGTTTAGTAACACCTTTGATTGGAACTCTGAAGCAAAGATATTGCCAGTGCTGAAAATGCTACTGTAAGTAATATGTGTCTATATTTTCTTCAGCATGACTGTCATGGGATGGGGTCCCCAGGGACAGCTGTGATACCGCTAGGGCTCCTTGACCGTGCCAATCCCACCCAACGGGCACTCACTTCTCTCCTGCCATGCCTTGTTGGTAATTATTATGAATAGGAAGGTTGCCCATGAGATTGTTTGGACATGGTCCTTATAGATTCCACTGAACCCTGTGGGTTCTTGGACCCCTTTGAGTTCTGCACAAAATGGTTGCCTCAAGGGGCACCCTAAGCCTTACGGGCTAGATGTGTGGCTTCAAAACTGGCCCTTTACCATTCACACATCGTCCCTCCAAGGCCTTGGTTAACTTGGCCTCCAGTCATCACTGGGCTCTCAGCAGCCCTGTCTCTGTGCCCCCTGGCACTGGGGCCTGTTCATTCCCTTTGTCTCTATAACCCCTGGCGCTGGGGTCCCCACACTGTAGTGGGCCCAACCAATGAGGCCTCCTCCTTCTCCAATAGCCTCAGCCCGACCCACCAGTCTATAAACAGCAACTAAAATATGAGCCTCTGGGCTATAACATAACACAAGCAGTTCAGGGTGTTTTCTGTCCCTTTAAATAAATCAAACTTCCCCCCAGCACTAAGTGCCTTGCAGCCCAAGGTACCTAGTGAGTTCCTGGAGCCACATTAGCCCTAAGCACAGCATATCAGGCAGCTGCAGCATCTCTGGGTGATTCCTCTATGAAGGCTCCTTCTCCTGACGGCTGTCAGAAAATTAACCCCTTCTGGTCTCAGTCCTAGGGTTTATATATGCCCAGGGCTCTGCCTTCTTCAGGTCAGCTGACCGGGTGCAGGCGCAGGCTAATTCCCTTGTTAGCCTGCTGCCAGAGTAACCTGCACCTGTGGGGTTTCTGACTCTTAGGGCCCTCTCCCTAGGTAGTTTCTGCTCTTAAAAGGAGCAGGCACCTTAGTGTCCTGTGACAGTGACTTTCCCTTTATTTTTGTCCTTATGGTCTACTAATTTCTCAGATCAATGCTTTAAACCGCCCCCCATACCCCCAAACAAACCCAAAAGAAATTAACTCTTTTTGAGTGAATACTAGTTTTGCTGCCATGACAAACAAACAAAAACAAGGAACTACTGTAGCAAATCTACTTCTACCAAATCTTCATATTCAGAAATTCTAATTGCCCTTGAAGTTTTCCTCTCAAATCAAAGTGAAACCAGGGAAGCAATACCCAGAATGACAATAAGAAGAAAAAAAATTACAACTCGGAGAAAACTGAAAATAATTCTGACAGCTTAAACACGAAATACACAGTATGCTTTAGCTATAGGGTTTTATCCATTCCGCACTGTGAGAATTGCATTCTGAGTGTAAAAATAGATAAAGAAAAGCAGTCCATCATTTTAGTAACACTGTTCAGATAAAATACTGGAAAATAACACAACCTGTTTGTTTTATATGAAAATAAATATTTTAAAAGACATGCTTCTCTTTGATGTTTAATGAGATAAGACAGCGGTATTGATACAAATCCTTTCAGGTTTAACCAGCAACCTTACCTTCTGCCTCTGACCATAAATCAAGAAAAAGCATGTTTCAAGACAGCTTTTCCTGCTGCCATGCCTGGTGTTTCACATCATTGATCTTGGCTGCTTTTGGTATATCTTTGTCCACACACAAGATGTTGTAACCCTGAACTCTATACGCCTTCTAGGCCTCTGGGTCTAAAGTTTCAGCCTCTATAAATGTTTGCTTTGTAAAAGATGTGCTTGGTTAAAATCAAGTACAACTTATTGCTGTGATTTTTTTCCCCTATTTCTATTAATTATGATGATATAGTCTACTATTTGTTGTGACTTCTATTACACTTTGAGGCATTGTTGTTGAATGGTAGCAATAATGAAATTTTCCTATTGAGATCAGTGACAGGTTTTCATGTGAATTGGGAGAGCATAATGGCGGAGAACAACTATGAGGATGTGTCAGGCTTTTTTGTGTAGAATGATTGGAAAATGATTTTCAGATTAATTTTCAAAATCAGAATATTGTGACACACATCCAGAGTGTACTCATACTTTCAGAAGTGTCCTTCAGCCCCAAGCTCCTCTCTAATGTCTGCTGCTTGACCAAAAGCAAAGATACACCCAGGGACAACTCTTTAGCCTCTCAGCTTCACCCATCGCATTTTGGCCCCTCTGAAGTGCAATGAGCTGGGTTGCAGCAGACCCGGGCTGGCAGGCTGACCCTCAGGTTCCCTCTGCCAGCTACGGGTGCTCCGACCCAGCTCAGCGTGCTGCAGTCCTTATTGCACGTGTAAACATGGTGCCCAGAAGGTGTGATATGCACTGGAGTTTATTACTTAGTATTAATATGCATATGTAGATGCACCCAAAATGGTCAAATGATCTGAAATCACAATTATGACTAAGAAGAAGAAATAAGACTTAGGCAAAAGGTTAATGACAAAAAAGAAGAGAAATCATAAAAATATATCATATGTTGAGAAAGAGATATGAAACAACATATAAAACATAAAAAAAACCTGTTACACTTCCTCATATACAACATACATTTTTCCCCCCAAATGTCAGCTGATGGAAATGGGGATGCAAGTTTTAAGTAAGGAAATATGATGATACCAGCTTCTCTGGAAGGAAAATCTTCTGAAGGAAAGAGAAAGTGCTGCTGTGGGGCTTCCTACCTGCTGGTTCTAGACAGTAGAAGCCTTTTGCCCCATTCCCCCTGGCAGAGACCTGAGCTGCAAAAACTAGTACTGGCTTCACTCCACTGTGTTTCTAAAGTATACCTAAGCTCCAGTTTGGATAGGTCCCTCAGCTGATTCCACAGCTCCTGCAGGCTAGGATTGGGCCCCAGCTGATCTGGCAGAGGCTGCTGGCTGCTCACTTAGCTCAGCTTGAGAACAGAAAAGGGGTAAAGCAGTTTGCCTCAGCCAGCAGCACCTGCTGCATCCTGCAGCTAGAGGCTAACAGAACAGCCACAGTGTTTTGTTCCCTCTTCATACTGTGTAGTTGCCTGTTTTCCCTGGGATAACACCAATCTTACCATTCTTTTCAAGGAAAGATTTTTTTTGCTTTTCATTCTGCCTTTCAAAACTAAGGTGGATAATTTAATTTGGGTGTGTGTTGTCTTTGAGAAGAGTGTGTATGATCTTGCCCCTGTATCTTTACTCTCAAAATGCGGCTGTTCCCTCTGACCCTTTGTCAGAGTTTTTGGCAAAGCCAGCTTGCACTGCCCAGCTAAACCCATTGGGAGACTAAGTCATCCCCTATTTTGTTGCCCTATGCCCTGCAACCATAGACACTTTTAAATACCTGCCTTTGTCTAAGAAGGTTATTTGGGTAAATCTGATATCTTTTATTAAACCAAATCAAATAGTTGGAAAAAATTCTTATTTGCAAGCTATCGGATATAAATACCCTTCATCAGGCTGGCAATTTATGTTTCTATTGGATTCTCTGGAGAGCCTATATTATGCAGAAAAGTTCCTGCCCCAAAACTTCCTGCCCCTTTGAAAAAACAGGCATCCTTCCTGATCCAATAAATGCGGAAAAAACTACTTTACAGCCACAAAAAACATTAAGTCCCAAATCAAAGGTACAGTTTTTCATTCTAATCATATGCTGTTTTGTAGACTATTTTCCCCTAACACCTCTTCCCTTTGAAAGAGGAGCTATCATCACCTGTGAGGATGGATCTAAAGTTAAGTATCCACCTCAGCACCTGGCAGGTTCATCTGCATGGCGATTACAAATGTACATTTTTAGTCTTAACCCTCCCTGAGCCATCTGGGCTTTGATCCTTGTAGGTATCAACCTCATTGTTTGGGAAGAAACGCCTTACCATATTACTCAATCCCAGCTGCACTATAAAAATGTCAAAATAATATACATCAAAGACAATAATTAATTAATGCAAATAATAAAAAAATAAGGTAAAACAACTTAATATTAGGTAGTCATAGAGACCACACACTTTATAATATACCTAACAATTTTTTACCATTAGCTATAAACAGACTACACATCATATGAGGAAACCTAATTCAGGAAACAACCTGTGCATGATATTCCACAAGCACTCCAAAATGTTATGGGTTTGTGACAATTATAACTTTAGCTATGAATGAAGTTCAGTCATTTCTACAAAGTTCCTAAAATACTTTCTCAAATTCAGCTCTTCTCTACTGGCATTCAGTGACAGAAATAAATCATAACATTTATATAGCCATGTCACCCTATTTCTACGATTAATACTACTGTAAATTAAGCCACAAATAGTCACATAGCACATGTCTATCCAGCAAAATGTAGTTGTGAGTGATCATGGGTAGGCATGCTCAATGTAGCTTTAATTTTGCACAGGAACCTTTTATAACAATGAGGCAGTAGCATGGGCTGCCACAAAAAGCTAGCAGCCAGACTATTCATGTAGGCCCAAATACATCTCCACTTTTACATAGGAACATAGCATGTATGTGGTAAAGTTAGCCATGTAAGTGACTCTAACCTACAGAACAGGGAGTTACTACTAGACCCTGAAAGATTTGGTCTGAAGTTCCTAGTCCATGTTGAAACCTAGGGTGCTGAGTTCTCCTTGCTGTGATTCATGTTGGCTAAATTAAAGGTGGTTAGGGTAGGTCAAGCACCAAAAAAAAAAAAAATCTTGGGCAGAGCTACCTTTAATCAAAATTCATACTGAAAATGAACAGGAAAAAAGTATATAGGAAATGCAGTAAATGTAGAAAGTGTAGAAAAAAGGGGACAAGTGTCAGTATCATTGCTTTTAGGGGCCAAAACAAACTCTTTTCATTCTTTAGACCGTAGACTGATTAGGATTATCTGGGGAGGCCACTGTGGTTTTCAGTCACTTTAACCACAGAGCTTTAGCGTGTCAAGATGTTATAAGGATTTACTACATTTATTTGTGTGCATTCTTCTATCTATTGTTCCATGCCATTTTTATAAATTAATCCTATGAAATGGCAATGTTTTGTTTGTGCTGATTTTTGTTTCAATTGCTTTGCAATCTGGCCTCCATTTTGTTTGGTACAGAGGTGGCTTTATTAAGCTGAAGTCAGGCAGAAGGAAGGGCAGGGGACACCTTACAGACTAACTGGTTCAGAGACACATAAGGTTTCAAAGGCAACAAACTACTTTGTTGGATGCTATGAATGGATTAGAAGAAGGAAAAAAATTATGTGAAAGGGAAAGAGACAGGGAAAGAGGACACTATTGAGAAAGATAAGAAGTGAGTTAATTAAATCAATTGAAATGAACAAGGCAATTGGCTCCTGGAGATCCCCAGAGTAAACAACTAGCCCAGCTAGTGGGATACAAAACCAGTCTCTGTTGTGACCATGGGTAATACAGTCTAGACTGTGGATTTGTTAGGTATTCTCTTTCAGATTTCAGAACTCAAAGCTCACAGTTTGGCCTATCAAGAACTACTCTCTTGTAACAGAATTTAACAAAAGAGCCCTATTCTGACATGGGAAAAAACCTTGCAAAGCAAAGGGGGATCAGGAAATTCCAAAACACAAAATAAAGGTCAAAGAAGAATTCTCAGTATCATTTGAGATTCTTGGGGGACAAAAATAGCAACAAAAATTGAGAAATGACAGCCAAAGAGTCTAGGAGATATGAAACATGTTTAGCAATAGATCTAAGGCTATACAAGTACCAGGGAGAAAGTAGATTAAAAAGAAAATGGAACAGAATATTTTATTTTCCCCAAATGAACAAGTTACCCTACTATAATTAAAAACTTAATTTTCCTTCTAAATTTTGTAACAACCTGTGAGGAATGATTTGGAGGATGGTACCAGGAAGCTCAATGTGCTCAGAGAATTTTGCAATAGTTCTGAGCACATGCTTGACTCCAAAGATGCAAGCAGCAGTACATTGCTTTTCTAATAAAGTTTGAGTTCTTGAAATCCAAATGAAGTCCCTTTATTATTGCACAGAGCTCTATGCAGGAAACACATGATCTTTAACAGGAATAACAGACATAACTTATGATAATTATTACAGATAGAAAAATGTCTAAGAATAACTGTCAACAAAAAAATTGGCCATATAAGATTATTAGAACAGTGGCTCTGATCCTGCAATATATTTTAGCACACCCTGAAAAGCACGTGCTAAAGTGTTTTGCAGGATCATCACTAGAAAGCTCAGCAACTTGTTAAGCTGTAGAACCGAACTGTGGAAATATGGAACCATGTCATTACACCATAGTTCTGTGCTTTAGTGGCCTTGAATGTGACAGTCAATTTCATTTGTTTACTTAGCATCAAATATTGCCTCCATTGAAATTAATATTTGTAAACAAATAAAACAAATGTAAAAGTTATTCCCTAGAAAGTTTGCTGGAAGCAAATATAGAACAGGTTTTTATTTTTTATGTTTTAGCTTCCTGTTCTTCAACATCCCATAATGCCTACAGGTCCACTTTTGCACCATTAAAATTAGTGGAAAGTTTGAAGTTCTACTACAACTGCCTTTAGTCTAAAGATGTGTACCAAAAAGCAGGGTGGAAAAAATTGATCTAAGACACTGGCCAATATAATGGCATCAGCACTACTAGGGCTGTATTCTACCAACTATAAGCCTTGTGGATCATAGCTATCTTTCTACCAAGAACAGAGACAAACTGGGCAACAAACTGTGTGCATCTTAGCTTGCCTGTTGGGCAGGAAACAATGTAGTACTACCTGTTCCAGGCTAAGGGCCATAATTAATTCCTATACAATGAAAAAATATAATGTGTAAGATAGAAAAAGAGCAAAATATCTTATTGCTAAAAAAATAAATCAACAACAATTCAGTTCAATTATAGTAGAACATTGATTATCCGTAAGTTATCTGGAATATCTGTTAGCCAGAAGGTCTCCCTGACCTTCCCCCTCACTTTTCAACTCATAGAGAGCGGCTGGCTCCTTGATAGCCTACCCAGTGGCAAGCTGTTCAACTGCCCTATAGGGACTCTGCTACTGCTGCAGCTTGAGCAGCCCTAGGACTCTCTGGCCCTCCATAGTCTGCACTTCTTTGCACTTGCATCTATTCATGTCATCAGAATAACCCCAGTAGCTGCAGAGCTGTACTGCTATCCAAAGCATCCACAAGTAGTGGATAGAGGAATGACCTCCAGGAAAGGGTGGCTGTGAAATAAGTAGGGGTAACTGTGATGAATAAACAGTCATGGACCAAGTAGTAGCAGTACCACCAGGATGTTGTAGGGACAGCAGAAGGCAATGTTTTCCTTCCTGAAAAGTCAGATATTTCCTTTCACAGGAACTGTGACATGGTAAGTACAGGTCACAACTATAATAAACCTGTTCATCCCCAAGCCATGGGTCTACAAGCCCACAATGGTGGAGCAGGTGGAAGATTTTATAATTTCAACAGCTACAAAGGTGGATAAAGGCTGCAGTGGAATGAGATCTCCAACTGTCTTGGCCTCCTTACCATTGGATTAAGGTTACATTCTGTCAAGAACCATGTAGAAGCTGATGTGCAGCAGCTTCTCTATAATAAAAGGCACACACACACATCTTCCCTGAAAACAGATTTTCCAGCACATTTTTCAAGCCTTTTGGTGACCAGCTATTGACAATAGCAGCAGGATTGTGAGTCTGGAAGCTCCTAGTCATGAACTGGCACGAAAGCTTCAGTTACAAGGTTGTCTAGCCTCAATGAGGCAGAAGTGTGATTCGGCAGTTGTAACTGAGACTAAAGAGACTTCTCCAGGATCCACTCTGCTCAACTCTACATAGGGTCAGGGCTATAAAAGATTCCCATAACATACCCTGTCTACCTTTTTCCTAACTGGATAACCATGTCCAATGGGATTAACTTTGCTGTGGTTGAAATCAACATGGACACAAAATCATTTTCAGAGCCTGGAACATCAGGATCCCCTTGGACAATCAACATTGAACACCCAGAGTGCCACACCACAATTATGGCTTGAGAATTCAGGTGATATAACATTGACATCACTGCACTTAGTGAGACATGGGAAGAGGAAGATAGGCAGCTCAAAAAACATGAAGATGGCTGTACCTTCATTTGAAAGGGTAAACAGAAAGGAGAACACCAGCTTAATGGAGTTGTTTTGTCTATCAAGAATAAACTCAAACTTACTCAATGAGTTTCCAATCAGAATTAATGAGCACCTCAAAACTCGGTCTTAAACTGGCATGGTGCCAATATACCACTGCCATCAGCATTTATACCATGACTCTTGATGATGCTGATGAAACCAAAGAGGAATTCTATGCCAACTGTAACTAAATCCTTTCTGATGTTCTGGAGGAAGACAGACTTTTTCTTCTCAGTGATTTCAATGCCAGAGTCAGAAGGGACTCAAACCTCTGTAACGGAACCATCAGTAAGGAATGAGTAGGAAAGGTCAACTCCACCAGCATTCGCCACTTTACCAAATGCAAGGAACATAGATTCACTATCACAGCACCCTCCACCAGAAAAACAAGCACAAGTCCTCATGGCAACACTCAAGCTAAGCATTGGCACATTATTGACTATGCCATTGTTCTTTCCTGGGATCACAAAGATGTTCACATCACCTGAGCTATGCTAGGAGCCAATGATTCCTGGACTGATTACCAACTCATCTAATCAGTTATGTCACTCAGCTGGGTCCCAAACAATGTCTGCGACAAAAGCAATGCCAACAGAAGATCAACATCACAGGACTCAAGGCCCCAATCAAGTGAGATGTCTTTCATCACTGCCTCAAAGAAAAAATGACAAATTCCAGTCAACAACAATGGGAAAATGTCAGCAACACTTGGGGTGCCTTCAAGTCCACTATCATCAGTGCCTGAGAAAAGACCTTGAATTCTTTACCAGGAAGCATCAAGACTAGTTTGATGAGAATGACCAGGAGATCCAAGAGTTGATCAACCAGAAGCACAAGGCCTTTTGTGCTTAGCATAATGACATCAACTTCAAGCAAAAGAAACTGAATCTCCAACAAGCCTAGGCAGAGGTCCAAAGAAAGACCCACAAAATGAAGAACAGGTGGTGGGAAGTTAAGGCGAAGGAGATTCAACATCTCACTGGTAACTATGATATGTGTATTGTTTCAGTGCCAGCAAAGCCCAGCTACAGTCCGAGCACTCAGGGACCAAACCCCTTGAGTCCTAAGGATGGAAGAGACCTGATCAAGGAAAGGGAACCCATCAATGCCCATTGGAAGAAGCATTTTGAAGACCTTCTCAATTGAGACTCTGCTATTGATAAGAGTGTTCTCAACTTCATCCCACAACATCCAATTAGAGATGATCTCAGAATCTCTCCAACATTTAATGAGGTAAGGAAAGCCACTAAGAAGATAAAGAATGACAAAT
This sequence comes from Crocodylus porosus, assembly GCF_001723895.1. Taxonomy (NCBI): domain Eukaryota; kingdom Metazoa; phylum Chordata; order Crocodylia; family Crocodylidae; genus Crocodylus; species Crocodylus porosus. The sequence goes on from NW_017728948.1 coordinate 56,502,687, forward strand.
TATCTAGAGTTGATGAAATCCCTGCCAAAATCTCCAAGAAGTGGGGGGAGAGGAGCTTATATCACAGCTCCATGCCCTCATCTTAAAGATTTAGAATGATAAGGAAATCCCAGATGACCTTTAGGGTCACCATGATTGTGACAATCTTCAAGAAAGAAGACAAGCTCAACTGTGGAAATTACATAGGGATAGCCTTGCTGTCCACCACAGGAAAGATCATTTTGCGAACCATCCTGAACCATCTCCTTCCACTTGCTGAAGATCTCCTCCGGCAATCTTACTGCAGATTTAGGGCATCAAGAAGAACAACTGACATAATCTTCACAGCTTGCCAGCTACAAAAAAAAAGTCAGGAAGAACAAACTTCTCTACACGTCCTTTTAACCTCATGAAACCCTTCAACTTTGGTACTTGTGTGGTATAGATGCCTACTAAAATTCATCACTGTCACATCCTGAAACCTGGATGAATGGCCAGGCCATCTCAGCAATGCACAGCTAAGCCTAAAAGGCTTCTGGGTGTTTACAAGTCACGACGGGAAGCCTGCATAGACCCATACGCCATCGCAAGTGATGTACGAGAATATACCTTATCAGGCACAAACAAAAAGCACATAGAGAACTTCCACATTCTGCCAAAAAAGGGAAGAAATGGCACGGCACAAAACAATTGGCTACCTATACGTACAAAAGCCCCTTCACACAAAAGACAGGGAGAGTTCTTGAGACCAGACTGACATCATTGAAATCCAGGTCACTAGGAGAAGGGACTGATCACCCCAACTCTTCGCTCTTCCCCTCCTCAGAGTGGCGGTTCCACAGGGTCCTCACATGTTATCAAACTGAGTCATGCACTAACGATGCGGCCAGGAGGAGCCCTGATTGCCTCATGGAGGATTACCACGCTCTGGGGTGCGTGCTGAAGGAGATGGGCACACAGGTGGTTTTCTCTTCTATCCTGCCAGTGAGTGGAAAAGGCAGACGGCATGAAACATGCATCGTGAAGACCAACTGGCGGCTACAGGAATGATGCTTTGAGGAGGGCTTTGGCTTCCTCAGCCAAGACCAGCACATCATGACAAGAGACATGCTGGGATGGGATGGGTTCCACCTTTCCCATAAAGGTAAGCATGTGTTCTCTTCTAGGTTGGCGGACCTCCTCCGGTGGGCTTTAAACTAGGCTTGGCGGGGGAAGAGGAAGATGAGGGCGGAGGAAACATCAGACTGCCAGACCAAACAGCACCCAGAACCACAGCCCAGCCCAGACCAACGAGCAAAGTGAATAAACAGGCAAGAGATAGGGGCCAGGGTAACACTGGGACTAGGGGGTCAGTACACAAATCCACAGGAGGCCTCAAATGCCCCTACACAAACGCTCGTAGTATGGGCAACAAGCAGGAGGAACTCACCCT
>NW_017728948.1:56504108-56513454 GCF_001723895.1 Crocodylus porosus
CGGACTAGATGATCTGTTCAGGTCCCTTCCGACCCTAGAAACTATGAAACTATGTATCAGCAATGCTTCTGTTTTTGTTGACTTGCTTTGGGCAGTAAGTATTATTTAACTAACTTCCCTTTTTTCCTTTCTCTCTCCTTCCTCTTTTTTGTTTCACAAGATGTAGCATGTGTATTGAATTAAGTGAATTAGATATATTTGCCTTCGTTTTTATTGTAGCTATGATTTTCTGTTTTGTTATCGTTTGTCTCACAACCTTATCTATAATCTAAAAATACCTAACCATGAGCTGTTGACCAGGTCTGGGACTAGAACTAAACTCAGCCACCCCAAGACTACTCACAGGGTAGTTTTGAATGCAAGGGAGCTTAGTTTGAACCTCGTGACCCAACAGACACAATTCCCCATTGTTAACTGTTTGTGCCTAATTGTTAAATAGCCTATGAGCCGTTGACCAGGTCTGGGACTAGGGTCTTGGCCAGCCGCACCAAGGTCATCTGCGATCTTGAAAGCAAGCGGCCCTGACTCGAACCCCATGACCCAGCGGACCTCCCTCTTTTTCCTTCATTTGTCTTCGTCTTCATTTGTGACTTATAAAATAAAGGCCCATTTTTCCAATTCATGTTTCATCTCAGTTCAAGGACACCTCACATCTTGAAACTGCTTGATAATCACCATTCTTTGTCTGATGCAGGATGGTATGTGAGTGCAAGTTCTCAGTAATGGTTTGCCAAAACCCTTTGAGGCTAAGATGGGAGTTAAGCAAGGCTACATCATTGCTCCAACACTCTTGTTGGTGGTCAGATGTAGCACATGATATTCCTTACCACAGCGCTACATCTGACCACCAACAATCTTCCAGCTGAAATGGAGTTAAACTACCCAATGGATGGTAAGCTGTTTAAGCTTAGCTGACTCTGAGCTGAAATCAGGACCATCCCAACCTTAATCAGTGAGCTCCAGTATGCTGCTGATGCTGTAGTGTGTGCTTACTTGGAAGTAGACCTTCAGGCATCTGTTGATGTCCTATTGAGGCCTGTGAGAAAACAGGACTGATGCTTAACATTTAGAAGATAAGGTCCTCCATCAACAAGCACTTAATGAGTAGTCCTTAGCTCTGGGAATTCTGATTTGTGATGAGACTCTGGAGAAAGCTGTGTATTTCCTATACCTTTGAAGCCATCTCTCACAGAATGCTGTCATCCATGAAGAAATTCAACATCACCTAAGTGTGCAAGTGCAGCCTTCAGATACCGGAGGAAATGGGTGTTAAAAGATCACATCAGAGCTGAAACCAAGCTCATGGTTTATCAAGCAGTTGTGATCTCCACCTTACTGTACAAAGCATGGCCAACGTGCAGGAGACACCTCAAATTTTTGGAGAAGTACCATCAAACGCTGCCTGAGAAAGATCCTTTGAATCCAGTGGGAAGATGGACATACCACCATTAGTGTCTTTTTACAAGGAAACACCACAAGCATTGATGCTATGATCAAACATCACCTTTGCAGGGCCGGTCATGTCATTTAAATGTCGAACTCCAAACTCGTGAAACAAGTTTTATTCTCCCAGCACAGTCAAGGCATATGCTCAGAAGGAGGACAGAAAAAGAGTTTCAAGGAAATCCTCAAGAACAACTTAAAAACATTCAACATCAACTTGTGGGAGATTCTTGCTCCAGACTACCCCAAAAGGAGGAAGGGTCCGCTGGAAGGATCCCACTAGTTTGAAACCTTACAATGACAACAGGAGATGGAAAAGCAGGAGTGGCCAAAAAAGTATGTTGAGGATTAAATCAAGAGTTTGGAGGCACCCATCTCACATGGAAAAATGTACCTGAGTTGCGAGAGTCTGTTGCAATCAGCCATCTTTGGAAACACAGATAAGGCAACTGTGGAAGACCATCAACCTTGACTGAGAAGAATTACTGAAGAACAGAAGGAGTGGAGCTCCATTTGATCATGTTTGGTTTTGATATTTCAGTTTGTGTGTCCAGGTGATTTGGGCATCATCATATTGGCCAGTTTAGATCAGCCTCTCTGGAAAGGCCATCCAGGTCCATTTCAGAGCACCTGATTGCACATAATCATGCTTTTCAGAATCTCAGTCATGCCCTGTCAACTGTCATCTCCAACACTGGTCAATAAACTCTTTTTTGCTTTAAACCATTTAATTACTTCTGTGTGACCATAGAATGGATTCCATGGTTGTTTTCTATCTGCCATGATTTTTCTTTTTTACTTGCTACCTTTCTTCTGATATCAGGGGCAACAGATGAACAATTATCATAAGAAAAGAAGCTGATTATTAGGAGATCAAGGCCTCTAAAAAGGGGGGAGGGTTAGCCTCACTTTTCATGTGTGTAAAGAATTCAAGAGTTGGGTAAAATATAATGTGCCATAAAACCAATATCAATGTTTAGTCTTTGTTTCTTAGTGTCCAGCCAGCTTATGAATTTGTCTTCCAAGTTTTATTTTTAAAGATGTTCGGTAGCTCCCTTGAGCAAGAGGATAGTGGACAGACAGAGAGTGGTTGTTCTGTGAGAATTGTGCTTCTAATGATGTGCATATGTCCCTACCCTTTATATTTTTTCCATGACAGTTAATTCTGGTGTGTAGTTGCTGCTTAGTTCCACCCATGTAGTTCCCATGAAGACACCTGGTGCTTTGGATCAGGTATATCACAATTTGGTAAAGACATGTGTAGGAACCATGGATTATCATAGTTTTGCTATGGGGAGTGTTGATAGTAGTGGTAATGGAGATGTACTGACAAACTAAGCATTTCTTGCCAAGGCAAAACTGTCCCAGTTGATGTCCATTAGGCAGTGGAGAGTTTGCTTTTGATGATGATTTGGGCAAGGTCAGGGGTTATTTTAAAGGCAGGTGTGGAAAGGCTGCTTTTTTGTCCAAGTATAGCCAGAAGTTTTTTGATGATTCTTCTGATTTGTTCCAGTATGGGATGGTAGGTAACCACAAGAGGTATGCAATTGCAGGGGTTTTCTTTTTGTATTGTAGTAGGTTACTGAAGGGTATTTAGATATTGATATTTGCAATTTCATATGAATTTATGCCAGTGTTCAGTCTGGAACCACAGAGGCATCAGAATGTCCACGAAACTGAAGGTTTACAAAGCCATCATTCTCCCGACCCTCCTTTATGCCTGCAAAACCTGGACCATCAACCAGCGTCATGCCAAGAAACTAAACCACTTCTACCTGTCCTACCTGCAAAAGTTACTAAAGATCAAGTGGTAGGACAAGAGTATGGATACTGAGGTACTCAGAAGATCAGCTCTCCCCAGTATCCACACCCTACTGAAACTAGTGGAGCTAAGATGGTCCAGCCACCTGTCACGAGTGCCCAACACTTTCCTGCTAAAGAAAATCTTCTGTGGTGAACTGTCAAATGGAGTACACTTTCACAGCAGACCCAAGAAGTAGTACAAGGACACCCTAAAGATGTCCCTAAAGAGTTTTGGCATCGACCTGGAGTTGTGGGAGCAAATCGCACGTAACCATCCATCCTGGAGGTCATAGATCCAGAGCAGAGCACTGGCTTTCGAGTAGCAGTGCACAGTAGAGGCAGTGAGGAAGCGCATGGCCAGGCAAATGAGGGCCCCTCATGTCCTGTCCTCATTTCTCTCCTCCCCCTACTACAGCAGATAGTTCAGGGCAAAGATTGGGCTTATAAGTCACCTGCGTACCCATTTAACCTAGCCTCCATCCCCCTTCTTTCTCTTCTTCTCTCTTCTTTCTCCCTTTTCCCTTTCTCTTTTCTCCCTCCCTTTTTCTTTCCCACTTCCTTTCTCTCTTCTTCTTTCCCCCACCCACTGGATCCAGTCATCTTTGCTTGCAAAGGACAAACAACCTGCCACTGGTACAGACATGGGCAAATAGCTTATTGTGAGGTAAACAAGGGTTGGTATTTGCAGAGCATCAGCTGTTCAGTGGTAATTGCCTATGTGTATGCCTGTTCCTGTTGGTAAATGGAACTAGTTCATGGTAGCTTACTAGTCATTAATGGCAGTAAGAGAACTCCATCTAAGATAGTGATAAAAGAAATAAACAGTCACAACAGTCAACCAAAGTAAGGGCTTGGGGAATTACTAAATCTGCTCTTTATGTCACGTTACATATAATTTGATAGTGATAATACAGTCAGATAGTGATAATACAGTGATAATACAGTGAGTGACCTTCACTGTTTATTAACAGTGTAAGGGCTTGATTCTTGTTTTGTGGAGGTATTGTGAAGTACATTTTGTTAAAAAAAAATCAAAGACTCTCATTTTAGAAGGCTGGAATCTGTTATTTCTGCATTCTAAGTATTTCATGTAACTGGTACATAAAATTTACAGTGCAACTGCAGACTATATAGTTCCTCAGTCTGAAATGCTCCTAACCCAAAGTGTCCTTATTTCTTATTTTAGGAAAAAAATCCAGCTATTGCTTCCTGTAACAAATCTAAATGTGATGTAGGTTTCCTCTGGTGAATGTGTAGACTGACTGGCATAACATAACACATTTCTAAAAAATCAAAATAGAACAATATCTTTTTTAATGTAAAATATTGCAACATGTAAAAACTTGGTGGAAATAAGGTTTTCACAAGTAAAAAATAACAAACACAAAGCAATACCCAAAATGAAAACAAACATATTAGTTGCACCAAAACAGGAAATGGTTGTTTTGATTTTTTTTTTTGTAAGAAACTGGGACTAACAGCCTTTTTTCAGGTTAAAAAAATGGGTTTTTTTCCAAGTTACTGAAAATTGTAAGAAGTAACATATCTCCTGTGGGATAACTTCTGGATAATCAAAAAGAATTTTATGGAAACTACTGGAGCCAATTTGTGATAGAGATACAGTAATATCTCATCTATGATCTCCTGAGGATCCTTCCTTGCTCCAGTCGTAACATGTAGACTGTACTGAAAAGATAAAGCCTGAGTTGCATTTTTATAATGCAGTATCTCATATTTATTTCTAATAAAATTTGGTCCACTTTACCAAGTACTTCACATAGCAAAGAATTGTTACTTGCTATTTTATTTGCTTTTGTATGATATTCTTCTCATTTGAGGAAGCTGATATAACCAGGTTCAAAAAGAGATTTGCTAAATTCCTGGAGGACAGGTTGATTGAGAGCTATTAAAAACAAGAGTCAGGGATATATATATTATTAGATATAGTGACAATGGTTGGTGTCAGGGGTGTTAGGTCATTACTAATTTTCATTTGCTTTATTCGTTTATTTTTATGGGTTTTCCTTATTAATTTAGATCTATAAATAAATGTGGTTCAATAATTTCATCATATCATGCAGGGAACAGATTACACTACACATGCTCCGCACAGGTACTTCTAAAGTATCAACCTGCAGTTGTTGGAAATAGGATACTGAGCTAGATGGACCATTTGCCTAACCCAGTATGACACTTATGTTTTCATGAAAAGTCACTTGATAGTGTCATCACAAGCTCAAGTTCTAGAGATGCAGTCTTAAAGTAATAATTTAGAGCATACATTTCCCTTGTCCTATTTCATCTGTGTATCTCTGTAATTCTGTCATCCAGCCTTTTCTAAGGGTCTCAGGGGAAAATTGCATTTCAAAAATATGTTACAGTACTTCAAATAAATCTAAGAGATTTATTAGATATAACTTCTCCTTCTTTGTTGATAAATCCATGTTGACTATCATAATTAAATAGTATCATTCTATAGGACCATTCTTTCTGTACCGTAGTACATTTTTAAGTATGCTTCCTTTCATTGCTGTGTTATTAGTGTAACTTTCCTATATATATCATTTTCAAAGACCTAAAATATATTTGTTGTGTGAGTTGTACCAACCCTGTTATTTTACCAGTCTATACATCTTCCTTTATTTTTAAACCACATTGGTGGAACAATCTCTATTGCATTTTATTTGGTTTCTTTTATATGAAATAGGTGTTGATTTTTGTCACAATCCCCTCTGCAATGTGTGTGGTGAATCCACATTGTAAATTCTTTAGGTGCATGTATGCATACTTCTGTATATACTGAATACCCAATAACACCATAATTTTATGTACTTCAATACAAAAATAAATGCTCGTATATATTGATTACATATTTTAAGAGCGAAAAGGATGGCTCATTGTACTAGTATACCAGTGCATTGAATTTACTGCTGTCAAAAACTGTGAAATGTAAACCCATCATTATCCACCATCCAGACAGAAATTCAAATTTACAATACAGGCAGAAAGCTTCAGGCCATATTTTTGTGGGCAATTTAATATTTTTCTGGAGTGGTTCCCCATGGGTGAAAGTATTCCTAGCTCTTAAGAGTCTGTTATAAATAAGCTCCAAGATATACTGCACCACAGAAATGCCTTGAATCTACAATTTCTTTCACAGATTCATCTGAATGCTTCTGATTGGTTCATAGCTCTAATGACAACAGTGAAACCCTTGTTGGTAGTCTAGCAAAACTGCTAATTTCCCCATCAGTGTTTCAAATTACTACTGTTATAGATTCACAGAGCAATGGTTGGGAGCAAACAGAACTCTCCGGTGGTGCAAATTTGAAACATGGGGAGCATGGGAACTTTTGCTGAAGCATGGGGAGCATGGCAGCATTTGTTCCCTAGGAGCATGGAGAACAAACAGGAGAAACTGGTCCTCCTGCTTTCCAGCAAGGTCTACAATATCATAGGGATATCATAGAACTGGTGGGACTCTACCCATGATCGGACCATAGCTTTAGAGGTCTACACCCCGCATAGGAGGGATTGGAAAAGAGGGTGGAGGTATAGATCTATATGTAAAGGAGCAGTACACCTCCTTGGAAGCTGAAATTGGTGCTAAGAAAGGGTGACTTGACACCCTCTGGGTCAAGATATGGGGCAGGACGTGGTGAAAGAGACCTAACTATAGGAATATATTATAGACCTCCAAATCAAGATGAGGAGCTAGATTTGGAATTCTCCAGAGAACTGGAAGAGGCTGTGAGACTATGGAATATGGTCATCATGGGTAACTTTAACTACCCAGAAATCTCCTAGGAAGAACAATCAGCCAGATTTGACTAGTCACGTAGATTCCTGACTTGTATCGATGAGCTCTACCTGTCTCAGGAGGTACATGGGCCGACCAGAGAAAATGTGCTGCTAAATTTAGTTTAGGCAAAGGGAGACAAACTGGTGAGTGATCTGACAATAGAGGGTAACCTAGGCGACAGTGACCATGACACTATGACTTTCACTGTCCATCATAGGGATGGGAAATCTGTCAGTAAGGTACAAATTCTTAACTTTAAAAAAGCTGACTTCAATTAGCTAAGGACTTTAGTGAGTAATTCCCTACAGCATCATGGACCACAGGGACAGAATGTGGCTGAAGAGTCGTTGTTCCTCAAGGACACAATCCCCCATGCACAGAAGTTGCCCATACCTGCACAGGGGCCCAGAGGCCATCTTGGCTCAATAGGGAAGTTGCAGATCTTTTGAAAAAGAAAAGGGAGGCATACCAATGATAGAATCTTGGAAGAGGCCCCAAGGAGAACTATATAAGATGGCCCACACCTGTAGGAGACAGATTAGAAAAGCAAAGGTGACTGAATTCAGGTTAGTAACTGAATTCAAGGGCAATAAGAAGTCCTTGTGTAGGTACATAGGTAACAGGAGGAAAACCAATGGAAAAGTGGGACCATTGCTTAATGCATCTGGACATCTGATCACTGACACCAAGGAGAAAACTGAACTCTTGAATGAGTACTTCACATCTATATTCCACCAGCCAGTCGAATGCAAATATGACACAGAATAGTCACAGTGGAGATCATCACCTACCAAAAGTCAATGCAGAGCTGGTGAAAGAACAGCTAAAGACTCTGGATATCTGTAAGTCAGCAGGACCAGATGAACTCCATCCGAGAGTGCTGAACAAACTAGCCAAAGTCATTGCAGGACCACTGGCGAACCTCTTTGAAAATATATGGCACTCAGTAGAGAACCCAGAACACTGGAAGAGGGCCAGCATTGTGCCCATCTTCAAGAAGGGGAGGAGAGAGAACCCTGACCTTAATCCCAGGAAAAATCCTTGAAAAATTTCTCAAGGAGTCCATATACAATAAACTAGTAGAAGGCAAAATTCTGAAAGTCAGCTGACATGGTTTTGTCATGGGTAGGTATCTCAGGGCACCTAGGGGTGCCTGCACATTTAAGAGCAGAAACTTAGCAAAGGAGCCTGGCAGGCTACAGAAAGTCCCACAGCTGCAGCTTGCCTAAGTAACAGACTAACAAGATAATTAGCTGGCACCGTGCAGGCAGGCAGCTGATCGGAAGGAGTCAGAGCCCAGGGCACATATAAGCTCAGGGCTGAGAGTGGCCAGGGGTCATTCTCTCTTTGGCAACTGGCAGGAGAAGAAGCTCCTGCACAAGAGAGCAGCCCCATGCATCTGACTGCCTGCTTTGCTACCTCCAAACACAGTAAGACTCTAGGGGCTCAGAAGGTGCCCAAAAATAAAAGGGGCTGGTATTGTATTGGGGAGTTGGCTGTCTTAAAGAAGCAGAGTGCTGGCTCAGGCTGCAAGTTCTCGGTGCATGGTTGTCATGGGAGACTTTAACTACCCAGACATCTTAGGGGAAGAGCACTCGGCCAAATCCAATCAGTTGCAAAGTTTCCTCATATGTGTGGATGAGCTCTACCTGACCCAAAAAGTCTATAGGCTGGCAAGAGGTAAAGCATTGCTGGACCTGGTACTGGCCAAAGGGGATGACATAGTCAATGACCTAAGAATTGATGGAAAGCTGGGTGATAGTGACCATGAGCTGATCGCCTTTACTATCCATTGCAAAGCTTGCGAGTTAGTCAGTAATACAGAAGTCCTCAACTTCAGGAAAGCTGACTTCGACAAGCTCAGGAGCTTCGTTCTTGAGGCCCTAAGGGATCACGACTTGACAGGAAGAGGACTAGTTGCTGCACAAGGGAGTGATCCTGACAGCACAAGGGATAGCCATCTCATCCTGGAGGAAGGGTAGCAAAAGGGCACAGCAACCTCCTCGGCTCAGCAGGGAACTTGAGGACCTCCTATGCCTCAAAAGAGAAACTTATAAAGGCTGGAATGCTGGAATTACCACCAAGGACAATTACTCAGCACTGGTCTGTACCTGCAGGGAGTAGATCAGGAAAGTCAGCTTAAGTCAGCTCATGGAGGTAGTGAAGTCTAAGGATGTGGTAGTTATGGGGGACCTGAACTTCCTGGACATCTGCTGGGAAGAACAGTCAGCCAGGTCTGAATGCTCATGTAGGTTCTTGGCCAGAGTGCAGGACCTCCATCTAACCCAGGAGGTGCAC
>NW_017728948.1:56513554-56536535 GCF_001723895.1 Crocodylus porosus
CCCCCGAGCACTACCAGGAGTGACCAGGAATAATGGTCACAAGCTGGCAGAGGGTAGATTTAGGCTAGATATCAGGAGGGGCTACTTCACGGTCAAGGCGGCTAGGATCTGGAACCAACTTCCTAGAGAAGTGGTGCTGGCTCCTATCCTGGGGGACTTTAAGAGGAGGCTAGATGTACACCTTGCTGGGGTCGTTTTACCCCAGTACTCTTTCCTGCCATGGCAGGGGGTCGGACTAGATGATTTACTCAGGTCCCTTCTGACCTTAGAAACTATGAAACTATAAAAGCCAAGGCTGCAACTGAGCTCCATCTGGCTTCACATATCAAGGATAACAAAAAGTCCTTTTTCAGATATGTAGGGAGTTGGAAAAAAAGCAAAGGTAACATTGGCCCCCTGCTGAACCAACTGGGACAGCTCATAACCGGCACCCAGGAAAAGGCCAATCTGCTTAATGGGTACTTCATGTTGGTCTTTCATTGGTCCAATGGGACCACTCTGCCTAGCAAGACATGGGACGGCCAGGGTGAGGATGTATTTATACCCAGCATTTGTGTTGATCTAGTAAAGGATCATCTTGAGATGCTGGACACCTTCAAGTCAGCTGATCCTGAAAGATTACACCCTAGAATACCCAAGGAGCTGGCAGGTGTCATAGCCCAACCATTGGCAAAAATAGTCAAAAACTTGTGGTGCTCAGGTGAAGTACCTGAAGACTGGCAGAAGGCCAATGTTGTACCGATTTTCAAGAAAGGGCGGAAGGTAGATCCCTGGAATTACAGGCCAACCAACTTGACCTCAATCCCTGGTAAGATTCTGGAGAAAATTATCAAGGAGACCCGTCTGGATAAGCTGGCTGAGGCCAACATCCTGAGGGACAGCCAGCAAGGGTTTGTCATGGGTAGGTCTTGCCTGACCAATGTAATCTTCTATGACCAGGTGACATATCACCTGGACAAGGTAGAAGAGATTGATGTCATATATCTAGACTTTAAAAAAGCCTTTGATCTGGTTTCCCATGATTTCCTCACGGAAAAATTGGCCAACTGTGGCCTTGGCTATACCACAGTCTGATGGCTGTGAACTGGGCTCCAAGATTGGACCCAGAGACTAGTGGTCAATGGTAGTGAATCATTATGGTGCTCCATGACCAGTGGCATCCCCCAAGGCTCTGTCCTTGGACTGGTACTCTTTAACATCTTCATCAATGATGTGGACATTGGTGTCAGAAGCACACTGGCTAAGTTCGCCAATGACACTAAACTTTGGGGCATACCGTCCACACCTGAGGACAGGCTCATGATCCAGGCTGACTTGGATAAACTTAGTAAGTGGGCAGATACAAACCTGATGATGTTCAATACTGATGAATGCAAGGTACTCCACCTCAGGGGGGTTGGGAACCCTCAGCATACTTACAGGCTTGACAGTGCAACACTTGCTAGCACCACTACTGAAAGAGACTGGGGGTGATGCCTGACCACAAGATGAACATGAGCCACCAATGCGATGTTCCAGCTGGTAAAGCAAACAAAACTCTAGCTTGCATCCATAGATGCTTATCAAGTAAATCTCAGGATGTCATCCTCCTGCTGCATTCAGCCTTGATGAGGCTGCAGCTGAAGTACTGCATGCAGTTCTGGGCTCCACAATTCAAGAAGGATGTTGAGAAGCTTGAGAGAGTCCAGAGGACAGCCATGCCCATGATTAGAGGGCAAGAGAACAGGCCTTGTGAAGAGAGGCTGAGAGACATGGGACTCTTCAGTCTGGAAAAGTGCAGGCTCAGGTGGACCTGGTGGCTGCTTATAAGGGATGCACATCCGGACCTGGGAGAGAGTCTGTTCACCAGAGTGCCCCAAGGAAAAACAAGGACGAACAGTCAAACTCCTCCAAGACCATTTGAAAAAAATTCTCAACTGTTCGAGCCCCCAAGACCTGGAATAGAATCCCTCCAGAAGTGGTGCAGGCACATACTCTGGACTCATTCAAGAAATGTTTGGATGCTTATCTTGCTGGGATCCTTTGACCACAGCTGACTTCCTGTCCCTGGGGCAGGGTGTTGGACTTGATGATCTCCGAAGTCCTTTCCAGCCATATGAAATCTATGAAATTCTTTTTAATCATGGAAAAATGTGGAACACCTCTGTGTGTATGTATGTAAGTGTGTGTGTGTGTATGCATGCATGCTTAGTGGCATTTCATTTTAATCATGGAAAAATGTGGTTTTAGGTTACTTTTTTATATCTGAAAATTTGAGGTGCAGGGTTGATCAGAGAAAACCAGTATCTCTACTAATAAGATATTTGGGCCCGGACTGTCATTATCATATGGATGGCAGTTAGACCCGCCCCCCACCCTTTTTTTTTTAACTGAACCAGTATGCTACAAAATCAGTTCAGTCAGAATTTGTCCTCATCACCTGGATTATGTTTCCAGGCATAAATAAATTGCAAGTAAATATTTTGTAAATAGCAAAAATAATGAAATTGCTCTATGACTTGCTCTTCTTATCTGCTAGAGCTGTATCTTAAAAATAGGGATGGGTCTGACCTGAAAAATATAGACTTTTATTCCAAATTCACAAAAGCCTGGAGATAGAATTTCAACACCCTATCTGAATCTTTTCAAACCTACTACAAAGCTTGTCTATGTCTACCCCAATTATGCAGTTGGTCCAATAGACACATTCACAAAATCCTTGCCTATCATGCATTTGGGAACATATTTATGGGTTTTTTTTATGGATTTGTTTTTGTTCAGCCTATCTTAACTGCCTAAATGGACAGGCTCAACTCCCAACTACATCCTAACTCCACAAAGGTTATGGCCTCCTGATATCATTTAAGTTCATTTGGCTCCTATGGACATTCAGGGAGCCTGCTCCAACAGGCTGGGAATCCAGCCCATCAGAGCAAACATGATTAATTGAGTCTGCTGAAGCACAGAAACTGACATGCTCTGGCAACCTTCCATACCACATGTATCAGCATCCCCACATTGAAAAAATGTCAGCGGGACATTTTGAAATAAAACTCATTAATAGATGCTAGGGTCAGAAGGGACCTTAACAGATCACTGAGTCTGACCCCCTGGCTAGGCAGGAAAGAGTGCTGGGGTCAGATGATACCAGCCAGGTGCCTATCCAGCCTTCTCTTAAAGGCCCCCAAGGTAGGGGAAAGCACTACCCATTCCAAATTTTGACCACCGTTACCATGAAGAAGGTTTTCCTGATATCTAGCCTAAATCTGCTCTCTGTCAGTTTGTGACTATTGTTCCTTGTTACCTGAAGAGGTGCCCTAGTGAATACAGCATATCTGATCCCTTGCTGTGTCCTCCTAATGAATTTGTAAGCAGCCACAAGATCACCTCTCAGTCTTCTCTTGCGGAGGCTGAAGAGGTCCAGGTCCCTCAGTCTCTTCTCACAGGGCTTGTCCTGTAAGCCCCTAACCATACAAATGGCCCTCCTCTGGACTCTTTTGAGTCTATCAACATCCTTCTTGAAGTACAGTGCCCAAAACTGGACACAGTACTCCAATTGTGGTCTGACCAATGCCGCATAAAGAGGAAGTATCACCTCCCTGGTTCTATTTGCCATGCATCTGCTGATGCATGATCAAGTGCGGTTAGCTTTGCTGATAAGCTTTAGTTAGAAGTGCCCAGCTGCCATTTTTTTCAGAGTAGAGACACATGGGGATGCTGTTACACATGACACACAGGCACTTCTAATTAACATGGCTCACTAATTAAATCACCTGGTACTGCATCCCCGAGCATATATAAAAATGGCCATTGAGTCACAGAAGGTGATAAACTGCTCCAACTTGCGTCATTAATCTCTGACCAGAGAAGCTTCTGACATTTGCTTTTCCTGAATGTACAGGGTGGGCACAACAGTTGCAACAGGCAGAAGTGGAGCTGAGAATTCTTTGGTTGACAAGGAATTCGCCAAAACTTTGGCTTTGCAATTTTAACATGCTCTTTACAATGTTTATGCAGTTCAAAATTACCTTGTATGGCCAGAGAACCTTGCCCATTTTTATTAGGGGTGCACTGATAGATTTTTTTGGGCCAATACCAATGGCTGATTTTTTTTAAGGAGCCATATCAGCCTATACCAATCCAATTCCAATATGCAGCTGGGCAGCTTGGAGACCAGCATCAGGCTGGTAAGTCTGGTGTGGGAGAAGGGCTGCAGGGAGGGAAGGGGCATGGGGCAGGGAGTGATAGAGGCCCCCACAATGAGGGAGGGAGTGGGGAAAGGGTAGGGGCTGCTCAGCTGGGGCAGGGCACAAGATGGAGTTGCAGCTCAAGGGGGGCATGGGAATGGGAGTCAGCTCCCACTGCTGCATACACCCCAGGAGGGCATGGGCGGTGGGGAGTGTCCCTGTATCTGCACATGGGGCAAACATGGGCTGGGGCAGGTGCTGTGCCAGACTATTCCTGGTGGCGGCTGAGCAGGGCTCTGGTCAAGGCAGGCTGTTGCAGTGCTGGGATGGGGGCTATGGTGGGGGCTGCAGCCATCCCAAAATTCACCGTAGTACCCCCATAGCCCCGCTCTCAGCACTGCTACCTCCTGCCCTGAGCTCAGCTTGGCCCAACCCCCACCAGGAAGAGCCTGGCACCGCCCTGGCCCCAGCATGCAGCAGCAGCCTGCCCTTGCCCTGTGCAGATCCAGGGCACACACCCTCATGTCCTTCTGGGGTGCATGCAGTGGTGGGAGCTCTTTGCCCCCACTACACCTCCCAGATGAGTCACTAATAACTCCATCCTGTGCCCTGCCCTGGCTGAGCAATGCCTGCCCCAGCCCCACTCCCTTCCCCACCGCAGGGGCCTCTATCTGCCCCCCCGGCTCCCCTTCCCTCCTCCCAGCCCTTCTTCCCCCACACCAGATTTACCAGCTCAGTGCTGGGCTCCAAGCTGCCTGGATGGATATCAGAATTGGATCACTGAGACTCACTGCCTCAGCAAGTGTTGCTGAAAAATTTAGAAGCGATGTACAGTCTTTGGTCAGAATGCAACACCTTGCTGTATGAAATTCTGTGCTTTTTCCCAAGCTGAGGATTGAATGCCTTGTGGTGGGATTTCAGCCTTTTCTGTGGGCCTATATTTTGAATATATACATACAGTTCATAGAAATTCTGTAGTTCCTTTCTTATATTTGTAACTTAGCTCAATAGCTTCATCCCTGGATTACAGTCAGTAATAAAACTTATGTGACTCATTACAGTTTATACTCCATTACCTTTTCAGGTGTCTAGGAGTTTAGATTTGTGTGTGTGTGTGTTGGGGGAGGGGTATGCAACTCTATTAGAAAAGCCATTTAATTTGAAACTTCTAACTTCATATAATAGGAGATCATATTATTATTTATAAGCTGATTAAAAATAACTTTAAAAGGACCCTGGTGCTTTTTTATAGTACAAAGTTCTGGATTCTGACCTGTGTTGTTTATGAGGTCCTGCATTTCAGCTAATTAGTATGGTTATTCAGAAGGCCACAGTGAAGAATGATTTTTTAAGTTTTGAAATAATTGATTTAACAGGTAGAGTAGAAATGTCAAATTTGGAGGTATTTTCTGCAAAGAAATACATTTTATTAATGTTATTCCCCTGTCTAAATTTTACCTTCTATATAATTTTATAGTCCTTGGTTAGGAATTGAAATGAACACTAACACTGAATTTCTGGCATATCTAATCTAACTGACTCCAGATAATCATTCTTCATACTACAGGTGATAACAACCCTCTTCCCTTTTGAAAGGTTTTGAGCTTCCCCTAATCAGACTATCCTTTCTCCTGTTATTTGCTTGTTTGCCCCTCTTCTCCAGTTTCGTAGCCCAAACTGTTTTTAATCTTTGAAAGTTTGTCTAAGTCTATCCCAACCATGCAGTTGATCCAATAAAAGATCTTACCCACAAAAATCCTTGCCTCTCATATATTTCCTAGGGCAGGGGGTTGGACCAGATGATTTGGTTAGGTCCCTTCCGACCCTAGGCACTATGAAACTATGATTTCCTGGAGCAAGGTGGCTATAACATCATTCCAACATTACCAAACATGAAGGAAATTTTAACACAAGTACCTTTTAAAGATGAGTTCAACTAAAGATACAAATGACAGCATGTTCTCATTCAAAAGATTTTCTGATTGGAATGGATTCCATATCTTATATTGTATAAGGAAGGAGGGAAGAGCTGAAGGGAATGAAAAAAATATCTTTAGTACACAGAACCACTAAGAGTTCTGTGTTCAGTGCTACCCTCGGCTCATTTTCAGAAAAGTCTGGGTCAGAATAATCAAACCTAAGCTCAAGAGTAAATCTGTTCAAGGAATCACAACAAAGTAGACTTTCTGCATTACTTACATGTTACAGATGCTAAAAAGTCACTACAGGATGTGCCTCAACACTTTCTAGTTAGGATTCCAGAGGATTCGTTCTCTGCATTTACTATTCATCCCTGACATATTAGATCCCAAGAAGTCAAAAGATTTCGTCCAAACTTCCAGTACAAATTTTGCTCAGTTATCACCCCAGTATTTGCATCCTTCTGTACTGTTTTCATACATTCGTTTTAACTAATAATCTTATGATTATTTGGTAAATTACCACATACTTTTCAGAGATGATACATCCACATACCTAAGGCAGACTTTCACAGGTGTTTAGCAGTCAAGTGCTCTTAAGTAAAGCAAGAGAGTTACTGAGTAATTTTGAAAATTCATAAAGTTACATCAAAGAACTTTATGATTGCTTAGATAATGGAAGACAGCATTACCAAAATCTATACAGTATTCCCTTAGACTCTGACCACACAAAGACTTACACATATGTCTAACTTCACTCACATGAGTGATTCCTTTAAAAAAGAATGGGACTATTCATAGGAGTAAGGGTTTGCATAGATAGTATCAAAATCAGTGTCTGAAGGTCCTCTAGACTGCATAGTAGGAATAACTGGCTGGCAGACAGGAATTTTATTCACCCTAGAGTTGTCAAGTAAGTTAGGCTGCTTAATTTTGATGTATGAAATGGAGGTTCAAATTTCTGCTGGGCCTCCCACATACTTAACCACTTCATTATTCTGGGCTAGTGATTCTCAGCTAAGGTGCCATGGCTAAGAAAATCAGAGTTTTCACATAGGAAACCATAGTGTTAGAAACACTCTGACCTGTTGTGGTCTTTTTGAATTCTTTGCAACAGAAGAATAGCTCTAGTATCTGTCTAGCAGTCAAAAAACAGTCAAAACTAAAAGATTGTGTTTTCCAAGGGGTCCTCAAGTCTATGAAGGGGTGCCTCAAGTCTGGTCTGAAAAGGTTGAAAACCACAAAAAGATTTATGGTGCCACAAACTGCATGTGCCTGCATGTCTGGATGCACCCAGTGTCCACACGAGCGTGAAAGTTTTGTTTCCTGAGGACAACACGTTGTGCTGCTGCTAGATGTCCCTGGGAACACTTGTGCCACACACCCTTTAGTGTGCAGCTGGTTACCATGGGTGGGTTAGGGGAGGCTAGGGGAGGGTGAGCCAGCATTAGGCTCACCCCAGCAGCCTTACATGGAGTCTTGAGGGGCCTCCTTGGGCTGCAGCTGTGGCAATTCTGTCACTTGGAATGGCCGGCATTTGGAGTGAGGTTCCAGCCAGCCATTCCAAGCAGCACACACTGTCCTCACATGCACTGCTCCACATTTTTTTTTGCACAGGTTTTCTGACCCCTGGATATGCAAGAGTCAACTTCCCCCCCATAATGCTCTCTTTCAGCACAGAGAACAGCTGTATATGCCATATGTGGCACTCCAGACGTATCTGCGGCACCACATACCACATGGTCACCCATATCTGAACATGGCATCTACATGCACAGTTAGCACACAGTAATGAACTCTGGAGAAGTTCAGACCAGAGTGAGCTGCTCCCAGGTACAGTGTCTGCATGTGCACCTGGCACTGTAGCATTTTGAGCCAGGGAGGAGCAGTCTGGGGCTGGCAGGGGATCTGGGAGGTCAGCTCTAAACTCTGGGTGGCGTTGGGCAGTGGCAGGGCTGGCTGGGGCATGAGGATGCTACAGTGAGAGGCTAGGCAGTAAACAGGTCCCACACTGTAGCCCCTCAGGCCTCAGCCAGCTACTGTCATTATCTACACATGTGTTGTGACAATGTAAATTATTCTGCTGTAGGATAGTACTGTGCTGGACAGTACTATCCTGGTGGAGTTAATTAATTTGCTGTGCCCTAATGCCAGTGCACCTATAAATGGTGATGCTTTACTGCAGAGCTAGTTATCAAACTCTGCAGGAGTTGCACGCATTAGGAAGTTTTCCATTGCAACCACTGCACATATATGAATAAGTGTTATAGAAATATACAAACAAATATTCAGTTACTAATATTTCATTTTATCTAATGTAGGAAGTGGAGCCGAATTAAATTTGTACTTAAAGAATAGCTTCTCCACCAGAAATGCACATTTAGGGGAGCTAAAACTATTCATGATTTTTGTTTGTATCTGTCTTATAATAAAATTAATATAAAATAAAATTCATATAACAAGAGAAATCTCAAAACTATCTATTCCTATCTAAAATGTTTCAGTTTGAGATTAGATTCAGAAGCAGGCCTAGGCAGCATTCACAGAATAAAGAATGGGATAGTAGTGCCACCCTATAAATACTTTCTCTTTAGGGTACTGGAGAACCCAGATTCAAATTACTGCTCTCCAATTTAGATCCCCAACCACTTAAGAGAGTGCCCAAACCTTTGGGCTTTAAGAGAATATGGGCTCTGTCCCAGTCTCTCCTCCTGAATCTGTTCCACATAAAAAAGTAGATAGCAAAGCAGGGGCTGGACCAGTGTTCTTACTCTAAAGTGGATACTCCAACCACCAGTTCTTTTTTTCCCCCTTTGTTCACTGTTCCTCCAAAGTATCTTTCATTATTTGTACAAAGAGGAGCTACTTCAGTATGAAAGATAAAGACCAGACTATTTTATAGCCCAGGGGGTTGAGCACTCTTCTTAGAAGGTGAACACTCATGTTCAAATCCATGTTATGAATTAAATAGGAGGACGATCCCAAGTGAGTTCCCTCATCACTGAACTAGAAAAAAAAGAGTGCTCCAGCCCCTCTCTGTACTTTTGTAAGGGGTACCTCTGTCTCCTTGTAAAGCTGGCCCTTTGTTTCCAAATTTTATTTTAAGAAAAATGCCTAAAATATGATATTAATTTTGGGTAGAATGTTTGGCACTATCCCCTCATCCTCCATCTCCAGTTTACTGTGGGAAAACAAAAGCCGTAAGAAAATCTGCTTTAAGTAAATACAACTTCATCCTTTTATTTTTTTGAGCAAGAATGATTGCTAGAGGACCATATACATAATAAACCCCAAGACTCTGATAAAGTGTCAAAGTAGCATTAAGTCAGATTTTTATGTGCTTTTTGCTTTTACCTTCCCTCCTGCTTGGGGGTGTGTGTGCATGAGTGTGTGTTAGCCAGATAATATTTTTCCCTGAAATAAACTGTGTATATGTGTGTATGTATACATATAGTTTCTTTCAGAGAAAAATACTTTTTTTTCAGATGTGCAACTATATGTACCCAATATATGCATTATAGGCTCAATTATGGTTAGCAGTATAATTGAAATGAATGGATGCTAAGGGTTTTCAGTTACTTTGAAATCTGGGCTATGTAAATCGATGTAAAGTTCAGCTAAACATTGCATTTTTTTTAGTCTTTCAACAG
The DNA here is from genome assembly GCF_001723895.1 of Crocodylus porosus. Classification (NCBI taxonomy): domain Eukaryota; kingdom Metazoa; phylum Chordata; order Crocodylia; family Crocodylidae; genus Crocodylus; species Crocodylus porosus. The sequence goes on from NW_017728948.1 coordinate 56,523,290, forward strand.
AGAAATATCATCATGTCTACAGCACTTTTAGCTCTTCTATGTCCTTTGTGAAACATTTTTTAATAAACTTTTAATAGCCACTGTGAAAGCTCCCGTGTCAAATTGTTTGTTTAAGATTGAACCTTTAAATATTTAACAACCTGTCTGGGAGTCTGGGTCCCAGCAAGGCCTCCAAGATGACTCTCTTTTGTTCTTCTCATGTTATATTGCTTCTCCTCTGTCTGTGCTCCATTATTATGATAAAAGTCTCCTAAAAACTTCTAGTTGTGAAGAACTTCTCTGAATCGATAGGAAATTGATTTTTTTTTTTCTTATTCTGGTAAATAGCTGGAATTAATACTATTTCACTGGACACTGCACCACTACTAACTTCCTACTAGAAAAAAAGCTTTTTATTATGAAGTACCCATCTGTGATGAGGAGAGCATGGGCTATTCAAGGAAGTAAAGATAAAATAGGAATGGATGATCTGGAGTGAAAAAATAATAATAAATCTTCACTGTCCATCAACACAGTTGTAAGCAAAAATGCACATCCTTTATGTCCTTCCCATCCTTCCCCTGCTTTTTTAAAACGTAAGAAGGGAAAAGAAGCAGGGTAAGAGTGCCCTAAAACCCCCATGGCTCAGCAAAGGCATTTGAGAATGCCTGAGGGCCAAAAGGGAGGCATAAACCTGGTGGAAGGGAGAGGCTATCACCAAGGAGGAATACTCCTCCTTGGCCCATGAGTCTAGGAGGGGTATTAGGAAGGCCAAGGCAGGGGTGGAGCTCAGGCTAGCAACCGGGATTAAGGACAACAAAAAGTCATTCTTCAAATACATTGGGAGCAAGAAGAGGGCATTGGGTAATGTAGGGCCCCTGCTAGACTCAAATGGTAATCTTGTGGCTATGCCAGATGAAAAAACCAGAATTTTTAACAAGTTCTTTGCCTCTGCTTTTTTGGACAGGGACCAGGACAGCTCTCACACCACAGGTAGGGGCAAACTTGGGGATAGCACTGCCAGGTCTTGGGTCTGTGCAGATGTAGTTAGGGATTTTTTGGTCTCCATTTATAAGAAAGGGAGAAAGGAAGACCCAGGAAACTGTAGGCCCATAAGCCTCACATCAGCCTTGGGGAAAATCCTTGAAAAAATTATCAAGGATCACATCTGTGAGGGTCGAGCAGAGGAGAACATGCCCAGGGAAATCAACATGGGTTCATCAAAGGCAGGTCCTGCCAGACCAACCTGATGACCTTTTATGACAAGGTAACTAAATCCCTGGATGATGGTGTCGCTGTGGACATAGTCTTTCTGGACTTTAAGAAGGCCTTTGACACTGTCTCTCACCCCAGTCTCATTAATAAATTGAGTAACTGTGGCAATGATGCCTATACAGTTGGATGGGTCAAAAATTGGCTGATGGGATGCACCCAGAGAGTGGTGGTGGACGGGTTGTACTTGACCTGGCAGGATGTGAATAGTGGGGTCCCTCAGGGCTCGGTCCTGGGGCCTACACTGTTCAACATCTTCATCAGTGACTTGTACGAGAGGGGGGAAATAGTCATCCAAGTCTGCTGATGACACAAGATGTGGTGAGAGGTAGGCACGCTCGAAGGGAGAGAGACGCTGCAATTAGATTTAGACAGACTACAGAAGTGGGCAGATGGTAACAGAATGGGGTTCAATGTAGATAAATGCAGGGTGCTGCACCTGGGGAGAAGGAATCCACAGCATTCATACAAGCTGGGGAGCTGACCCTTGTGAGCACAGAGGTGGAAAAGGATCTTGTAGTCATTATTGACTCCAAGATGAACATGAACCGCCCATGCCAGACCACAGCCAGCAAAGCCAACCGCACCTTGAAGTGCAGCCAAAGATGCATCTCAAGCCGGTCCAGAGAGTGATACTCCCTCTCTACGCAACATTGGTCAGGCCACAGTTGGAGTACTGTGTCCAGTTTTGGGCACTGCACTTTAAGAAGGATGTGGCCTGCCTTGAGAGGGTTCAGAGGAGGGCCACCTGTTTGGTTGGAGGGTAACAGGGCAGACCTTATGCGGAGAGGCAGAGGGACCTAAACCTGTTCAGCTTCAGCAAGCGGAAGCTGAGGGGGGATTTGGTGGCTGCCTACAAACTCATTAGGGAAGATCAACAGCAAATACGAAGGGCCCTATTCTCCCCAGCAGTGCCTGGGGTGACGAGGAACAATGGCTAGAAGCTGCTGGAGAATAGGTTCAGGTTAGAGATTAGGAGGCACTATTTCACTGTTAGGGTGGCTAGGATCTGGAACCAACTTCCTAGGGAAGTGGTCCTTGCTCCTACCTTGGGTAAATTCAAAAAGAGGTTGGACGAACACCCATCTGGGGTTGTGTGATCCCAGCATGTGTTCCTACCAGGTGGGGAGTCAGACTAGATGATCTATTCAGTTCCCTTCTGACCCCAAACTACTATGAAACTATGAATGATAAAATTATATTGAGAGAGGGAGAGAGTTAAGTCCTTATTAAGTCGTTAAAGATTAGCTGCTCATCTAAACCAAATGTAGTCGAGCCAACTCTTTTCAGGCCAACATTTCAGCAGTTGCAGGTGTGTAATAATGCATCCATACACCAAGTAGGGTCTCTAGGTCCTACTGAGGCAGATTAGCTGTCTGGCAGGATGTGTCCTGGCACAGCTGACCTGTTTCACCAAGCAAAACACATGTCTCCTGTTGGTCCCACGTTGGGCAGTGTTTCTGTCATGTGAAATAATATGTTCCCTATTTTCAGACTCATGCCCTGGGGAATCTCCAGTGTGTTTCTAACCTGGGACTCCCAAGACTTGAGGTGTCTGACACTCTGCAGGAATTCCTGGGGCCCATCAAGTCCTGGGAGCTTCTGCCTAGAGCAGCTGAAGCTCCAGGCTGGTCACAATCTCCCACTACAAACGGAACAGACATTTGCTGCAATAAAGCAGCACAAATTGATATAACCTGCAAATTTTGAGTATTTGTGGCACAACAAGAGGTATGAAGATCTGTTTGCTTGGCTTTGTGCTGCCATAAAAATGTTACGGTGGCATAATTGTGATATCTGTTTCTACCTTAGTTTATGCTCTGTGAAAAGTGAATGAAGCTGCTTTAGAGATTCTTTCCCCCCAATACCAATAGTTCACTGTTCCTCAAAACAGAATAATTAGCCATCCAAGTGCAAGTTATTTTGTATTTTCCTATTATATTATTTTACACATTCAAATCAGAAATAGGCTTTATCTTTTCAAATTCAAGAAAAACTGATGTGGTTCTTCAAGAACATGCTCATACTTATGAGCCATACAAAAATTAGATATGAAATTTTGAGACTAGAAGAACTATTAAATGCACTTTTCCCAAAGCCAAATGGACTTTGTTCTCAAATGCTTGCAGGCAAGGACTAATTTCTTGCCATTTTCCAGTTGGTCTAATAAAAAGTATCATTTTGGAACCAAGAATTCTAGTTTTTTGTATGCCATTTAAAAGGGAGCTTTTATGCTTATGAAAGGATATTACCCAAATAAAATTTTCAAACTCATACATAAATCAAACATCAATACTTTATAACTATGACAAAAATAACCTCCGTTGAACATGTAATTTGTACAACAGCTGGTCTCACAAACTTTAAGTTCACCTTTGATCCCAACAAAGCCAATACAACGGTCAATATATCTTCCATTCATTACATTATATTGTATCTATTGGTTGCTCATTCTACATTGTTTTGAACAGGTCAAGAATTCACTGCAAATCATGAGATATTTTTCCTCATATACACATTCAGTGGAAGAAAGCATTCAAAAAAATCTGGTAGAGACAGATTAATTGGATAAAGTTTTTGGTAATGTTAAGATATAAACAAATACTTTTTAGAAACCTGATTGTTACTCTACCTGTTACTTTGAGCCTGTCAGCTCCAATAATGATCTCATCTTCATCTGCAGAAAACAGTAGCTTTCCACCTTCATTTGCCCTCACTTCAAATCGCTTACACTGGGCCTCCACAGCATCAGCTCCTGGAATTGAGAGGATTCTGTAAGAATTCTGAGAAACAGAATACTTCACCTAAGAAAAGATTTCTGAAATTGTTAATTTCATGATTTACTTTGAATCCCCAAAACACATGCTCAAGCTTTGCATGACACTTAATTTCTTGTAGACTTGGTTGATCATTTTGTATTATAAATTTTTCATTGTGTAATAATCAATCCTTTATTATACATTAACATGGACTTTAAAACCAATAATAATAAGTGCAATACACCTCATTGCTAGTAGTGAAAAGGAAGCAAGAATTTAGAAAAGTCCTATTTTGAGATGCTGAAATATCAATCCAAAAAGGTTCTTAGCTTTTATTGTAAACAATATTCATGGCTCTTTTGACAAAGGAACAAAGGACAAAGCACTACTTTATTCTCCCCAGATCAATTAGAAAAAAATACCCAAACACATTTTGTAGAAAAGGCTCCAAGCTTTATTTATTTTTGCTTAGTCTTGTTGCAAATGTTCACAGTTGAATATCTTTAAAGAGCAAATACACTTTCAGATAACCAAGACTTTTAAAATATTCTAATGAACTCAAAATCTTAATTTTTTTTCAGAGATTAAAGAAAAAGTACACTCATGTTATGTATGAAAAAGTTTTTGAACAAACTGTTAATCCCACTGCCTTATCACTCTCCTTCTTGTTCCTAAATATACCCCTTGTCTTCTTTTAATTCCTTTCTTATAATTTTGCTCATCTGTAACGTCTTTCAATTTATTCAGTGAAAGCAGAGGTATAGCTCAGAAAATGATAGTGACTAATAACAATCCATAAGGGACCTATCAGCTCTTTTGTGAACTGTTCTTTCTACAATGAAGTCAGGTTTTTCAGTTGGTTTTCAATACTCAAATACCTCATTTAGGCCTGGATTACCCCCCCACCCCCTACACACACATACACACTCTATATAGGAAAGCAATAGGTTGTCAGGATAGTACTCTAGACATAGAGATCCATTCTTATCTGAGTTGTCTTCTCAATTACATCCAGCCTCACAGCTGTGTGGAAGCTATTTGGTTCATATAATGAGAAATGCACCTGTTTGCATAATGCTGCAGTCATCAGCCCAACATCAGTCCAGGCCATTATCAACAGACCGGAATCTAATCAGAAACATAGAAGCCCTAACAGCTAATTTGAGATAAGGATTTTCAAGTAAACTCTTTCATATGCTGGTCAAAATGTTCATAAATGATTCAGGATATAGTGGTATGATTCTCCTATCAGAATGAAAATACATATACACTGTTCAAAACAGAGCATTATGTTTATATTACCAGTAAGGAAAGTAAAAGTAGTAGATTATAACAACAAATGTAGGACACTTCTTTTGAAAGCAGTGACTTTTATCCCATCATAAAGTGTAGCATTTCATAAAGGTTTCCTTTAATATCTGGTTTTAGCTGTATTTTGAATTGTGATAAGTGTGTGCACGTGTGTGTATGTTTAATAAAATACTCATTTATTTTGGCAATTATTTCAGGATGGGGAAACTGAGTGGTAAAGTGGCTTGCCAAAGATCACATGGGTAATTAGTACAGTAGAACCTAGTATTACTGCATCCTAATTTATTGCTCTATCTGGTCAATCACTCTGTAGGAGTTCCCAAAGAATCTTTCCCATATTTGCTTTCCCTGATTTGTCAAAACTGAAAGTAGGTACATGCATAGTTTTTGAACCTGTAAGGTGCATATTTCCTTCAGATCTCATTTGAAGGTCTGTATAAGGAATCCCTGCATTCCCTCAGTGCTGCTTGTGTGTTATACAGTGTACGTAAGTTTAAAAGTGCCATGAAATGGAGAATAAATACAATGATGTAATGTTTCAGTTTTGTATCAGGAACTGAAGTCAAGTATCTTCAGTCTAAAGACTACGTTATAGAATCTCTCATTCTTTATTGCCCAATAAATACTTAGCTAGTCCATGAAGTGGAACAGTTTGGACAGGAGTGATTTAGAAATCCCAACCCATAATACCTAATACTGTGATGGTTACAACATCCTTGTGGGAGATTCTTCAAGGTCCTTCAGTCAGATGAAGTCTCCACTATTCTAGGCACTGGATCAGATTGCATAGATGAGCTAGATGGGGAAATGTCTATTTTGTGAATTTCAAAAAAGATTATGCTGCTGGTTGGTGCTGTCAAGAATTAGGAGACTACAAATGAATGCTGACAGAAACACAGGCATCAACAGACTTTAGAAACTACTCAGAAGGTTCATTCCTCAGATTTGTAATGCTTCTTTTTAAATGATAAATGTATAAAATTTATAGGCTGTGCATATACTACATTACAAAATAATTCATATGTTGACAGTGAATACATCCATTTTGTTCTACAGGTTAGGGATGGCCACATAACTCACAAGTCAAGAACACATAAATAAAATGGATGATGATATTAGCACATCATTTATTTAAAAGAGAGAAGCAAATATAATAAATTAAATACAGGGTTGAAATACTTAAAGAAATTTAAAATGGCTTGTTTCTAGGTTTTATGTGATTCACAGGTGATTTATACACATATTGGATTCAAAGCTCAAAATAATTTTTAAATGATAGATGGTTGAAATAAGCACAATAAAAGAATGCAGTTTGTACTGTACTTCTCTTCTTATACACGGATATGCAAAACATGCTTCACTGACTGCACAGGTTTTGCATGGGAAGAAATAATCCCTGCCTTTCTGCTCTGCATTAACGCTTTCAGATTAAATTATTGCAATTATATACCTCCAAGACACAATATCATTAAATATTAGATAGTTATTAAAAAGAAATTCTCCACACCAGTCCATGATGATACCTAAGAGAGCATTACTGGTGATTTAGTTGATGGCACATTCTCCCTTGATTTATTTCTAAAACAAAGTAATAGTGCAGGGCTGTTCAACTGGAAGCCCACTGGCCACATGTGGACCATGAGGGGTTAATCAGTGATGCCAGATTCCTACCTGCCTAGGCTTTCTAGGGTCTAGGCTTTCCCTCCCTCCCTCAGTTTTCATTTCCTGCTCCAACCCCAAAGAGTGCAGCCCAGGAACTGAGGTGAATGCTACCTGTACACATATTGCAGCTGGGTGTGTGGCTTGGGGGCATGTGGCTTGTGCGTGTGTGGCCCCCACTGTTGCAACCTGTGTGGCATGTGGCCCCCAGCCACTTAAAAGTTGAACAGTCCTTTGCTAGTACATACCTAGTAATAATGCTGCTTCATGTATTAATATTTAATTTATACACACAGGCGCGCGCGCGCACGCACATATACATATAGTGCTAGCAGACATATCTATATCTGCTAGTAAATTCCACAACATTGAACATTGAAGGGCATTTATACACATACTTATTTTCCAGCAACACGCTGGAGATCCACCACTTTGGAGCAGACTCAGCTTATCAAGTCTGCTCCACACACGAGCTGAGGTGAACTGTAATGCACCATGTGCAGTTGTATAAGCAGCAAAATGTGCATCAGCGTGCAGAACACGGCAGTGGTATGCTTTTGAACTAAATTACCTCTGAGTGTTTTAGATCAAAAGCACGCCACCACCATTTTCTCAGTGCTGATCCGCATTTTGCTTCTTATACAACTGCATGGGTTGCATGGAGCGCTGCTACCCATACAACCCAAAGAGACCAGGCTGAGACTTCAGGAGATATGTGTGTGTGTGTGTGTGTGTGTGTGTGTGTGTGTGCGCGCGCGCGCGCACATTTATATAGGATATATATGAAAATTAGAATCTCTTCAGGTCTCAGCCTGGTCTCTTTAATGTTCTGCTGTGGAATTTACTAGCAACAAGATTGCACCATTTGTGTATCACTGTACTGTCACATTTTCATATAATGTAGAGTTCAAGGATCAAGCAGTTCTAGGAATCTATGTAAACATAAAAGGCACGTGGCATATTTTCAAATTAGCCCTTAATACTTACACATCTACGTCCACTATCATTATATAAACAGAGTTCCAGTTTGTCATATCTTAATTTCAGTACTGTTCAGCACATGAATAGTTTTGTCTAATTTGTGAAAATTAGAATTTTAGAATGTGAATATAAATGATTTTAAAACAATTTTATAATCATTTACAACATGGCTTTGTTGCTGAAAGGTCCTGCCTGATCAACCTCATCTCCTTCTATGACCAGGTGATGCATTGCCTGGATAAGGGAGACAAGGTTGATGTCATATATCTGGATTTTAAGAAAGCCTTTCATTTGGTCTCCCGTGATGTTCTCATGATTAAGCCAGGGAACTGCAGCTTTGACCATCTTATGGTCTAATGGCTGGGGAACTGGCTCCAGGTTCGGACCCAAAGTGTATTAGCTGATGGGAGCCAATCAACATGTCACAATGCGACCAGTATCCCCCAGGGCTCATTACTCGGGCCAGTACTCTTCAACATCTTCATTAATGGTCGGGATTTGGGCGTCAGATGCAGACTGGCAAAGTTTGCGGATGACACTAAATTATGGGGGATGGAGGAGAACAGGCTAGGGTTACAGGCTGACCTGGACAGGCTCACGAGGTGGGCAGACAAAAACTGTGATGGCATTCAATGTAGAGAAGTGCAAAGTGCTCCACCTTGGAAGGAAAAACCAGCATCATACTTACAGGCTCAGCAGTGCTACACTCGCTAGCACCATGAACAAGAGACTTGAGGGTCTTGATTGATCACAAGATGAACATGAGCTACCAATGCACTGCTGTAGCTCACAAGGCAAACCCCAACTCTGGCATGCATCAACCGATGCATCTCAAGCAAAACCAGCAACATCCTGCTTTACTTGGCCTTAATGTGGTTGCAGTTGGAGTACCGTTTTGAACCCCCTGTTTCTGGAGGGATATGGATAAACTTGAGAAAGTCCAAAGGAGAGCCACCTGCATGATCAAAGGCCAGGCTGAGGGACATGGGCCTCTTCAGCCTGGAGAAAAGAAGGCTCAGAGGGGACTTGGCAGCAGCCTATAAACATATAAGGGGTGTGCACCAAGATCTGGGAAAACAGTTGTTCACTAGGGCCCCCCAAAGAATAACAAGGTCTAATGGGCACAAATGGTGGAAGGCCTATTTAGACTGGACATAAGGAAAAATGTCTTTACAGTCCAAGTATCCAGGGCCTTGAACAGACTCCCCCCAGAGGTGGTGCATGCAACTACTCTGGATTGTTTAAAAAGCATTTGGAAAAAATGCAGTAAGCCTTCCCCAGTATCACATCTACACATGCACCCTGACTGGTTCAGGGCTGCTTCTGCCCTTGTTTGCACCCAGCAGCAGCCAGGGGGAGCTCCAGGCTGGCAGGGGGCACGGGGGCTGGTCCCAATGTACATAGGGCTAGGAGAGCTATTCCAGCTGCAGCATCAGCTGTCTGCTGGACCCATGCATATCAATACAAGTAGTATAAAACCACACATTAGATTAATTTACTGCAAAGTAGTTGCTGCGCACACTAACATGGTGATGCCTTACAGCACAGTACATTAGTTTAGTGCAAGAAAAGTGTCTCTTGTAGATGTGTGCAGACTTTGTCAAAGAAACTGAGACTATATTCCATTGCAACATGTCATTCCATTCAAATTGAAATTCTTTGTGAAACTTGGTCACTTTGCTTGTTATTTCATTTTGGAAGAAAAACAGAAAAAATGTTTGTAGCAGCATTTAAAAAATGGACCCACCTGAAAGAATGGAGAGGGCTGCCTGGCAGAGAGACAGAGTTTGCCCCAATGGGGCACTGTAGGCTCTGAGGGCAAGTGAAGCTGCTTTGGAGGCAGCCCTGTTGGAAGTGGGAGGGGTGATGTAACCCCAGCGAGGTTTTGAAAGACAGCCATTAGCAAATGCCCGGGAAGGCTCTGGGCTGGGATTGGCTGAGAGGCTGGGATAAAAGGGGGGAGCAGTTTTCCCATGGGGGGGGACAAGAGAGAGTGAGTGGGGCTGAGGGACACGCTGGAGACCAGAGACAGAGTCTCAACACAGCGGTTCCTCAGAGAGCCCCTAGGAGTGCTGTAAGGAGCAGCAGAAAAGGCTGCTACAGGAGAGAGACAGTATCCAGTTCCTCGCTCCAGCCCGGGAGCCTGAGGAGGCAGGATCAGAGTGGGGCTGATTGTGTGGAGACTCCAAGCCAGGAAAGACCTGCCTGCAGCCTGGTGAATGGCTGGGTGAGCACAACAGAGCTGGGGGGGGAGGGGGAGAGACTGCCAGAGTCTGCCCTGTTTTCCCCAAGGGGTGAGGGGCTCCAGGGGCAGGAAAAGCCCAGGGAGGGGTTGCATTTGCCAGGCTGCAAGGTAGGAGAGTTGTTACAGCCTGCAGCTCAGATACTGCTCCCTGCTGAGCCGAGGAAGGGGGTGAAAGGCAGGGGAAGGCTGTCTTTGCAGGGGCTACAGAGGAGCCATTGCCTGACACCCGGAAACCCTTGCTGCCCAGAGACCCCAGGAGCATGAAAATGGACACCAGCACCAGGGAGCATCCACAGACCACGTGCAGGGACACAGACAGTTTTGCTCCCTGAGAAACCCCACCGGGGCAGTGCACATGGGATCCCCAGTACACCGTGTGCAAGTGAGAGACTGTAAATAATTTCTTGAGGGTTTATTAGTTGGTACATCAATGTGTTTATTTAATTGTTATTTGTTATGTTGTAAATAATTAAATCTTGTAAATAGTTTGAGAATTGTCTGCGAGGGTGCTTGATTGTAAGGGGAGGCTCTCTGCTCAGAGGCACTGCAGCAGCTTCCCAGGGAGGCTGGGCAGGGCTACTGGCTACCGGGTACCCCAGGATCCCACTATTCAGGTGAGGGCACGTGTTGTGTCGCACCCAGGGTTACATGTTGAAAACATTCTAGAGTTATATTTTAGGAAATGTACATTTTTCATTCTAAGGACTTTCAATGTTGAAAGTTTTAAAATGTTGTATTATCATTATTATGTAAAATTTCAGAAGTAAAACTAGAAGGAAAACATTTAAATTGACCCCCCCCCAAAATTATTGGCCTCTGAAATTTTCCCTTGCAGAAAATTTAGAAAATTTGGCATTTTGCTTTGATTCAGAAGCCAGATTCAAAAGTCCCAGATCTTGTGTGACATGCAACTTAATTCCTTAAAAAACCTCTAGGTTTTCTTTATATATTTAGATTTCTAGAGTGCAACAAACTATGAAGGAAAGGCTGCAGATATAGACACTTTGAATCATTCACGTTATAGTCTGAGAGGCACTTTTTCAGGAAGCCCATAAACTTTTTTAATCTAAAGGGACTAGATTATCTGTTTGTAAAACTGATTGACAGAATCTGGGTTGGTCATCTCAGTATACACATCCATTCCTTATTGTAATTTTAAGTTTTTCAAGGTAACAAAACAACAACAAAATGAATGGGATAAAAGATTTTTCAACATGGGGCAGAATCAAAGGATTTAGAGGCCCTTGGCTCCTGAAATGTAACCTAAAGCCTAGAGTTATGTGTCTTGTTTCTCTTAAGTGTAACTGGGCAAAATTGGGTGCCACAGAATGGTACTGTGAAAAAACAAATGAAAAATGCTGAATGGGGAATCTTCTTGAGCTTAGGCATTCAGGTTCCTACTCTCAAAACACACCTATTAGATTGGGTCTTTAGGGGACTTTGGCACTGTTCTGCTTAACCTATAGATCCCCCCATTCAGCATTTTTGTTTTGTTTTTTTCACAGTACCATTCTGTGACACCCAATTTTGCCCATTTACATGTAAGGGAAACAAGACACGTAACTCTGGGCTTTAGATTGCATTTCAGGAGCTAAGGGCCTCTAAATCCTTTGATTCTGCCCCATGTTGAATAATCTTTTATCCCATTCATTTTGTTGTTGTTGTTTTGTAACCTTGAACAACTTAAAATTACAATAAGGAATGGATGAGTATACTGAGTTGCTTAGACAAGTATCACAAACTCCAATGGGGTCTGACAGTGTTAGTGGGGTGTATGCATGTTTCCTGGAGTTTGTTTTACTGAAATAGTGTGTGTAGTCTCTTCAGAGAGGTAGCATAAAACTGTATTTAACACTATTATCCTTATGTTTGTATGCACTGTGGTTTTATGAGAAAATAGGACTCTAGACACCTAGAAAACTTTAATTATCTAAAACTAAGATTTCCAATAGAGTACAGGTACCCATAAGCGGTAGCTGAAAACAATTTAGGTTCTTGAATTCCACAGAAGTGCCATTTTAGGTGTAGATAAGGCTATGCCTATACTGCAGAACATCTAAGCTAGCTAGTTTATACAGAAGCAGGTAAATTATTCCACACAGAGGTTTAGGCTCTCATGGCCACGCTAGTATCCAGAATGGGGGTTTAACTCTGCTATATATCTCTGGGTAACACTGACTGAAGCACTGGCATTCCTAAATCCTTCACTGCTGTAAGAGTCTGGCCTTAAGAAACTAGCCAAAGATCATGCAGTTAACTGTGGGATAGCAGAGTGTAAAATCTGAGTTGCCCAAGTCACAACCTTGCACCTTCATCTTCTTGTGTTGAAATAGCCCTTGAGGAGAACTGGTGTTTGTAGAAATGTACATATTAAAGTATGTGACGATATCCCTATATCATTCCAACAAACCTTTCAGATGAATGTACATAGTACTACAGAACTAGCTTTCAGCTCCACAGAAGCATTTTCCAAGTTGACAGGAGGGCATATGGAGATGCAGATGGTGTCCCTAAACCTTTTTTCCTGTCTGAAACTACTAGGAGAATCTTTCATGGAACTGGAATGAATAGCAGTAGCTGGGTACCGCCCTTCCATGTCCCTGCCAGAACTAAGGCCATAGGAATTATAGCAAGTAGTGAATCCAGCTGAACTCTGTATTACCAACAAGTCAAGTCACTCCTGAAGCCACTGCAGCTGTTGGAACATATTAGGTGCTGTAACAACCCTCCTTTACTCCTCACGAGGTTAACTGAGTTGCTTTGCATCACTGGTGATTCTTTGGGCAAAGTGACTTGGTGGTTCCTATCTCCTCTCCAGGTATGGCCATTGGCTCACAGGGAGGTCATTCGCCCTTTCACATGTCTTTTTTTTAGTCCTGCTGGATATCCACAGCCCACCTCACCCAGGGGAGCCCAGGTGGAGGTGCCAGTTTAGTTGCCAACAACCCAAACATTTCATAGATTTCCTAGACATTAGGGCTGGAAGGGACCTCGGGAGATCATCGAGTCCAGCCTTCTGCCCAAAGGGCAGGAAGTCAGC
>NW_017728948.1:56536546-56569579 GCF_001723895.1 Crocodylus porosus
AGGCAAGTGTGCCCTTGGGGGCTCTTGCCTTGCCCACAGATTGTGCCAGGGCTGGGGCAGGGGTGAGCTCCCTTAAGTGCCCCCTTAAATGCCTTGGTCCGCTGGCTTTGCAAGGGCCGTTCAGCGGAACATGGAACATGGAACAAGCTGTCCTGGTTTACATGGTACCAGACAACAGACTGAGAGAGGCCTGGCCCACTAAGTTGTATTACCATATTTACTTGAAAAAAGCCCCTTATCTTATAATCACATACAAGGAAATCACGTTAAATACATTGTCTATTATTAAACTGTTGCCAAAAGCAGCATGTGGTCAGTAGTGGAAACCAACTACGAAATTGATTAAACACAACCAAACTTGAGCATGGCCCACGTTGGGTGAACAAGTTTGAGAGAGCAGGCAGGTAGTCCCACCACAAGGAATTGACACTAGGTCTGGAAACTTAGCCAAAAAGACCAAGATGCTGATAGAAACCTACCACAAAATATAGCCCATCTGAATAACATATATAGTAGTGCCCATTAAGCAGTCCCCCTCACTGCTGACTCTTTTTCAAGTCATAGTGAGCCAAGACATTGCATAGAGTTCACCTAAAATTCTTCTGTTGCCCCCCTCTCTCAGCCTGGCACATAAGATTAGTATGGCTCTGCCCTCCATAAGCAGAAGATGGACGAGGATGACCTGTGCCTTATTTGCATATAAATTTTGGAGCATCTCAGGACTCATGACATGAACAACAGGTTCCAGTCATGAGTGGAGGCTAATTAGCACATGGATCCTTTGTGTATCTGGAGTACTCATATACTGAGCAGTAGGGCTGCATGAAATTTTGCCAGGTGTTTCCTTTTGATGCTTTTGACTCAGAGCACAAAACAGTGAAATCAAAATTAAATGAAAGGCTTCAAAATGGCCTCAAAATGAAAAACAGGCAGTTGAAATGTTTTGCAAGTTTCAAAATGTTTTGAGTTTCGAAGCTGGGCTTACTTGCAGGGAAACAGGAAGTAAAGAAAGGGACAGGGAAGAGGAGGGAAAGTCTGCTCCGATATTGACTTGTAACTGGCCAATGACTGTGATCCTTACCTGAGGTCCCTTCCAATCCCAGTGATCTGGGGGAGTGATGGAAAAACATCAGAAAAAGCAGCATTGTTTGAACTGAATTGCTTTCTGCCTTGGGGTTGGTTACTGAGCTGCATCTTCCAGCAGCTCAGCAGCATCAGACAAAGGCTGTCATTTCCTACTTGCTAGCCTGTTCCTAGCAACTGGGATTCATCAATACTATCTGCTTTTTATACTCTTTTATTTTATTATTATATTAATTCTCATCAATACTATCTGCTTTCTATACTCTTTTATTTTATTATTATATTAATTCATTCCTTTCAATCTATTCCCCATAATCCTCTTTTTGTTTTTTGTTAATCTATTTTGATTCTTTTTCCCCAGAAAAAACATCTGTGCATTTTCTCGTAGCGTTTGTTCCATTCACTGTGCAGGAAAGCACAGCATATATTCATATTATAATAAAGAATTTATTCAGGAGCACATACTACATACATTTATATATTTTATTTATTACATAAATACATACATACATTACATAAATACAGATACATATACAATTATATATATCTATTACTTAAATCAGATTAAATTACAGAAGAACTGACAGATTTTCCAGCACATCAAGGCAAACACACTATGAAACACACCTTTAAGTGTTCTAGAAAGCCAGCTGGCAAGCCTTTCAGGGAGGGGTAGAAGAGGGGGTAGAGACAGACCTGTAAGTTCTGCCCCCCCACTCCCCCACCCCCAAAACAGAAGCAGCCTCTTTTCTATAACTAGCAGACATGAGGTGTCCAGTTCTATAGGCAGCAAGGAGAGGGGAGCAGTGTCACTGCCTGAGACTGCATCCCCTCCAAAAGCACCAGCTATAACCCCTGCACACCACCACCACCATGACAACAAGCAGCACCAGCATGACAGTCTCCTCCACCCCCATTTCACTTCCCATGCTGATACTTCCAGTGCCAGAGGAAGAGCTGGATTGGGAGTTGGATCTGAGTGCCCTAGCAAGGGAAATTCTGGGGAAGGAAGGGCAATCATCTGAGTTTGTGCTCCACACCCCTCAAGTTTTCCCTAGAGCCAGGTCTCTTTCCCCAGAAGGCATTTTGGAGGAGGCTTAGGCAGAGATTGTGAAGGCAAGTGGCTCAGCTGAGTCTGCTTCTTCTGTTGCTGTGCCTCTGTCTGCTGATAAGAAAGAAAAGGCAGCACCAGACATGCACCTGCCCCCCACAAGTGATTGGGTAGTGTGGTCTGGGATCATTTTGAGCTGGCAGATGATCCCACATATGCTATCTGCCTGTATTGCTGAACCAAAACCAAATGAGGCAAGGGAACAAAACACATAAGCACCACGGGGATCCTGACGCATCTCTGCAGGCACCACCCCCTTGCCCCTGCTCCTCCTCAGCCTGGCAGCAGTGGGAGCATGCCCAAAAAGAAGTCCACCTCTCACTCCAAAGCCCCAGTTCCCCCAAAGCAGAGGCAGACCATCCTGGAACAGTGGGGGAAAGACAGACAGAAGAAGGGCACATTGCAAAGGTGAGTGAGATCATCCAGACCATTGAGGAAATGCTTGCTGTGGATGGCCAGTCCTTCCCTTTAGTTGAGTGGCCCATCATACCATCTGCCTGCACATACCACCTTCAGCAGGACAGTGGTGCCTTCCCTTTATGAGGCCTGCAGACAGTACTTGAGGGAGGAGCTGTGCAAGACAGGTCATTAGGTGGCCTTACGCTTCACCTCAGACATCTGAAGCAGCTGGGGTGGAGATCATGCACACCTCTTCCTCACAGGGCACTGGTGCAACTAGTCAGGTCATCAGTGGGCTCTCCTTCAAGCTGAGGTGATGCATGAGTCCCACACAGCAACCGAGATCATGGGGGTCATGAACCACTTAGTGCAGGGGTGGCTCACTGGGTAGGCTGAGCTCACCCACAGGTTCATGGTCACCGACAACGGAGCCCATATGGTCAAGGTGGTCCATAATGCCAACTTAACAGAGCTGAGTGGGATACCATATCCCAGATCTTGCTGGTCCTCAAGCCCTTCCTTAAGGCCACCAAGACCCACAGCACTGGCAATGCCCTCATTAGCCAGGTGATCCCTGCAGTGAGGAAACTTTAGAACCAAATGGAAAAGTTCCAGGAGATCAATGTTCCTTGCTGAGGCAAGCCACTTTCACCAGACATGCAAGCACTGGTGAGGTGGCTGAAGGAGGGAAACAGGAAATGGCTTGATCTCTTGTGGTCCAGTATGGATCACCTGCTGGCTGTCATGTGTGACCCATGGGTAAGAGTGAAGGGGAGTGTATGCGGCAGCCAAGTGGATGGAGGTCATGGTGAAGACAGTCAGGGAGGCAGAAGGGCGGAGGTGGGGAGGATGTGGAAGAGGGAGATCCACTGTCCTGGTGACACTACACCATCCACCAGCCAGTCTCCTCCTCCACCACAGGTGCTACCAATGTGGGCCAAGGGCATGGCTTTCATGGTGGGGTCCAGAGGCACCAGAGCCCACCATCAGGCAGGTAGCACTCAGGCCTTGGTGGCTGCCATATCTCACCGAGCACATGGAGCCACTACTGTGCAACCACTTCATCTACTGGGCAAGCTGCAGCCAGATGTGGCTGGATCTGGCCATGGTTACCTGGGAACACCTGTCCTGTCCACCAACCAATGTTCCAAGCAAGAGGGTGTTCAGCATTGCTGGTGATGTAGTGACACCCCAATGCACCTCCTTGGATCTTGGTTTGGTGGAGCAGCTGGTGTTCCTCAAGGTGAACTTTCCACTGCTGGGGTTCCCCAAGCTCCATCTGCAGATGGAGTGAGTGCCACCCTCCTCACTCAATCCACACCTAGTTCCTTTTGATTTCTGGTTTCCAGACCATTTAATGCCCCCTCTCAGAGCATGAGGGGGCACTCACTGCATCACCAGCTAGCAGGGGAAGAACATGTCCCTGCTGAGCTCCTGTGCCAGGACAAACTTGGAGGTATGGGCTGGGGCTGTGGGGAAGGAGAGGCCCCAGGTCCTGGTCATGACCACTAAAACTGCACCCTGGCAGGGTCAGGAAACCTGGTGGGACTGCTGGGAGTGCAGCTACCCCAGGAAATGCCAGGATTGAGGATATCCTTAGTGAAGGGTTGGTAGGAGGTTCCCTAACCTCCAGCTACCACATGCATGCAATCTTGGCTGGGAAAAGCCCAAACTCATCACATCTTTGACAGGCCTGAGGCTTGCTGGTTGCAGTGGAGTTGTGAGGCTCCAGGTGAGCTCAGATTAGCTATGTGAGATGCCAGCTTTTGGGTTGAAAATACTTTCATCAGGCCGAGGAAGCACCTAGAGTTGGTGTGTGTGCTGTTCCTGGATGGAAGGAATAGTAAAGAAGCCAGAGGCTGGCATGCAATGCAGGCAAGCAAGCCAGTCAGTGAAAATGGAAATAGAGGTGTCAGAGGGTGAGGGACAGGCTGGGGTGGGAGGGCGAAGAGGGATGTAGCAGTGCAGGTAAATGTGGAGAGGTACCTGGGGAGTCAGATGTCCGGCAGGTTATAGTGTCAGAAATCCAATGTCTATATTGAGTCCATGAATTTCTGTACCTGGGTGGTTGGTGAAGTTCAGTTCATAGGCTCATCTATGCAAAGTGGTTTGTAAATTCCCATCAGGCCTGAGAGATCGGAGACAGAGTGTTTTTTGGTGAGAAATGTGCACCCAGAGGTAGTTGGGTATTGTCTTAGATAGATTCTGGTGCATAGTTTCTGTGGGTACTGGAGATATGTTGGCAGGTTATAAGCTGTAAGAAGTTGGCTTCTGGTGATGAGGATAGTGAGATTTGGTGCTTGTTGTTTTCGATAGATTTTTGGTGTGCACTCATTCTGGTGCACAGTTGTTGCTTGCTGTCTCCACGTACTTGACATCAGGCACCTGGTTTTGTATTTCCTTCCATCCAGGAGATATGTATAGTACTGTGAAGATATCTCCATATTGATATTGAGATATTGTTGGCAGGTTTTGCATGTCTTGTCATGGCATGGCCTGGATCCATTCAGTATGTTTTGGGCTGCAGGAAGTTGGCTTCTGGTGATAAGGTTAGCGAGGTTCAGTACTTCTTTTGCTTTCAAGACTTTGCAGTGCAGTTTTCCAGAAGCTTGACAGGCTTTGTGGCCTCAGCAGGGGCTACCCTCCCTGCTGGTTTCATTCAAATCAGGCAGTGAAACAGTTTCGATGAAACGAAATGGAACTTCAAAATGAAATGAAACAGCAAAACAAAACACTGTCCCATCAAAATAGTGAAAATGTAGTAAAAGTGAAATGCTGCTGTTTCTCACATACCTACTCTGGGGTCACTGTGACTTGAAGTGCTGTTGACTCTGGAGAGGCCCAGCCCAATAAGCTATGTGGTAAATCATGACACTTTGGCTTTGAACTAATATCATGCATAGTTTGTATAAGTAGATGCCATGCTGTTCAAAAGTGCGTTTATGGAGTTCCTTTGCTAAAACGTGCAGCAGTTTCAAAAAAAGGTAAGATGGATCAATTCTGGATGAACTAAATGCGTGAGTACTACATGGAAATGCTACAGCCATGTTTATTTTCAAGGTTATTATTTTCAAATTTATTCCTCACGTCCATGTGTTCAGGAAGAGAACAGTCTGACAGTAAGGAGAAGGGAAAAGGGCTGCCAGGGGAAAAAGTTGTGAGGAAGCAGAGAGCAAAGGGCTACCTGTTCCCCAGATTTATTTTTCCTGATGCAGCCCTGGGAGGGGGACACATTCAAGGCAAACCTCCAATAATTAGATTCTATATCTGTAACAAATTTATAGTATGTATTTTTTCCATATATAGAATCTAATTATTGTGGGGGCATCTTATAATCAGGGTCATCATCTATTGGAGTAAATATGATAACTCTCCTGGGCCCCATACAGGTAGGTACTACTGCCTGTGAGAGAAGTAAAAGGCTCAACACCCCTGTCAGCTTTGTGAAAGGCAGTAAATGCATTTCAGAAAATGATGAGAAAATGGGAGAAAGGAAGAGAGATCTGCCATGTTGGCATTCATGATATCACTACAAGTGACAGCACAGTTTTAACAACTGATGTTTAAAACTTGAGAAGTATTCCAGATAACAACTTTTCATGAAAAATGCTTTACGAGTCAATCGTCTGTAGCAAACATGATTGCTAACACCAGGAAAATTGAAAGATACTGTAAAAACTCAATGTTTTAGCCTTCTCAGTTCCATACATTACAAAAATACCACTGGAATTCACCAAGTCCAAAGATGCCATTCCAAAATGAATTCTACTTTCTAATGAGAAAAGAAATAATCTGTTAGTATATGTTGCACAATGAAACCTAATGGTGCATCACTTTCAGCAGTAACTAAATACCAGTAATAGTACATAGGAACTACTGGGAAAAATTAATAAATATTAAAATAAATATCTCTGATGTGCACTTAGGTGAAGGTGTTATGAAAATGCTTTTGAAAATGTAAGTTGTAGCAAAGTCTAAATGCTACAAAAAACCATAACTGTTTGATTATATTTCAGATGTGGAATGGAAGTAAATGTGTACTCATAAAGAGTGTAAAGAATTTTGATTACTTTCAATTAATAAGCAATTTTTTATCTCTCAAATGCAATCATCAACCCTGCTGTCAGTCTGTGAGCTGTCAATCTATGCTACTGACAGTAAAAAAGAAGTGTG
The DNA here is from genome assembly GCF_001723895.1 of Crocodylus porosus. Lineage (NCBI taxonomy): Eukaryota > Metazoa > Chordata > Crocodylia > Crocodylidae > Crocodylus > Crocodylus porosus. The sequence goes on from NW_017728948.1 coordinate 56,543,313, forward strand.
TCAGGGTTGTCTCATAGTATCACATGGAGACAATGTGTGGTCCTCATGGTAAATACGTGCTTGAAACTAAACAGCAACTATGCACAAGAATGAACGCTCTCAGAAAAAATATAAAGGATGGAGACACACATAGATTAGCAGGAGCATATTTTTCCCAGAACAATGACTATGTTTTTGACCTCACTATTCTCTTATGCAAGAGAAATCTACCAGACACCTTTAAAAGGTGAGTTTGGGAATAAAAATTCATAGGACGGCTCAACACTAGGAACAGAGATCTGAGCATCAATATTGATTTTATGATGCGCTAAACTACCTGATTCCTGAAATTCTTCCTACAGGTAATAATGACTTCCCTCCCTCTTGATAAGTTTTGATTCCTCAAAAATCAGCGTCTTTTCTTCTACTAATTGTTTGCCTGCTACTCCTGGGAATTTCTCAGCAAAGTTTCACATCTTTATTCACTGTTCTTAAAAATCACTGTGCTTGCTTTTCTCCTCAGACATGAATATGAATGTTTTGCATTCAAAAGATGGTTTAACTTTATCCCAGATATACAGTTGTTCCAGTAAGCAACATCACCCCCAAAAATCCTTGCCTCTCACAGAAAAACAATGTGAATATGTCTACATGTGCAATTAATGCACCAGAATTTTCTGCATGGAAAATTCAGGTCCATTAAACTGAACCCCTGTATGCATCTGAATGTGTGTTTATTGGGTGTTCCTACACAGGTAGGCATGTGTGTTTGCAGCAGCTCAAACAGGAGTAAAACAAATTTGTGCTGCAGATTTTTGCCTCAGCACACATGCCTGAACGTGCACTTTGGTGTGGTGCAAGTTGTGCCACTTGGGGCAAAATAACCCTGCCCAGCTCGTCCCAGATTTGGAGCTGGGGGAGGTAGAGGCTGGGGCCAAAATCTGTGCTGGCCCCAGCAGTATAAAAACCTGCCCTGTAGGGGCCCCAGCAATATGAAAACCTGCCCTAGTGAGCAGCTCAGGGCTATGTGCCCTCAGGAGCTTCTGAGGCCCAGCCACTTGGTATCTGGGGACACTACCCCTTGTGCCAGCTGGACTGCTGAAGCAGTCATGACCTGGAGTGGCCCCTGCCCCCTCAACCCACTGCAGCAGTTTGGCAGTTGGGGCTGCTGCCTGGCTGTGACCTGGTGCCACCTGCAACAGTATCCACCCTCTTGGATCTGCAGCCCCGTGGTTGCATGCCTGTTAGACCCACTCTGTCATCAGGGCAGCTATTGCCCAGAAGATGTGCTCACTGCAGTGGTCTGCTTTGAACTGTCAAAGTGTGTCCTCTTGGACCCAAATGGCCAACAGGTCAGACACTTCATCTGCCCTCCAGCTGGGTCCCCAGTGCTGGCCCTGGACAGGCTCCCATGCATGGGTCTCACCACATGTCTCACCAGCCTAGTGTTCCCTGTTTAAAAATTGCGAAATCTTTGATAAGAAACCCAAATTCTCACTTTAAAACACCCCAAATAGTGTTATTTTGCTATTAAAAAGAATTGCTATTATATAGAGAGAAATCAGTTGGGCAATATTTTACTGATATATTTACAAGTTTAAGGCAATTGGAAGCCTACCAGAGCCTCTGTCATCATAATAAAAAGGAATCTAAATATCTATACACTTTGGCATTTACATTTAGGGTTTGGCATGGAAAAGTCAGAGCTGCTTCTACCCACTTTGCTCTCCAGGATGTGGCTCTAACCAGCACTGATATGCCACTGCCCTGTCCCTGCCCTTGCCCCCCATCACTCTCAACCCACAGCCCCACCTCCTTGACCCACAGCCCCCACTACATCCATCCCAGCCACAGTTCTGTCCCAGCACTAGGACATGAGTCCAGCTGCAGCTGTCCCATCTGCTGCTTTGTGGCTCTGAGCAGTGCCAGCCCTTGCTGTTCTGCTCCCTGCCCCACTCTGTTCCTGGGAAGCCCTTGACTGGGGATGAGGAACTGAGCTGGGCCCTTTCCTCCCAGGCCAGCCTCCCCCTGCACAGGCTGCTCTAATGGGGCAGCAGGGCTCTAAGTCTGGCTCTGGAGGACTCTGCTACCTGAAGCACTCTCCCACCCACAAACCCCATCTCTCTCTGATGTACTCTTTTTGCCACCTCATCTCCTCCCCCCAGCCCATTCCCAGCAGTGGTGTGGGCATGGAGCAGGACTGCAATGTGTCAGTTGCCCCTGCAGCTCCCACCAGCAGATCTCATCCCATCCCATGTGGATGGCAGGGTGTGATATTTTTGGAGGGACGGGGATTTGTGGGTGGGTGTAGGGCTTGGTGAGGCGAGGCTTGGGGGCCTATGGGGCTCATGCAGGAGTTTGGGGTTTCTGGGAGTGGGAGTGGTTTGTGGGAGTGGTTTGGGGTGGACTGTGGGGGGGTTGTGGGTATAGGGAAACTGTGAATGTGAGGGGCTGTGTGGGGGTGGGGGAGTTGATGAGGGGTGGGTCCCCTGCCCCCCTGAAGTGTACAGAGCCCCCCACACAGCTCACTGACAGTCCCCCCCACAGAGCACACACCTCACCCTGGCACAGCCCCCCCATGGCATAGGGTACTATGGCATGGCCCCGGCCACCTGGGACCCGGTGCCTTCTGTGCCACATCACATGGGCCTGACCCACCACAGAGCTGTGTTCCTTTGGGGAGGACCGGGCCGCTCATCACTTCTCACAGGAACCACACCAAGACAGGTTCTGCCTTCATGGAATGAACCTGACCCAACAACACACAGGGCCTGTGCACTCAAGGCCTAGCCCAATGTGATGCACAGTCCCTGCGAGTGATGCCAGGCCCCTGGGTGACATCCCGAGTGGCCCAGTCCTGCTCAAAGATGCATGGGCCCATGCGATGTGTCACAGGCAGGATCAGGTGCCAGGCAGCTAGGGCTGTGCTGCGCTGCCCTGCACCATTGTGGGGCTGTGCCATCAGGGCCCTGAGCACCCCAGTGGCTGCTGTGGGGGCCTTTGGGCCACGAAGGAGATCCACCCTTCATGAGCAGCCCCCTCTTCTACACAGTCCCATGCACCCACACAGACCTCAATCCAGTTCTCCCCACTCCCAGTCTCTACTTACTTGGGACAGAGCCCAGGTCCAGGTCATTGCAGCCTGCATTGCTTTTTACCCCACGTGGGGAGGCAGTGTGCTGCAGCACTGAGACAAAGGGAGCCCATAGAGATGCTCTGGCTGGCTATCAGTGTCTCTTTGGAGGACCCCAGGCTCTGGTTACTTCAGGGCATGCTACAAGAGTGTGCCCTGCCCCACTTTTCATCCATGGGCTTTTTTTTGATACCTGGATTTCCAGACATCAAATTTAGAGTCTGCAGTGCAACTACACAGCACAGGGAACAGTTTTTTGTTCCCAACCTGCCTTTTTTTGTGTCTCAAGCTGCTCTGAGACACCACAAGAGGCACTTGTGCGCTCATCTGGATGCGCCCATTGGAATCAAATTTGCTCTCAACAGGAATCAAATTTGCTCAAGCTTGGACTCCTCCTGCCCTGGTTTGCCCCCTGTAGCCACCAGGAGGAGGTCCAGGCTCCCGGGGGGGCCAGCTAGTCCTGATCTCTGCAGGGCATGGGAGAGCTATCTCAGCTGCTGGGCCAGCTCCTTCCCAGCAGTGTGGATTTTGGGACTGTCCTGATTTCCATGTGTCTAGGAGAGCTGTCCTGGCTGCTGGGCAGCTGCCTCCAATCTCCATAGAGCTGGAAAGCAGCTGACTGGCAGCTGGGACAGCTCTCCCAGCCACATGGAAATCAGGATGTGTCCCAATCTCTATGCGACTGGGAGGTAGCTGCCTGGCAATCTGAGACAACTCTCCCAGCCCCCTGTGGCCACTCCTGCAATTTGCTCTGCAGCTACACATGTGCTTCAGCTCATTAATTTAAATGAACTGATTTATTTATTATTCTACAGGTACTAGAAAATGTTACATTAGACTAATCTACTGTGCAGCAATTGTTGTGCACTTGTAAAATGGTCACACTTTACTACACATTAGATTAGCGTAATGCACAGTAAAGCATCTCATGTTGAAACGCTCTGGAAATCCAAAGTTGTTAAACTAAACTTCCAGAAAATTCCAGCCTACAGTATACTCATATGTAATGTATACACAGTAACGTATCTCTCTGAAACATGCATTTCATGCTTTGTAAAAACACAAGTCAGTCTTCCAAATGTTGTTGATTTGGAAAGGTAATTTCTGGGAGTCTCTCCAACTATTAGGCCATCTGCAAAGTCTTCTGTCCTGCTGAGGGCATACTCATCATGCATGCAGTCTACTTCCCAAGTATCATAATCTGTTACCATTGATGCCAATGGCAAAACTCTATCTTTAGTGTGCCCAGGATATGGCACCAAGAATGATATTTAAAGTTATTTTAATTTCTAATCTACTCAACTCATTTGAGGCTGAGGTTACATCCCAATCTAACTCCAAAATCTTGCCTTAATTTTTTTTTAAATGTGCAAAAATTTAGCAAGTTTCAGATTAAATTAATACTGAATAATATTCCCCATGATTTCATAGATTTCATAGACATTAGAGCTGGAAGGGACATCGGAATATCATTGAGTCCAGCCTCTGCCCCAGAGGCAGGAAGTCAGTTGGGGTCAAAGGATCCCAGCAAGATAAACATCCAGATGTCTCTTAAAGGAGTACAGATTAGGTGCTTGCACCACCTCTGGCAGCAGTCTGTTCCAGGCCATGGGAGCTCAGACAGTAAAGAAGTTCTTCCTTATGTTCAACCTGAAATGGTCGCGGCGGAGTTTGTGACTGTATGACCTTGTCATCCCTTGGGGCACTCTGATGAACAGGTGTTCCCCCAGGTCTTGATGTCTGAAAACACAAAGAGTTACTTTTTGCACTCTTGCACTAACAAACACTAGCACAATGGACTAATTCTTACAAATAAACTGCCAAGTACAAGTAAGTACAATAAAATTTTTTAAAGTTTTGGCTTCTTTAAAGAGAAAACATTCTATACAAATATTCATCAAAATAATACAATGAAAGGTGTGCTGAAAGCATTATTACCCCATCTCCAGTTGTCAGAGACTCACTCAAAGTGGCAATTTCTCAAGATGGACCAATAAACTTACTGAGCTGCAGTTCAAAGGAGCCATAACATAGTCCCAAATGGTAGCGTAAAATCTGCATTGGGCCTTTTTCTTTCCAAAGGCAGAAAGGATGCAGAGGGCATAGAAGAGTTCTGCCCCACTATGAATACTGATTAAATTATTTTGGATTAGTAGTAAAGTTAGAGATACATAGAAGCCGCTTTAAAATGGCAATGGGAAAGACACTGAGAATCAAGTGGCCACAACTGGTTTCTCTCATATTCTCATATACATACAAATTGTCGACTCTGTGCTTATACTGGGGAGAACTCTGGCACAGGAGAATAATCAAGTGCAAAGCACTTCTAAGAATATAAGCATGTTTTGAAACATACCTCTAATAAGAAATCATTTTGTTAACCTCAATGAACAATAACGTAAGATAGTTTTCCCTATACTAGCATTCATTTTTAAATCTTTTAAAGATTCTTTTTAACTTATGCTTAATAAATTACCTTTGTATAATGAAAAATAGCATCTCAGCAACTGCACTGGATGTTTGGTCTCTTACTAGCAATGCTCTTTCTGATAATTTATAAGTGTGAAAATATAAAACTAGGATTTTTCACTTATTTGAAATAATAGATTTATTTATTGATTAAGTGAAATAGGTAGTCTGAATAGATTATGTTAATAGTGAATATAGATTTATCACTCTGATTGTAAGCTCTCATTTAGATGTGTTATACAAACACAAACAGATACATAGCACACTTTTCAACACCTTATGTATCCATTTTCCCACCCGATCCACAGAAAATACATGTCTGTTTCCATTTTCTGCTAGAAACCTCAGTCTTCACCTCAAGTTTTAGTCATCTAAACCTTTAGCAGTTGACCCCATTGTTTCAGTCCTTAAGATATCAGCCATAATGAGATCCATGAAACAAGGGGAATTTACTGAAGAGTCTACATAGAAAATCTCCCCAGTTGGGCTAAATGCTATATAATATCCAACCGATACAGAGTGCAATTTGTGCAATAATTCTAAATACATGAAGGAACTGCAACCAAAACTTAAATATTTGTGAGAAGCAGAGCGCAAAATTTCACATATAATAAATGCAATGGGCTGCTCCCCTAAAAACAAATAATACAACTTACATTCTTATAGCATTCCTACAAAGCATATTTATTGATAAAATATATTCTGCATCCATCTTACCACAATACAATGACCCCCTTTCCCCCATTTGCTTGTAAACAGCTCCTCATAGGTGCTAGCTACTCATGCCAAAGATATAACTGGCAACTTCTCCACCTGCACCCTGTCCCCGAGGCCCTGTGGCGCGTGAAGAGTAGCTAGAGTTTCCTGCTACTGGGGGAGATCATGTCACTTTTTTTGCCATCAACCTGCATGATTAGCAGCCAAAGAAAAACAGTTTTCAGTATCAGTATCTGCTCTACAGCAGTATAGAGTCACTGGTTGTTGCTGTTGCTGCCACTTCTCTCCCTCCACTCTACTGGAGCTGCTGCAAGGAAGTTGCAGTGGGTGGTGTAATGTAAAGGCAATGGGGGGTGAGAGCGGGAGGGGGATTTCATGGTAGGGCTCCTCCCTTAACTCCATTCCAGTGGCCCACATGCATCTTATCGGGGTCTTGGGTTTGTGTCCCACTCGCCCACTCACCAGTACACTACTGGCTCATAACAACCCTAACAAGTTATTTGAAAGCTGCAGCTCTTCACAACAGGTTTTGTAGCTATGCATATGCATATGACAGACTTTATAGCTATGCCTATGACACAGAGCAATATGTTATGTTATGATATATAATGCTCATTGGTGCTTGAGTACCTCTTTGCTGCATCTTTTAATAGATTTCATTTCTATTCACCAGCTCTGTAAAGATGTAAAACATTATTATAAAAATATATTTTATTATTAGGTAGACCCTAACGACAAGAAGAATGTCTGAATTTCTTTGATTATAACAGAATGCATTATTTGATTTCCTTTTTTAATATTATTGCTTATATAGCACAAATATGATATGTATCCCTCTTGGGGGACCTTGCAGCCTACATTGGTCTTTCTCTGTGCCTTGGCAGTAAAGCATTGCACTCCCACAGCTACCAGCAACAATAAATGCTGAGAGACAGAATAAAGCTAACACTTTCATTGCTGAACCATCTTCTTCTCTCCTTTTAGGCACTATAGTACATTTTAATCTGTCCTCAAAATACTGATGTTTGAACTGAAATTGAGGTCTCAAAAAGCAACCATGCGCCTCATTACAATGGCTTGCTTAACTTACAATATCCCATGGGATTAGCACACAAGAGATTTCTTACATTTTTTAAGTTAGTGCCATGGAATCATAGAACAGTAGGGCTGGAAGGGACCTTTAGAGGTCACTAGTCTAACCGATCCTTATCCAAACCATCCTATACAAATTCATTGCCTAACCTTTTAGTAAAACTATACAGTGAACCTTGATACAACCACAAGACATAATACCCTAATCTAACACAGGCAAATAAGAGGGACAACAATAGCCAATTCCTGCTGCTACAAGGGTTGTTAAGATACACTCAAGAGATCCAAGTAAGAGGGCCACACCCCCTGCTACAGGGGAAAGCAAAATCCCCAGTGGTCTGTACCAATCCATGTACTGTGAAAATCTGCAATACTGAAATGCTATGATCATGTAATGGTCTAACATAAGAGATGATGTACAAAAGTAATGTGTTTCATGAGTCCTTTCGAGCCCTAAACTGTAAATCCGTGTGCCTGAGAAGATGCAAATAGTCTATACTAGAGTACTCCTTATAGCTATGCTCTGCAGATGGTGTATCCATACTGGATCTTTAATAAAAAGGTTTTGGGGAAAATGTGGAGTAGTGTATATTTCTGTATATCTGCTTATCTCTGAATCATGCCCATATTTACTCCCCACTATCAGCAGAAAGGATGGAGAAACTGAGATCATCAGACTGAAAACTATAAGACTGACATTCTGGAAATCTAACATGAAACACAGGGCCTAATTTACACAACACCCAAAACAGTAATTTAAAGACCATGGGAGCTGCAAGAAGACATGGTTATTATCTTTACTGTGCCAATTCTGTAGAAAAACAGATAACTTCGGTCTCTAAGGCTGGCAACTTATACATGAAAGAAATTTGAACAAGAGTAAAAAAATACTGTAAATTGAAAATCAGGCCCCAAGTTCAAAGTGATTAAGATTTCATACACATTAGGGCTGGCAGGGATCTTTTGAGATCATCAGATCCAGCCCCCTGCCCAAGGGACAGGAAGTCAGCTGGGGTCAGATCACACCAGCAAGATATGCATCTAAGCATTTCTTAAAGGTGTCCAGAGTAGGTGTTTGCAACCATTCCTGGGGGGAGTCCATTCCAGACTCTGAAGACTCAGACAGTAATGAAGGGTTTCCTTATGTCTAGTCTAAAATGGTCTTCCAACAGTTTATGACTGTTAGACCTTGCCTTCCCTTGGGGTGCCTTGGTGAACAAATGTTCTTCCAGTTCTGATACACACCCCTTCTACACTAAGAGGCTGCCACAAAGTTGACCCATGAAGGTGGCTCTCGTTATAAGGCCTGTTCTCTTGGCTCCCCATTATGTGCGTGGCTCTCTTCTGGACTCTCTCAAGCTTCTCCACATCCTTTCTAAAGTGTGGAGCCCAGAATTGGATGCAGTGCTCCAGCTGTGGCCTCACCAAGGCTGAGTAAAGCAGCAGGATGACTTCTTGGGTCTTGCTTTAGATGCATCGGTAGATGCACACTAGAATTTTATTTGCTTTGCCAGCTGCAGCATCGTATTGGTAGCTCATGTTCATCTTGCTGTCAATCATGATCCCCAAGTCTCTTTCAGTCATGATGCATGGTGAGTGTAGCACTGCCAAGCCTATAAGGATGATGTAGGTTTTTTCTCCTGAGCTGGAGCAGCCTGCATTTCTCTGTGTTGAATATCATCAGGTTTTGATCTGCCCACTTTGCAAGCCTGTCCAGGTTGCCCTGAATTGTCTCTAGAGTGAGCACACTTCCACATAATTTAGTGATGTCCATGAACTAAGCCAGTTCACTTTTGACAGCCAAATCCATAGAATCATAGAATCAAAGGACCAGAAGGGACCTGGAAGATTATCAAGTCCAGTCCCCTGCCATGGACAGGAGCTTATTGGGCTCAAACGAGCTCAACGAGGTGCTTGTCCAGCCTCCTCTTGAACACCTCCAAGGATGGTGACTGCACCACCTCTGCTGGGAATGTATTCCAGATTCTAGTTACCTTTATGGAAAATAAGCTTTTCCTTATGTTCAGCCTAAGTTTTTCCTCAATTACCTTGTTCCCATCCAGGTAATTTATGAAAATATTAAAAAGTACTGGTCTGAGTACTGAGCCCTGGGGGATACCACTGGTCACCATGCACCATGCTGACTTGGTTCCATCGATTTTCACTCTCTGGGTCTAACCACGGAGCCAGTTCCCCAGGCATTGGACCATAAGGATTAAGCTTATTGTAGCAGGGTCCCAACTGAGACCCTGTTGCTAGAGGATCGGGGACAGCTGAAAACAATTATGATGTGGGGGGTGGGCCTGGCCCCTAGAGAACGAATGAGGACTGGACTCTTCAAATAAGAAGGGGAGAAGGCGGAGGAGAAATTGTCTTTGGGAATCTCAGAGGGAGAAAGCAGGAGAGTGAGGAGCTGCTAAAGAGAGACCTTCTGGAGGGAAGGGAGAGGCCGGGACCCAGTCCCTGTCATGACATACCTGGAGCTGATAGGAACGTCGGTGAGGGCTGTAAGAAGTGGAGCCAAGCCACGGAACTTACATGTCAGCTCTGCCAGAGAGAGACTCAGGTCGCGGACAACCCTGCTCTGACCCTAAAGAATCTGGGTGTGTCCAGGACCCCAGGAGGGGATAGAGACGCCGGGGACTGAGAGGGCAAGATGGACTGAGAGAGTCGTGGAGCCTGCACCCCGGCTCTGCCGGAGAGAGAGACACAGGCGGCGGCCGCAACAAGCCGCTAATAAGATAATTAGCAATGGAAGCCATGCAGGTGGCGACAGTAACAAGCTGTTAATAGAATAATTTACAGTGGAGACTGAGACTGTGTGCAAAATCCATTTATTGTATTACTGGACGGAGACCGGACAGGAGACCTGGGGGTCCCCAAGACCAATCTGTTAGATTGCACACTCCAAATAAGGGAGTCCCCATAAATAATAGAAACTGGAAGAATAAAAGCACCTAAAATAGATTTGATCCAGCGTGGTACTTCCTGCGTGTACTCCCTGGCATAACACTCACTTCCTCCCTATTTTTCTTGAAGATCCAAGTCATGGCAGGCGAGAATCTCAAGGATGAGGGGGTACCTGGTGGACCAGCTGACACTTATGATCAAGAGACTATGATCTCTGTATATGCAAAATGTAATGAAATTCAAACTCAACATACCCTCTTTAGTTTCTTCTCAAAAATGAGTTGTTTAAATATTTATTAAATGAAGGATGACAGACAATTTTTGAAAAAGTTTGGTGATTGTGAGGCCAGGAGAATAATAAAAAAAGAAAAAAATCACAAATCTCAACAGGATCTGAACTCACATGATTAAAAAATATATACAACAGATAAAAATATCTGGCAAACCACAGACATTTTGGTTAATATTCATGCAAAAGTTTCAATGTCAATATTATATTATTTGGCCACCAGAGGACTGCAAAGGCAATACAGCAAATGAAAAAAAAATCACATCAACTGAATATAAGGATTATAAAATCTAAATAAAGTATATTCCCTCATTTATAACAAGTTGTCCACACATTCTGATTTCCATAAAAAATCAGAGGATTTTTTTTTTTTAAGAGTTTTCCACATAATATATAAGATGAGTAACAGTGAGGGCTTATTTTCTCTAAACTTGTCAGTGAAATGATACCTATTACAATAATGTTAAATGTCATATTCTCAAGTTAACTAGGCCAGGTGGTTTGACAAGACTAAAGTTGCCATATTTGAGCTACTGCATATTTTTTCCTATGAAATGTATTCCTCTATAATGTAGAAGGGCACACATTTTTTCTAATTTAGTTTTGACTGAACACTGTGATTTTCAATTTACATGCATTCAATTCACTTTAAGGTGAATTTTCAGTGAAAATTTATTTTAGAGGTAACATGAAAGAAAGGTTCAAAGTCTAGTAGTATCACAATTTTCACAATAAGACTACTAATACTGAAGCAGCAGGGAGAGAGAGAGAGAGAAATACATGGATTTGGGTGTAGAGTAATTTTGGGGCATGAAAATAACATGCATATAAAATCCTTCTCTTTCTGTGGAAGCCCTTCATGAATCCCCTTTTTTTGGGGGAGGATGGGGACTTCTGTATGGCTCCAGCAGGTGGCAGAAGGGGGTGGAGAGGGTCTGGAAAAATAATTTTCTGAAGCTCCTCTGAGTCATCTTAGGATTTGACTAGCCAGAATAATTTGATATAATCAGTGAACCTCAATATTCCACTGCGCACCCCCATTTCCAGGTGTTCAAGAACCTTTTTCAAAGTCGGGGGAAATGAAAACGGCAGTTACAGGAGAACCTCAATTGTACTGGGGTAAGAGTTTCTGGATCCTAACCTTTAAACTACGGACAGATCTGTTATCTGGTAGATAGTTCTGTGAAGAAGATACTGGAGAGGAAATAGCCAACTCTGGAGGGAAATGGGTCTTTAAAATACCCTTGTCTGATTGTTTGCCACCCTGGATAGGACATCCCTTCAGCTGTTTATCCATAAAGAGATGTACTGCACAGGCTCACTTTATCCCAATGTCATTCCCCAGTGTTTGACTATAGCTTATACCATGGACAACATTTATTACAAGATACTAATTAGTACATACACGGTTTGGTACTGTGGAGGACTCACCAACAGAGCCCAGCACATCGGGCTCAAGAAATCTCCAATGTGATTGCTGGAGCATTGCCACCAATCTGACAATGGTTTGAAAACTCACAACATGTTTGGTGGAGCATTCCCACCAATTGGGAAGAGACAGGGAGGAGCTTGCCCAAGAGTCCAGACCTGATTGTGAACTGTGCTTTTTAGTTCTGATAGACTTTGGGGGGTGGAGCCCCTGGAGAGAATATAAGGAGCAGCATGCTCAGCACGAGGGAGATGTGTTGAGGGACAGAGGTGAGAGCAGGGCTAAGAAGAGCTGGGGAAGAGCTGCCCTGTGGGCGGATGCTGCTGCCCTGAAGAGCCCCTGTGGATGCCTCTCACCAGACAGGAGCAGCAGACAGCTTCAGCCCCAGTTGGTGCACAGTGCAGCACATGGGTCCAGACCCTGGGAGCAAGAGGCTCAGGTCTGCAACCCGTGGCATGCAGCCAGAGCTCCCAGTGCACAGAGCCAGTAAGACTCCAGGAGCCATCCGTGATGGCTTGAGATTCCACCTCTTGGCATGTGGAGGAGAACCCAGTGCAGGGGATGCTGCATGGGGGGTCCGGGAGTGCACCCAGCTTCAGAGCCATGCAAGGCAGTCTGGGCTTCCAACCCTGAGGAAAAGCCAAAGCCCCACAAGACCATATGATGGTGCTCAAGGCTCTGGATGGGACTCCAGAGCCAGAGACTCCAGAGGCTTCTCCAAATAAGAAGCCACTCATCTGAGGGGACGAGGACCACCAGCCTGGCCACCAGATTTGTGAGTTGCTAAGGAATAGGGTTCCCACAGGGCAGGGGAAGTCCTTCTTGGCTAAAAAGGGGCCCCTGGAGAAAGGGACCGGGGATGGTCCCTTCTGAGTTTGTGAGCTTCCTAGGGGGCTTCGTGTGAGACCCAAATGGTAATAGGGGCTTCCCTCCTGGGTCACTGGGCCTTGGGGACCCTTTTAATAGTGTAAGGTTACTTCTTTGCTTATGTGCCTTATAATTTGTGATATTGCGCCTTATATTTTGTGACATTGTATTTTATATCTTGTGATATAAACAATTTTTGTTGTTTTATATTTTGTTATATTAACAGTTATCTTTTAAGGTTCTCTGTAAATATTAATACATTTATATATAGTTTAATATTGTCCTGGTCTGGCTTTATAGGGAGTGGGGAGACTGTGCTGAGCTTCGGTTTTTTCCCACTGCATCCCTGTCTGCTGCCAATTCCTTTCAATCGAGATGGGGAGCACATACCCTTGGCTACACACAGGCTACAGCATATTATGTATGCTTAACTATAGTCATACTTAATTTATGTACTTATTTTAATGTAAATATCATATTAACATAAGTTAGTAGTAAAATGTTTAAATAATAGCTCTATTAACAATTACACATTTCCTGAAAAGCTATAAAACCAGCATTTTGCCAGCATTAAATGTTACAGTATGCACCTAAAAATAAAGGAAGTGACAATATTCAGATTTCTATGAAAGAACAGACTGACTTATTGACCTCCTTCCTTTGCTTCCTATATGAAATGTTGCTATTTACACAGTTGTAATTCACAATCATGTGTGATGCTGAAATTATACTACAATATATATTAGAAAAATGTAAGAACATAAGAAATGCTATAATGGGTGAGACCTTCTCACCTAGTATCCTGTCTCTGCTGGTGACAGGAATGGATGCTTTAGAGGGAGATCACTGGACAGTATATGTTGAATGGTATCTATCGCTAGGTGACCATGTGTCCTGGTTTGCCCAGGACAGTACCAGATTTTGTAGGCCAGTCCTGGCTGGTTGGTGAAAATTGAAAAACAAGTCCCAGAATTGCAGGGACATGGGAAGCAGTCCAGCTGGGAGATAGAACAACAGGCATTGCTGCTTCTAGGCAGGAGCAAGTCGAATGGGCTGGAGTTCGCCCCTTGCCTCCAGCCACTGCTCAGGAGGAGCCAGGCTGGCATGTGCAAACAGGGTGTCACCTGCTCTAGTCCACCCACCTGGCTCCTTGCACCTTGGTCATTTAATGGTCCCACCAATTCTCTTTCTGGCTCCCTTTTCTAATGTATTTTTAGTTTTTTTCATGATTAACTTTAATATCTTTTGCTAGGTGCTTCTCAATTTCTTTGTTGGCCTGACTCATTTCACATTTACATTGGACCTCCCAGAGTTTGTGAGTTTTCCTGTTTTCCTCATTTGAGCATCCCATCTATTTTTTAAGGATATCTTTTTGCCTTGAACAGCTTCCTTACCTCTACTAAGAAACTATGTATGAGTTTTAATGGGCTGCTTGCTACCCTTTTTGATTTTGGGTATATTTTTCCTGATCCCCCAATACGGTCTTTTTAAACAATTTTCAAGCTTCCTGAAGGAAAGTTATAAACAGGTTGGACTCAGGTAATTAGTATTTCAATGGAGAGTTTTTCCCTCTAGATTGTAGGTTGGCATCATGTCACCGGCTTCTGTAAAATGAGCTTCATGGTTCCCTTCAAGTTTTCTATAATTAGGTGTTTACATAAAAAAATAACTACTACTAGAACTTATTATAGATGTCTGAGGAGAGGCCTTCATCCCCAGTCTGGTCCTTTTATGTGTTGTGAAGGATTGGAAAGACATAAACGGGATTTCAAAGGTGTGTGAACAAACTGAACTTTGGCCAGAGAGGTGTACCAATTATGATCCTCAGGTGGAAGGAACATATTAGAGACAGAATCATAGCACATAGAGCTGCAGAGTTTCTCAGACACTACTCTGCCCAGACAGAAACCTGCCATAAATTGGATGTGTCCCTAGGGCTATTTAAATTACACCTACAAACTCATCACATCCCAAAGTAGCTTTACCTAACAAACAGGGATTCAACCATCTCACTTGCAGCAGGGAGATTTAGTTTGGATATTAGGAGGAACCTTCTACTTATGAGAGTCATTAAATACTGGAAGAGATTACTTAGGGAAGCAGTGAAATGTCTATAACACAAAGTTTGTAAGTTCAGGTTAGATAAACATTTTTCTGGGGTTGTATAGTTTTGAACAGGGATTGTACTAGATAGAATCATAAGGCTGGAAGAAAATTCAGGTGAATTAACCTGTCCCTGGGCATGCATCTACACGTGCGCCTGGGTTATGGTCAAATTGAGTCCAACTGGAATGGCCTAATCCAGGGCTGCTCCTGCCCTGGTCTGCCCCTCTGGAGTAGCCAGGGGGAGCTCCAGGCTTTGGCTACAGCTGCTTGGGTGCCAGTCCAGCTGCCAGGACCTTGGGGCTAAGACCCAAGCTTCACACCACTGTTCCCAAAGCTGGAGACAGCTCCTCCCCTGTCCCTAAGCTGAGCAGCAGTTATGGACCCCTGCTGCCTAGGCTGATCAGGAGCAATTTGCTCTCAGGTCAGCATCTACACATACATTCAGGTGCATTAATGTAAAGCACTGTTGGCTAGTACCTGTGTCTGTTGGCACTAGCAAACAGCTCCTTACATTAATCTACTATTCAGTGATTACTGTATATGTGTGGATGCAGTAATTACCGTATGTGTATGGACAGTCCTTTAGTCTAATACGCAGTAAAGTGCACACATAGATGCACCCTGTAAGGAACACAGGCAAAAGCAGGACTTAGGGAACTAAGCTACCAAGTACTCTACTTCAGCCATGACAGTCACAGCTTTAAAAAAATGCTATCCCACCCTCCCAAGGGGATTACTGAGGGGAAAAAAATTATACTGCCTTAGTATAGGGCTAGGCAAAGTATAACCAATGGAAGACACCAGAGCAGAAGATCCAATTGAAGTTTTTGAGGGTGGCATACAAAAAGAACTGCCATTGCCTCCCTACAATGCTGCTGCTGGGCAGAACAGAAGTGAGAAATACTGATGCATCATTCCACTCATGTCCATTTCATCTGAACTAGAGGTGCCTTAGTGCAGTGCTTCATGCATGCCAATAATCTCTGCTAAGAAATATGACATACAGGCACATTTGCTGCTTGGCATTAAGGAACCAGAGGTATTCTGGTGCATGAAGTCATGCATAGCAGGCATGGCCTTTCAGCACGGTATGCCAGTCATCATGATAGCGTGTGATTGAGGCTTCCAGAATATTAGTAGCTTCAGGACTGAGGTTTTCAGCCCCCTGTATGCACTCCCAGTTCTGATCTGCTTCAGGGGCTTCAGTGACCTTCAGCATAACTTAGGTCCAAATAACTGCTCAAGTCTACTGTGACCCTTCCTCCAAACTCACTCCAAGAACATTTTCCCTAAGAAGGGCTGCTAGGGTTTCCAACAGACAGTTTTCAGTTCCTGGACTGGCTCAGTTTCTCCATTGGACTTCAGCCTTGGAAATTTGGGAGCTCTTTATACCTTTCTAGCTGTTATAAAGAGGCTAGAAAAGGTGTGAGAAGGTCTGTAGTGTGTGTCTCAGATTTTCCAAGATGATATATCTATCATATTTACAGTGTATAGGTCAATATGGTGTATAAGTCAACCCTATTTTTTCTGATACAGAAAGTTAGGAATTTCATAGATCCAGTGTATAAGTCAACCTAACTTTTTGAATCAGAACTATGGGGTCAACTCATACCGGTCCCTACACACCCTCAATGCAGGCCAGGCACCCAAGGAGTGGGCATGTGCCACCGTGCTGCTTGCAGGGGACAGGGCCGGGCTCAATGCTTGGCTGGCATGGCCCCATCCCCTTAAAGTAGTGCTGTCTGGGCTGTGCTAGCCAAGCTCTGAGCCCAGTGCTGCTCACAGGGGATGATTCCATGCCATCTGAATGCTGAGAGTGGCTCTGTTTGCTGCGAGCGTCGCTGCCAAGTGCCAAGGCCTACCCCGTCCTCTGTAAGCAGCTCTGGGCTTGACACTCAGCTGATGTGGCTGGGCTCAGCACTTAGCAGTGCTCTTCACAGTGGACAGGGCTAGGCTCAAAGCTTGGCTGGCACAGTTCCATCCGCTGTGAGTTGCATCAGGCTTGGTGCTTGGCTGGCACAGTCCAGGTAGTGCTGCTCGCAGGGGATGGGACCACACCAGCTAAGCACTGAGGCCGGCCCTGTCCCCTGGCTCTGCCCCCTGTGAGTGGCACTGAGTTCAGCACTCTGCTGGCATGCTCCCATCCCCTGTGAGCAGCGCTGACTGGGCTGTGTCAGCTGAGCACCAAGCCTGGCCCTTTCTGCTGTGAGTGGCACTTCGAAGCACAGCCTAGCTGTACTACCTGAGCACTGAGCCCAGCGCCACTTGCGGGGCTAGGGCTAGGTTTGGCCCTTGAGCCTGGTGCCACTTGCGGGGGATGGTGATACAGTGTTTAAGCCAAGGTTGAATCTTAATAGTAATAAATTGGGCTTGAAAACTCAACTTATACACTGTGAAATATGATAATCCTTCTTCATACTTATTTTTAAAACTTATTTTGCTCTACCCTGAATTTCAGCCAATACATTTCTTTTCTTTAAGACATGATGCAAAAACAAACACAGTAACAGACCTGAGGCTTGTGTACACTGGACTTGTTTTATACCTATTTCTATGAATATAATCCAATTTGGTGTCTGCGTTCTTTTGAAATAGTACTGTATTAACCCATACTTCATTCATTATCCACTACAGTCCCTAGATCTCTCCCTGTGATTTTAGCATGTACCAGGTGACGTTGGACTATTTATCTTCATCTGAAGTGTTTTCTATTGTTCTTTATTACATCGCCTTTTATTGGCATTAGCCCAATTGCCCATTTTATGAAGATCATTTAACTTTCTCTTCCAAATTAAACTATGAATGTGATTGACAAAACTTTCAACTCATTTTTTGGAGTGATTATTGAAATCCAAGTAGTACTAAATTCAGAAGAATCCTTTAAGAACTCTACTTGACACACACTTGCCCTTGAAAATGAATCATGTGTAATATTTACTGATTTTTTAGCCTCTTGTATTTATTGTATAGCAGTTAATTTAACTTACATTCTTCTAATGGCATGGTGTATAAATTCCATTTCAAATGCATTTTTGATGCTGTGATATACTCTTTACACTATGCTACACGGGGAAAAGGCCTGCTCCAACAATCACTGAAAACAAGGGGAATCTTGCATTTGACTTCAGAGGAACTTGGATTAGGCTCTAGGTCTGCTATATTTCTAAATTATAAAATAGTTTAAAGTTACGTTTTATTACAAAGCCAAGTTGCCTTCTAATAGTCCTAAGTGTATTACTGATATGTTAGTAGACTGAAAGAAAAAAAGATAAGATAAAAAGGGAATGAGTAATATGCAGTATTAAACACATGGCCGCACACTAGGTGCACTGTATAGAATATTAAAATCAATTACAAGAGCAAATCTAAGAAACTACTAGGACTTCAAAATTTCTTAGGTAGTAAATTGAAAATCTAAGGCTCAAAAAAACTTTGAAAAATAAAAATGTTGAGTTTCTATTACGTGTTTTAAATTTTCTCAGATGTTGCAGTTAAACTCACTGAGAGCTCCTGCAGCCTTGTTTTATTCTCTTCTTAAAAACAAGTTTGATATTTGACCTGCTCCAATCTTCTGAGACCTTACCTGTCATCCATGAGCTCTCAAAAATAATTGCTAATGGTGCCAATACCTTTCTGCTGACTGCTTTAGTACTCTAAGGTGAATTTCAATGGACTACAAAGATGTGAAATATGTTCATATTATCTAAGTATTCTTTACCCTTTCTCTTCCTGATTTTCCTTTGTGACCTCTTTCTTGTTAGTTATTATTGTATTGAGCATCTTGCTTTGTATCTACATTTCAGTTTTCTCTTTGTCATCTGCTATTTTTCTGTTAAGTATCAGGCCTATACTTTCTGAACCTGGTTTATTTTTTAAAAAATAACACCCTTTGTATTTTTCTTACTTTAGCTAATAACATCTCATTACGTCACTTGATTGCATAGACATTACTTATCTGCGTTTTTATAACCCTGTTCTCATCTCTATTTTTTTCTTTGATTTTCATTCTAATGCTTTTCATTTTTTATAAAACAACTGGTATACCTTGTTAGTGTAGAACTTTTAAGCTTACCTAGTTTTCCTTGGAATTTAAAATCTAATTTGTTGTGCCTTAAAAATACTGCAGCTCTGACATAATCCTAGAAATTATGTAAACATCTTTTTAAAGATTTACACATACTAAGTAATTGAACCTTGTGAGGTGAAGTAAATTAGTCTAATTTTGAAAATGAGAAGCCTGAGGCAAAGGAGAAATGTCTTGCCAGATTCCCCACTTGGGAAATTAAAAAAAAATAATTTTACAAGTTTTTAAGAGCAGTTAAGGTCTAGAATAGACAGACAGCCAGTTGTCATGACTGTTTTAAGCATGAAATTAAATGAAAGGTCACAATTGGCTCTATCAACTCTAGGAAATCTCTTAGAAAATATGTTCCACTTTTACTAGAACTGAGATATGCAGCCAGTATGCTGGGGAAAAGAAAAACAATAACACCAGTATATGTGCTGGGATTTAGGGCTTGGGACTGATATTGGTTGGAGGTTCCTAGTGAAGATGAGCTTGGCAACTGAACTCAATGAGGATTTCCATTGAAATAATACTCTCCTGCCAGAAAGGGATTAGGTCAATATTATGGAGAGAGGCTTCTGGCCGAGGTATAATGAACCTTGCACTGAGTGACAAAGGAATAAGCACTGTTTAATTTTGGGAGAGCCAAGTCATTTTCTGGACTGGAAATGTTCCATACCTTCTGGTGGGTCCTGAAACACAGGAAGGAAGTCAGCTGTATACGGAGGCAAAAGTATTCACTTTTATTTTGGATTTTGTTTACTTGGGAATGGAAAGATTTTTACCCTGGCAAAAAAATAAAAAGGTGGAGTGTTACCTTAGTGGTCTTGAGAAGACTGTCTTTTGTGGAAAGATTACCCAAAATGGAGGGTGGAGTGAAGACAGTAGGAGATACCTTTTCTTAACCTTGAAGGCAAGATAATAAAGGACATGTAGTTGTCGTTAGGGCTGTGCAGTTTCACCAGAAGTTTCATTTTGATGCTGTTTCAACTCATTTTGAGCTTGAAACAGCAAAATTGAAATGAAACAGAAAACTTTGAAACAGCATCGAAATGAAACAAAGCAAGTCAAAAGCCCTGCTTTCTGCCTTGGTGTCAGTTGAGTGAGGGCGCACCTTAACACACACACAGTGTCACCCACCCATGCCACGAGTTTTGCCTGTCAGCTGCCAGAGGTGCAGGGCCCCAGAACCCAGAAGCCCCTGCACTTATCTCCTGACAGCTGGCAGGCTTCATGGCCTCAGTTTTCACCCTGTTGTGCCTTGACATACACAGTGCCACCCATGTCATGAGTTTTGCTTGTTGACAGCTGGAGGTGCAGTTTCCCCAAAACCCCTCCACCTATCTTTGAAACTCCTCAGAAGGAGCTACCACTTCTGCAAGTTTCAGCCAAATCAGGCCAGAAATGACAAAGTTATAGGCTGCGTCAAGCTTCCCCATTATAGCCTATGGGCGAAATGTTGAAACAGCAAAACTATTCCAACGAAACAAAATGGAACAGCAGTTTCAAATCAAAATTCAAAACAAAATGCTCTTTCATCAAAACACAAGTTGAAATGGAATGGTGCCATTTTGCACAGCCCTAGATTTCATGCAATCCTAACAAATACCAGCCTGAATCTTAAGGAGTAAAAAAGTTATTTTTCCCTTCTAAAATCAGAAAGGGCAATTTACATTCCTAAAATACTTAGTTTACCAGCAGCTATTATATATAATAAGACTTTAAGGGAGGTCCTGAGAGTTAACTTTAATGGATATTCAATAGGGGTGTGCAAAATGGGCAGTATTCGATTCAGATTCATCCCGAATCGGGGACAGTGATTCGATTACCTGATTTAGATCACTGTCCCCAATTAAATTCAGCTGAATCTGAAGATTTGATGCCAATTTGAAGAATCAGTGATTCAGCCATCAACACAGCTTTAAATGTTTTTTCTACATACCTCAAGGTACCAGGTGCAGCTCATGAATGCTGTGATGGTGGGGCAGATGGAGTATCCCACAGGAGTGCAGGGGGCTCCCCTACATGCTTGGCAGTGAACCCAGAAGTACCTCCCAGACCCAGGAGGTATCAGTCACCGAGCTGGGGAGATGTGGATGGGGCTCCCCAGCATGCTCCCTGGAAGACCTGGAAATGGACCAGAAACACTTCTGGTCCACTTCCAGATCTGCTGCTGAGCATGCTGGGGATCCATACCCAACTTCCTGTGAGATGCTTCATCTGCCCCACCATTGCAGCATTCATAAGCTGCCTGGTTACTTGATGTATGTAAAAAAAACATTTTAAGCTGTGTCCATGTCTGAATTGTCAAACCTTTCCTAATCTCTCCAAATTGATTTGGAGGATTCTGATTTGATTCAGAAAGATTAAAGGGTCTCCTGATTCGATTCAGATTTGGCAATTCACCCACCAAATCAGACCAAATCTCTGCTGAATCAAATCAGCGAGCGACCAAAATTTTGTACAGCCCTAATATTCAGTAACTGGGTGAAAACTGGTTGAAATTCTGTAGCTGTTGTCCACTCCTTTCTTCAGTTAATAAATGTAGCCCATCCGTTGTAAATAGCCTTTTAAATTTTTAGAATCCCTTGACAAAGGTTGGGTGAGGGGAGTCAATCCAATTATTTTTCCAAAAAACCAAACTGGTGGCAGTGTCACAAATGCACTTCATTTTATGACGTTTCTAGTATTCAACATGAAAATAACCTGCCTGAGAGAAAAGAGAGCTCTTAATTTTAGTTTAGAGGAAAAACGATGATTGAAAATTGTTTAGCTATTGAATATGAAAATGTCACCAATTACATTCAGTAATATGGTCTCATTCCTTCTGAGGGGTGCTGATTGGTACTTGACCTGAGCTATTCTGAGATCAAACGGTGATTGAATCAATGACTCTTAGGTATTTCATATGATTAATTGAAGGTTTATGGAATATTCTTTATTCACACACAGGAAGAACTTCAGCGGAATATTTTCAATAATCAGCTATATCACCAATTTAATGCCTTCTTATTCCACTCTAAGTGTAATATTCATCATCAGTTAAAATAACCTAAAAGAAATGGAAATATTGTCTGATAAATATTTATTTACAACACAAGTTAGAATTAAGGCCTTCGTTATTTATCTCCATCAACTGGTGTGTATTTTGTAATGCAACAATAAGGTTATAAGATCATATTAAATTCCTCTGAATTGTAGATTTCACTGTCTTTTATTGAGCCTCAGTTATTTTGCTAAAATAATTAAATCTTGACATTTGTCAGATATATCATTATTAGTAGAACATATAGTGGAATACTCTCCAGTGCAATTTGAGCCACTCAAAAGACACTTGAGTACAAGGAACATATTAGGGCTGTGCAAAGCTTCAGACCGCAATTTGAATTCAGACAATTCAGAGGCCTAATCTGTGAGTCTGAATCAAATCACTAGCTGCTCTTGGATTTCTGAATCAATTCAGAAAAGATTCAGAAAAGATTCAGCGATTTGGAGGACCGTCTGTATGGAAAAACAGAAACTTAGAAGAGAGAGGGGAAGCAGGGGTGGGGGAGGGAAAGCAGGTGGGGGAAAAAGACTGATATGTCTAGGTGGCTAGTGAGCATAATTTCTCTGACTGCCTTTCCAATTAAAGTGTCTGAGGGGAGGGACATAGGAACAGTGTAAAAGCCTCTGTGTGCACTTGCTGTGCCTTTTGTGAGCTGGTTCTGTCTGAGCAACAACGTCAGAAAGGTACTGTGCTTACTTTGTAGTAAGTCAGTTGCAATTTGCCTGCTCCTTTTTGTTCTTAGAAAGGTTTGAATAAGATTTAGCTTAGCTTAGAACCTCTTTACTTAATACTATCCAGTTTATTTCTTTCAATTTATTATTTGCTCTCTTTTTTGTTTTTTTTGCAAACTTTGAAAAAAGAAAGCTCAGTGTTTTCCCTGACAGCATAATCCATCACAGTGCAGGGAGGTACACAGAATGCACACACACACACTTATAATATACACACATAGAAGAAGAACAATCAGATATTCATAGTAGAAGAAGAGAGTCAGATTATATATACTAGTTATTAGTTAGTAATATTATAATTAGTTTACATAGAGACTGGAGACCACACAAAAGTCAGATTCAGATTGAGACTAAGAATTTAGGGTTTTAGAAGAAGGAGATATATCATTTCAGGTACACATTACAACATAAGAAGAACAAGAAGTACAGTAGTAGTCACACATTCACATTAATAGAACATCACAGAAGAAGACACCATATATAGTTATTAATAAGCAAAGAAGAGTCCAGTGCATGCACTCACCACAGGAGGAATAACACAAAGGGAATACAACACACAACAGTCACACTTCACATTCATAATTCATAGTAAATAAATACATCACAGCGGAGAAAAAGACAGGCAGACAGACAGCACACATTTTTTACATAGTTCTTAATACTTGTTACTGAATCAATCAAACAATCAGAAAGGAGTCCAGTGATGCATGCAACACAGAAGAAACAAAACACACAACACAAAAGGAGTGACACACACACAGACCTTTTGCAGCACAGGAATGATTAATATGAAGCGTGCTGGAAAGGTAAGTGCCAGGTCTTCTGGCAGGGGAGAAAGAGGGGGTAGGAGAAGAGCTAGAGCTGCAAGTCCCCCCCCACCAAAAACCCCCCTCAAACAAACAGACACATTCTGTTCACAAGCAGCCATGACATTTGTGCTGCCAGTGGAAGGAAGGAGGTGGAAGCAGTGTCTGCACCTGCACCACCTCCCTTCAGTCTAGAAATAGGCACCAGCAGTGAATCACTTTCTCCTCCACCCCAGTATCATCTCTCAGCATGAGCTTCGCACTGCCAGAGGAGGAGCTGGAGCTGGAACCAGGGATGCTGAGTGCGCTGACTCAAGCAGTTCTGCTGACTGAGGGGGAATCAGAGTTTGTGCTCCATGCCCTTCAGAGTTCCCCTAGACCCAGGTCTCCTCTGGAAAGCAGCACCTCAGAGGAGGCTGAGGTTGCGAAGGCAAGTGGCTCAGCTGAGGCAGCTCCTCCTGCTGTTGTGCCTCAGCCTTCTGAGGAGTGGGAGAAGGCAGCATCCTCACCCTCAACCCAGAAGTGGGCAAGTAGCATAGTGTGGGAGCATTCTGAGCTGGCAGATGATCTCAGTTTTGCTGTCTGCCAGCACTGCCAAAGGCATATCAGTTAGGGCAAGGATGTAAGACACTTTTCCACCACAGCCATGCTGCTGCATCTCAGGAGCCAGCACCCCCTTGCCCTTCTTGCTGCTCAGCCTGGCACCAGTGTGAGCGTGCCAGAAGGGAAGTTACCTGTTTGCTCTACAGTCCCCTTCCCCCCAAAGCAGAAGCAGGCCATCCTGGAACCATGGGGGAAAGCTTCAAACAGAGGGAAGTGAGTTGCAAAGGCGAGAGAGATCACCCAGAGCACTGGGGAGATACTTGCTCTGGATAACCAGCCCTAGTTGAGTGGCCAGGGTTCAGGCATCTCATAGCATTTTTGGCCCCACCTTACAGTGCCCAAACACACCACCTTTAGCAGGACAGTGGTGCCTTCCCTGTACAAGGCATTCAGGGAGTACTTGAGGGAGGAGCTCTTCAAGGCAGGGCTTCAGCTAGTCTTGCACTTCACTTCCAACACCTGGAGCAGCTGGGGTGGCGATCACATCTACCTGTCCCTCACAGGGCACCGGTGTGATCAGTCAGTCTGTCAGTGGGCTCTACTGCAAGCTGAGGTGCTGGATGAGTCCCACATGGCAAGGGAAATAATGGGGGCCATGAACCGCATGGTGCAGGGGTGGTTTGTTAGGAAGGCTGAGCTCAGCTGTGGGTTCACGGTCACTGACAATGGGGCCAATATGGTGAAGGCTGTCCATGATGCGAACTTTGTTGGCATCCACTGTGTGGCACACGGGCTGCACCTCGTAGTCAGAGATGCCTTCGATGGGGAACAGGGCTGCTGGTGATGGTGCTGCTACCACTACTGCTACAAGCCAGGTGATTTCAAAATGCAGGAAGGTGACAGGCTACTTCCACCACAGCATCAAGGGGGACAAGATGCTGTGGGAGAAAGAGGCAGAGCTGAGCATCCTCCAGCACAGAATCATACAAGGTGTGGAGACTCAGTAGAAGTTCACATACCTGATGCTCAAAAGGTTGGTGGAGCAACAGAAAGAAGACCTTCCATGAGATGGCCTTGCTTGGGGAGATCGGGACCGGAGGCCCCCTGAACAGAGCTCAGTGGGGTACCATATCCCAGATCTTGGTAGTCCTCAAGCCCTTCCTTCAGGCCACTGAGACCCTTAGTGCTGGTGATGCCCTCCTCAGCGAGGTGATCCCCATAGTGAGGGAACTTGAGAACCAAATGGAGAAGTTCCAGGGGATCAATGTTCCTGGCTGGGGCAGGCAGCTGTCACTAGACATGCAGGCACTTGTGAAGTGGCTGAAGGAAGGCATCAGGAGATGGCTGGATCCCTTGCAGTCCAGTATGTTCCACATGATAGTGGGCATGCGTGACCAGAGGTTGAAGGGGAGCATGTGCACTGGCAGCCCCCAAACCCTCGATCACTGGACACAGGTTCTGGTCAATAAAGTCAGAGAGGATAAAGTGCAGAGGTGAGGAGATGTGGAAAAGGGGGATCCACTTTCCCATGCCAGCACTCCCAGCATCAGCACTGGCACCAGCACCAGCACCGGCCAGTCTCCTCCACACCAGCCACTGCCAATCTGGGTCATGGGCGTGGCTTCAATGCTGGGGTCCAAATGCACCAGATCCCAGCCTTGGACAGGTAGCACTGAGGCTTTGGTGGCTATCTATCTTGCTGAGGAGGTAGAGCCACTGGACTGTGACCCCTTGGCCTACTGGGCAAGCTGCAGCCAGATGTGTCACAGTTGCCCAGCAACACCTGTCCTGTCCATCAACCAGTGTTCCAAGCAAGAGGTTGTTAAGTATTGCCAGGGATGTTCTGACACCCCATTGCACCTGCTTGGATTCTGGTTTGGTGGAGCAGCTGGTGTTCTTGATGATGAATCTCCCACTGCTGGGGTTCCCCAAGCTGCATCTGAAGATGGATTGAATACCACCCTCCTTACTCTGTCTGCACTGTCTGCACTCCTTTTTTCATAGTTTCATAGTTTCTAGGGTCGGAAGGGACCTGAGCAGATCATCTAGTCTGACCCCCTGCCATGGCAGGAAAGAGTACT
>NW_017728948.1:56570918-56581125 GCF_001723895.1 Crocodylus porosus
CCACATCCTTAGCCTTCACTACCTCTGTGAGCTGACCCAAGAATTCCTGGTCAAGCTCTTCTCCCTGGTTGGGAGGTCTGTAGTAGAATCCCACTGTTAAGTCTCTTTCCCCTTGACGGCCTTGTACTCTAACCCAAAGCACTTCAGAGTGCCCCTCCCCTGACTCCTTGCTAATTGAAGAGGATGTGCATTCCTCCTTAATATGGAGTGCCACACCCCCACCTCTCTTTCTTATTCTGTCCCTCCTGTACAGCCTATAGCCCTTGACATTCATCGCCCAATCATGCGTTGAGTCCCACCATGTTTCCGTAATCCCCACGATGTCCGGGCTGGTGTCAGCCAGCAGGAGGGTGAGTTCCTCCTGCTTGTTACCCATACTACATTTGATTTTTTTTAAGCCAGTTAATGCCCTGCTTTTAGCTGGAGCAGGCACTAACTGTATCAACAGCCAGCAGGGGAAGAGCATTGCCCTGCCATGACAAACTTGGAGGTATGGGATTGGGGCTATGGGGAAGGAGGCCCCAGGTCCTGGGCATAACCACTAAAACTGCACCCTGTCAGGGTAGGGAGGTCTAGTGGGACTGCTGGTGGTGCGGCAGCCCTGTAAATGCCAGGACCAATGATTCCCTGGTGAAAGGTGGGTAGGAGATGCCATAACCTCCAGCTAATGTACGCATGCACACAGACCTGGCTGTGGAATGCCCAGACCTGTCATGCCTTTGACAGGCCTGACACTTGCTTGTTGCAGGGCAGTTGTGAGGCTCCCAGTGTACTCAGCTTAGCTGCCCGAGATGCCAGGTTTTGGGCTGAAAAACTGCATTTCATCAGCCTCGTAGGTAGTAGGAACAGAAATTCATGGACTCAATATAGATTAGACAGTGGAATTCTGGCACACTACGACCTGCTGGGCATCTGACTCCCCAGGCACCTCTGTACTTTTACCTGCTCTGCTACATCCCGCTCCGCCCCCGCCCCGGCAACCCCAGCCTGTCCCTCACCCCCTGGGACCTCCATTTCCATTTTCACTGATTAGCTTTCTTGCCTGCATTGTGTGCCAGGCCAGCCTCTGACTTCTTTACTATTCCTTACATCCAGGACCAACTACAGGTACTTCCTCAGCCTGACAAAGGGTTTTTCAACCCGAAAGCTTCCTAAGATATATTTTTTTAAGTATTCCTTTTCTTTCATAATAAATATATAGACATAAACACAAGATAAGCCATCATACACCATGAGTAACATCATATATCCAACACAACACAACATTTTTAACTTCTTGCTGTCAATTCCTTTATAAAATGACAGGCTCTGTGACAGTTCTGTTTGGGTACCTTTGATGCTGTTGCTGATGCTACTGGTGTTGAGCCAGCTAAGTTATTTTGACCTGCATTGTTTACAGTGGTGGACCAGGCTGAGGCTGTAAGAAAACCTCACTGGGGAACACTGCCATGTTGTGCAAAGGCCCCAGCACCAGTGAGGGCACACCTGAACACAAGTACACACACACACACACACACACACACACACACACACATAGAGTCGCACAGTGAGAGCACATCTTAACAGACACGCTAGAGAAGAAGCAGCTCCTACTTGAAAGGAAAGAAGGGTTCTCTGACAGTTTGGCTACCTGAGATGCTGCTGGTGCTACTGCTAGTGCTCAGCCGGCAGGCTTTATGGCTTGGCAGGCCTGCAGTAGTTCTTTTCACCCCCCTAAGCCCTAAGAGAGACACCTTTGCACAAGCATCTGCACCAGGAGTTTTGCCTGTCACCAGTCAGAGGTGCAGGGTCCCAGAATGCCCCCATGCACCTATGTCTTTGACAGATGGTAGGCTTTGTGGCCTGACAGAGCCTGGAAAGCATGCAGTAGTTGTTCTCACCCCCCTGTGCCTTAAGAGAGACACAGTCGCACAAGCACCCGTGTAACGAGTTTTGCATGTTAGCAGCCAGAAATGCGGGGCCCCAGAAGCCAGACTCGCCCTGTACCTATCTCTTTGACAGCTGTCAGGCTTTGTGGCTGCAGCAGGACCTAGCAGGCCTGCAGTTTGCACCTCACTGTGCCTTAAGACACACACAGTGTCACCTATGTCTTGAGTTTTGCTTGTCAGCAGCTTGAGGTGCAGTTTCCCAGAAACCCCTGCATCTATCTCCTTGAAACTTGGCAGGCTTTGTGGACTCATCAGGGGCTACCAGTCCTGCAGTTTTCACCCCACTGTGGTGTAACACACGTATGTGACATAAGTTTTGCTTTCAGAAATTTGAGGTGCAGTTTCCCAGAAAACCCTGAACCTATTACCTTGAAGCTTGGCAGGCTTCATGCTTTCAGCAGAGGCTACCAGCCCTGCATGTTTCATCTGAATCAGGCAAAAAACAACAAAGCTATAGATATTTCATTGATTTCCCATTATACTCTATGGCCGAATCTCCAAATCGTCTCTAAATTGGCTACGAAGCTTCAGAGCTGATTTGGCTGAATCAAAGCAGAAAAATGATTCAGAGCTCTGAATTGAATTGCTGGCATGCAAATCAGCTCAATCTGGATCCAAATCATATTGTTCCCTATTTGCACAGGCCTAGAACATACCCAACTGATCACTAAATGATCTTCCTCGGCACACAACAATTAATACTGATGATTTCTTGGATGCAGTATACACTGCTGATACACTCTAATGTGTGACTGAAAACCTTTAGTGATCAACAGGTTAAATAAGTTTTCAAGCAGGGTTCCAAAGCTTTAGTTACCAGACCTGAAGAAGCAGTGATCACCAATATGAATTCCATTGCAATATACCTCATTCGGGCTTATATTCAATAAGCTCCCAATTTTATATGCACCAAATATTTACGCATGCAAATCTGATGCTTAGAAGCCTGGCTACTCAATCTACATGTGCAAATCATTTACACATTAAAACAGAGATGGTCCTTCCTTAAATAATTAAGTTTCAGTTCAGATCCTTGCAAAAGTATATATATGGAATTCCAATTTTTTAACTAAATTTTCCCCTCTGAATACTTTCCTTTTATTTTTCTTTGCTCTAACTTTAACATTTTTAAAGTGTACAGGACATGTTTTCCCCAGAGGTTCTTTGAAATGCTGAAGTCCAGCAGCAGATTAGAAGGCCTAACAGTTTTTTATTTATTTTTTAATTAAATTTCAAGATTTTACCAAAGAAAATAGAAAATATGGCATAAAATTTACTTGCCCTTTTTATGCCCTTCATCTAAGCATTCACATGTAGCATGGTATCTTTCTACTGAAATTAATGAGCTGTCTGAATGTCAGAAGGAAGAAAAAAAAGGAGTAAAAATAAAATCTTAATGTCCTGTCAGGGACTTGTTAAAGGGCCAGATGCTGTAGGTAATTTAATAATGCTTAGCACCCAGCAGCAGCCTTGTGAATGTCATGACACATGCACAGCACCTGCCTTAGCAGTTAAGTATTAGCAGTTAATAAAGTTGAGGACCGAAAGTTAGCACTATTGTTCAAAGATGCACATCACAGCACTCAAAACAGATACATTTCTGAATAAGTGTCTTCTTTTTCACTTAGAGATTCACCTGCTACCTCACTTTCCCTTGTTTTGAATATTTAAATAGTAACTAGGCTATTTGCATTGGCTGACTGGGCTAGCAAGAGCAATGGAAAGCTTGCAAATAAGAATTTTTTGAACTATTTGAGTTGATCTAATGAAAGATATCAGATTTACCCAAAGAACCTTGTCTGGTTAAATGCTAACATTTATATAGTCAAACGGCTATGATCCTTCCAGATCCTCCAATGTACTCCAGCAAAACTCCGGGTATCATGCCAACCACGGACTTAAAAACATGTGTTTCTCTGATTATGGCTGCAAAAAGTTTCACAGGAGAGTAACTTCACACATGTGAGTAGCTCCACTGGGATTATTCATGGGGTTAAAGTTAAGTACTTTGTGACAAAAGCAGAGTGTAAAGTAGGTCATTCATCCAGCTTCCTAACCAAAGCCAGCCTGTTCCGTGTTCAGGGTTTCCAGGCAGTTTACTTCACATGGGTCAAACTTGTTGTAACAGAGAACAACCAAAACCTGCTTTCTTCAGACAAGCAACCCAGGCTCTGTGTTTCTTCTCTAATTCCACAGCCTGCTCTTCTCCCTTACTGGCTTCTCATGAGGCTTTTAACCTTCTTTGTGGTCCACACTCATTTACTGGTCAGTTGCAGCTTTCCAGCTAGCAAATGTAAAGCGCTGCTCACCTGCTTCTGGGTTTTAGCCTCTGAAGGTTAAGCACCTCCCTATACAGGGGTGCTCTCACCTTGAGGAATGTTCTTCCGTGACAAACCTCTCTGCTGTGTGACCACAGAGAACAAGATGAGCTTTGCCACTGGGCCAAATTCTTTGTCCGCTGAACTTCATCTCTCCTGTTTCATCCAGAATTTACCACCTCTGGAGATTTTGACAGCTTAACAAATTACAACTTTTTCTGGCTTGTAAAATGAATATGGGTCCTCACCCCCAAAGGAGTGACCAGCCTGTATTTGACAATTGCTCTGAAATCCCATTTATGACAGAAAATCAGTAAGGTAAATTCCTGGGAACTCTGCAGCATAAGTAGCCTAGTAGCTGCAAGCATGACAAGTGCAAAAGCATGGGAAAGAAGTCACATCTCTGAAATTATTGACTGGTTTCAAAAAGTTTGGAAAGTGTTAGTAATAGAAGTTAGTGTCCTATAAGGGATAATGCAAAAAATATGCTTAGTTGGGAGCTAGGTGGAATTTTTTTGTAATTTGCTAAAAAAAAAAAAAAAAAAGGAATCTGATCCTACCCCCAAATGTGAAAGTCTGAGAAAGCTTTTAAAATACTGAAGTGCAAGTTATATGAACTAACACTTAGGAATTAATCTGGAATGAATTTGAGCTTTTGAGAGAGAGATGAGTAGAGGACAGTGGGATTTGTATTGTATGGGAGTCTAGAGAGGAGGAGTGAATTATTATGAAGAGATGAAGCGCACATGGAGGTGTTGGCAAGCTGTCAGCAACTGGGTGGAGGGGAGAGGAAAGGAGCACGAGACTTCCATGTACATTGGCTTGGATCATAGTTGCGCTGTTGGTGATGGATTGTTATCTGTTGCGTAATTTTGGGGGGATTAGATCTGCTTTCGAATGTTGGGTCTGCTAATTTAGAAGTTGGATTCTTTGATCAAGTTTTTTTTTTTCCCCTAAAGAAATAGCAAGAAGATTTTTATATATAAACCAGAGGCATTATAAAAAGGACTGGCCGTAAAGTGGAAGAAAGAAATCTATGGAAAGTAAAGAAAGTAGATTGTAGAATTCCCCCTGCAATACACCTCTTTAGCTAGAGTCAAAATTCCTGCAAGTGGCTTGTCAACTTGTACTATGTAGCTTCAATCCACTGTGGTCTAGGTAATCCAAAGCCCATGTATCCTTAGACCAGTGGTTTTCAACCTGTGGTCTGTAGACCTCTTTGGGTCCACAGACTATATCTAAGTGGTTCACAGAATTACTATCATCAATCAAAAGTATGTGAATATCCACACATAATTTAAAGGGGTCCACACCTCCATTCAATATTTTTTAGGGTCTGCAAATGAAAAATGGTTGAAAAACACTGCCATAGACCATCATTTACCTCAAGGCGTGTCTTAAGTACCTTCACCATATTTGTTTATTTATTACTATTCTATTCATCTAGTTTTTTCATCGATTATTATTCCATTTTCAGGGAGTATGTGTATATTATGCAGAAAATTTTCTCCCCTGATTTATGTATCCATTTATCAGGCTAGGTGTCATTCCTGATCCAATTATATTTATATCCTTTCAGACATATAGATCACTAATCCAACATGCCTAGGTATCATTTATTCCAGAGAGCTACAGTCTCTTACTTCTTCTATTCAAAGGTTATAGATACCAGGCTCTCTAGATACCCCAGTTCAACTAAAGGCTTCTCCCTTTGAAGTGTACACCATGCTACTTGGAACATTTTGAACAGAGTGGGATATAAATCAAATAATACATTTGTTTGTGGATAGGCCTCTGCTTATTTGTGCACCCACTGCATAGCCATCTCAAAAGCAAATTATCAGTGACTACTTTTCCTCAGCTAGCCTCATCCTTTTATATGTGAATTAAACATTTAATTTTTTTGTCTGTTCTGATGTTTTTATCTGTCTTGATGTTCAACCAGCATCCACTTGACTGGCTAATGTCAACCACATTATAAAATACATGATTATATTCACATCAAATAACACAGTAATAATAAAAATAACAATGCAAACCTCAAATGATAAAACAATTTCAACTTAACATTAACTACAAATAGAGACCAAATACTACATTGGTATATCAAATTTAGGCAAATACCTGTATGTGACATGGCACAACCATAAACATTCCTGCTATTCGGTAGGTTCATGTCATGTTAGGCTTATGACATAAGAACCCCTCCTGGGTTCTCTCTGAATATACTTCTAAGATTGATCTTAAAGGCCAGGTACAGCCATTATACTTGTATTGGTAAAAGTGATTGGAAACCAGTTTATACCTATAACAGAACAGAAGGTTTAAAAATAGCAGAACTCAGTCTAAGATTTTCTCCACCCCCCACCCACCACAGGGTAAATGTGTGTTCTGTTTGCTACTGATCTAAATTGCTCCACATTTCTCCAATTTGTTTTCTATGCAGGACCTTGTCAAGATCCTTGCTAAGTCCAGATATGCTACATCCACAGCATTCCCTTTGTCCAAAATGATTACTTTGTCAAAGGAGGTGCTCGAGTTTGTTTGACACAATCTGGTTTTCAGAAATCCATGATGGCTGCTTGTGATCAGCCTTTCCTTCTCCATATGCTTGCAAATAGCCTTCCTTAGGATATGTTCCTGTAACTTCCCAGGTATTGTGGTAATTGTCCTGTACTTTCAAGGGTCCTTTTTTTGCCTTTTTAAAAAAGTGCCCCTCTTTAAAAAAGAGGACTTTTCCAGTTCTCTTGTAACTGGCCCATCTCCCGCGACTTCATGAAGATCATTGCCTAGGGTTTGAGATGTTCTCTGCCAGTTCCTTCAAGATCATTAGCTGAAGTTTATTTTGTCCTGACGACTTGAATTAATGCAGACTCAACAAAAGTCATGTCTCTTTTGTTATCTCCTCCCTCAGCTTGCCCCTTTCTTATCCAGATAACCCTTATTAGGTATCTGGCACAGGTTAATTTGTTTGTGAAGACTGACACAAAGCAGCTGTTGCACAGAAATGCCTTCTCTGAATCTTCAGTTAGGAGTTCACCAAGGCTCGATCCACAGCTTCCTTGGTTCTTTTCTGGTCAACATGCTTACAGAACCTCTTCTTGTTGTCCTTGACTTCATTTGCCAGGTGCAGCTCATTGTTTATCTTTACCATCCTGATTTTGTCCCTGCATGCTCTTGCTATTTCCTGGTAAAAAAAGCTTTCTTGGTGATCTGCCCATCCTTCCATTGTCTGTATGCTCTCCTTTTACATTTGAGACATTTTAGAAGCTCCTTGCGCAGCCCAATTGGTCTCTTGCCATTCTTCTTGTGCTTCCATTATGTTTTTGTTTGGCTTCCAATACTGTGCCCTTTAGAAGTTCTCAGTCCTCCTGGGCATCTTTATCCTTCGGTCTATCCTCCCATGGAACCATGCCTAAAAACTCCTTGAGTTAGATGATATCTGCTTCTTTGAAATCTTGCAGCCTAATTTTCTTGAATTCATGCTTTCCCTGCCTCAGGATTTGGAATTCTTTTGTATTGCCTCCCAAGTTACATGTCACCTTTACATTCTCTACCAAGTTCTTCCATGTTGGTCAGAACAAAATCCAACATAGATGCTCTTTTGGTTGTATCCTTTGCTTTCTGGAACAGAAAGTTGTCCTCCACACAAATTAGAACCAGCTGGACATTTTATTTTTGGTTGTACTGGTCTTCCAGCAAAGGTGCAGAAAATTGAAGTCACCCATCAGTATTACCCCATAGCTTTTTGATAGATTTATCACCTGCTTGAATGCTTCACCCACCTTTTCTTCCTGATTTGGTGGCCTATAATAAATCCCCACCATTATAATCATGCCATACCTTTCATTTTTCATCTTCACCCAAATGCATTCTGCTCCACTGTCTTTTTTTCTTCCTGAATCAAGGAATAATTGTCTGTGTTTTTACTATACAAAGGAACACCACCACCTTTTCTCCCAACACTTCCCTTCCGAAATAGAGTATAAGCATAAGCATTGATATTCCAGTCATAAGAGCTGTCCCACTTAGACTTGGTGTTGCCAATCAGATCATAATTCTTTTCACAATCTGCAGCTTCCAG
Organism: Crocodylus porosus; assembly: GCF_001723895.1. Taxonomy (NCBI): domain Eukaryota; kingdom Metazoa; phylum Chordata; order Crocodylia; family Crocodylidae; genus Crocodylus; species Crocodylus porosus. The sequence continues at coordinate 56,579,249 of NW_017728948.1, forward strand.
ATCGTCTTATTTATTCCCCATATTTCTTGCATTTGTATACGTGTCAGATTTTTTTTGGCATTTTGATCTACTTGCTTCTCTTTTGTGCCATTTGTTGCAGTCCTGTAGCTCTCTGGCTCTTTCCCAGAGATAAATTCCTTTTTCCAGTCCCTTCTTCTATGGACTGTGTTGTCTATTGCTGGAGGGTTTTGATCACCATCCCCCGTGGGACCTAGTTTAAATCTCTCCTTATTAGATTGGCTAGCCAATGCCCAAAGTTGCTTTTCCCTATTTTCATCAGATAGATCCGATCTCTTGATAGCAGTCTTCCTCCAAATAACATCCTCCTATTCTTGAAGAAGCCAAATCTTTCACATCAACACCACCACCTCAGCCATGCGTTTGCTTTTGTTGGCACTAGATTTATGACTCAGATACCTTGTTCCAGACAGATCCAAACCCTCAGACTGACCATGACTTCTCCATTCAATAATAGGTGAATTTTATTGATGCACAATGATAGCAGTTAAGAATAATGCAGACAAGGCAAACAAAAAACCTCCTCCTCCCCCTCCCACTCCTTGATTCTATATCTACCAGTCCTAGAGCTGTCACAGAAGGTGCATCTGTCCAATATGCAAGCTTCACCCTGAGGGTCTCTCTTGAATGTCAGATGTCAGTAGTCTGGAGGTCAAAGTCTGAGGCTCACCACCCACAGTGGGGTGGGTGAGATGGGTTTGGGTTCATTCTGATGCTCTGCAATCCTTCTTTTTGTATTCTTTTCTTCCTCTTCATTCCTGGGCATCATTGATTGGTTTCCCTGGTTGTCATTCTGTCCACATTCTGTCCTGTCAGGATATTCCTTTGTTTCCCACAAATCCATCATATGCACACATCTTAATTTGGTCATTTACTGGGACTAGTTTGGTCTGTTCACCAAAACCATGAATTACAAGGGCTCTGCAGGAGGGGCACTGTGACCTAATGCCACCTTATCTCATGTTATGGAACAGTGTGGTACATGTCTTCAATTTCCCAGCCTATGTATGCCCACTTGTCTGTTGACCTCAGACATAGTGTCTGCTGGCTCCAGACACAGGGGGAATTGAAGGAAACTGTGATAAACAGGCTTTTATAAACCAATTAACCCTTGCCATTCCCCAGGACCATTGTTGTAATGCATATCTGCTTTACCTACAAGCAAACACTCAAAAGCAAACCTTTAAATATCATTTTCTAGCCATGATATGATAGTCTCTGTGCGGATCCTTCCACAGGAAGAATTGATGAGAACAACACTTGTGCTCCTACTACCAATAGCCTCAGAGTCACCTCCGATCATCTCAGAGTCATTCCTGGCAGTATCACTGGTGCCTACATGAACAAGCAGGAAGGGACAGCGGTCCAAAAGATGGATGAGCTTTGGTAGTCTCTCTCTGAAGGCCTGACTTCAAGTTCCAGGCAGGCAGCACAACTCCTGTGGCTCCAAAGCTGGACAATAAATTGGTGCCTCTGTCTCTCACAGAAGGGAAGTATCAGCTACCACCATGCTTCTTTTCCTTCATGGTCCAGTGATGCCAGACCCCCTACCCTTGCACTTCCTGCTCTCTTGGCTGCTGCCTCCTTTGCCTTATGCCTGCCTTTTCCTCAGCAGTTCCACCACAGCGTGCTTGTAAAAAGTTGTTGACTTCAATCTACTCGTCTTCAATTCTGAGGACTCTCCTTCCTTGACTAGTTGCATGCTGCCACTTCTCTTTGCTTTTGGACTCTCCAGTGCCAGCCTCTCATAACTGTTGTCCAAGTAATCTTTCACAGACATTAGGGCTGGAAGGGACCTCGGGAGATCATCGAGTCCAGCCCCCTGCCCAAAGGGCAGGAAGTCAGCTGGGATCATAGGA
>NW_017728948.1:56581500-56658907 GCF_001723895.1 Crocodylus porosus
TTTTGGTCGCTTTACTAGCTGCAGCATCGCATTGGAGGCTCATGTTCATCTTGTGGTCAATGATGACCCCCAAGTCTCTTTCTTCTGTAGTGCTAGCCAGAGTAGCACTGCCGAGCCTATAAGGGTGCTGCAGGTTTTTCCTGGCCTCTTATACAATACAGCATGGATTCTTTGAATCTTCTTCTCCAGAGCAGACATCAGCTTACATCTGGTGCAGATGAAGTGTTCCTGGCCTTCTGAGAGGAACACAAACATGGCACATCCCACACAGGTCACCACAGTTTACCCAGACATTATTTGTGCCTTCTTTGCTTGCTGGAGAACACCTACTCTGTAGGGGGGAGGAAGATGGGGGAAAAGGTGGGGAAAGCACACCACAGGAACCTGTAACCATACACTTGCACCAGGCTCTTTGCACATTCTCATATGTGCAGAGTATCCCGCTCCCTGGCTCCCTCCTTGGATGAACTCCCTAAGCAAACTCCCTTCTCTTTGCTGCTATCCGTTCACTGCTCTCATGATTTACTGGGGGGCTGCCTATCCTTGTTCCACCCCTCAATTATCTAAACCAGTCCCACTAAGGGCAAGCCCTGTCACTCATTCACTCCAGAAAGGTGAAAAAAAGAAAAGACAAAGTGAGAGAAACACACACACATACACACACACACACTCTCCCAGCATTAGGTAAACACTCTGGGCACTTTTTACACATGTTCCTGACATAACATCAGGTGCTTTAATTAGTGAGACATGCTAATTAAAAGTGTCCAGCATCGGGAACATATGTATCAGCAGTACTACATCAGCTTCCATGATAACAAAATTGTGGTGGTGCACTTTGAACTAAAACGCACATTGAGTGTGTTTTAGTTCAAAGTGTACCACTGCCATTTTCTCAACAAGGAGACATGCTGTGCTATTGATACATGTGACATGCAAGGATGCCAGAGTGTGTCAATTTACATGCTCCAGCTGACTTGATTAATTGAGTCTGCTCCAATCTTGGAGCAGGCTCCTCACATGCATGTAAGTGCCCCCTAGAACTAATCTGCCACCCTAAGTCACTAGCACAGAGGAAAGCTTTTTCAAAACAGTCCTACAACCAAGCTACTTATCCCAAAACAGTGGCTGTCTGCCTACATAGGAAAGATTAATGTGAAGAAGTGCAAATATTAGTACTTTGTATCTTTAAAAAAAAGGTAACAAAGCTTTCTGGAACTTAGCAAGAGGAAGAATGGAGAAAAAGACAGTGGATTAAAATTAAAATCTAGAAAATCCTTATAGAAGTCTAAAGCAAAATCTTTTACAAGCAGAAGTACAAGGAAGAGTTCTCAGGCCATCAGCATTAAAAGTGTTGGCACACTATTTAAATATTTCGTTAAAGATAAATGATTTAAGAAAAGAAAGAAACATGAATACATTACAGGCAGTTTGGCATAAAACAGGAAATGTAAAATTTGTTTTTTGTGGACATCATTTAAAAGAATACAAATCCCACTATTAACTATTACACAGCTCCCACTGGAATGACAAATAAGATAAGGAACTGAATTATTAGCTTATTAAAGCTGTATATCCAGAGGTGCAAACCCCTTGGAACTTCTGACGTCAAACAGCAAGAGATGCTTCTGTGTTTCACAAAGGGATTTTAGGCTGAGTAAGGGAAAAAAAATAAACTAGCTAAGTAAATTAACCACATGCTTTTATTAAATTCTGGTGGTTTACTGCTTTCTCTTTATATTGTTCAATATCATTTGTCGTAAACTGTTTGTAAAAGAAATACTATGGATATTATTATCTTCTAGAATAAGATACATGTGTGATACAGTAGTTTAATGTCATAGCTCCACATCAGATCAAAAAGATCTCAAGATACTGACGTATATGAAGGAGCTTAAAGGTCTAATGCAGAAGTAGCAAGTCCTTTTAATTTAAAGTTGTATCATTAGTATTCTTCACAAAGAAGTCTGTAAGTAGCAGTAGCGTAACTTGTGGTGAATGGTACACCAGCTCTAGGTACCAAATTTGTAAGGGTGCCAGAACTGTACCCCCATGCCTAAACAGTCGATACCCAGGCAGCAGAAGCCCCATGGCATTGCTTCTGCAGCAGGGTGGACAGACCAGGCTGTTGCTGCAGTAGCAGCCAGAAACTGTTTTTGAGTCCCTGGCATATGTAAGGCTCCTACGCCAAAGCACTCTCAACTCTCAGATCTCCCACCCCATCCTCACCAGCCTCCTGCTCTCCCAAAGGGTTTGCCCAGGGAAAAAAACAACCCTGCTCATTATGCCTCTCATGAACAGTTTGAACAATATTGTCTACTTTAAATAGAAACAAAATCAATAAATGGTTAACTCATTAAAAGAGGTATAGCACGGTTTTACATTCAGTTACTAAGTATTAAACAGGATGTGTAGAACAGTGAAAGTCCATGCATGTTCCATATGACTAGAGGTGAGAAGTTTCTAGAGGGTTTGAACTCTCAACCTTGATGAAGTCATGCCCTATTTTTACACACTGTCCATGCCCAGACCTTTATGGTAATGCAACTGTTGATCAATGTTGATATGTTAATGAATAAGGCAGTTATGATAATGCTGCTTGTACTGAGTTGAAATAGTTGGAATTGATTGGTCTTTTTAAGTATTGCCCATGTTTGAATGTGATTGGGTATTGTGAAAAGGGTGATGATTGGACCATTGGGTGAGTGACAGGTGGCGTGATTAGAAGCATAAATCCTGTCCAGAGCAGCCAGCAGGGGTTGGGGGCTCAGACTTGGGCTCAGCCTTACTCTCACTCTGGCTGGACAGTTCTGACTCCAGGCGCTTATTTTAGTGCAGGTTCCTTGTTGTGACCTGGTTGTTGGGAAGCTACAGTTGGATAAAGTATCACCCTTTCCCTATTTGAGGTGCTTAGTCCCCAAGCAGGGAAATCCTCAGGGACTGTCAGGGGGTTTCTTCTGCTGTCTAGGCCCAGGGTGTTGTTGCTGCTAACTGGAAGACTGGGGGTTCAACTGCTTGACAGTTAAGAGGGTGGGAAACTGGTTACAGGGTAGGACCCAGAGAGTTCTCATGAATAGATCTGTGTTGTCCTGGCGCAAAGTGGCCAGTGGTGTCCCTCAGGGATCCATGCTTGGACCGGTGCTTTTCAACACCTTTATCAATGATTTGGATGGGGGAGTGAAAAGCTCACTAGCCAAGTTTGCAGAGGACACCAAGTTATGGGGCAGTGTGGCCATGGTAGAAGACAGGTTGCTGATACAGCTGGACCTGGACAGGCTAGAGAGTTGGGTAGACCAGAACCAGATGAAATTTAACACTTCCAAGGTGGTCGGGTGCAGTGAGGTGGGTGGTTCAGTGCAGGAGCACCCCCTACTGGCCTGCCACAGTTGCTGTCACCCAGGTTACCCTCAATGTTCAAGCCACACACCAGATCATGTTCCTTGGCCGAGACCAGTTCTAGGAGTGCATTACCTCTGGCTGGCTCTTGCACTTCCTGGTCCAGAAAGAGCTCCTTAATCATGGTCAGGAAATTGCATGAATGTTATGACCTAGCCAAGTGTTCTTCCCAATCTATGTCTGGGTAATTGAAGTTACCCATGACAACTTGTCACCCTTGTACCTGCGGCCTCTGTCAGTTCTTGAAGAACTCTAAATACAACTCCTCCCCTTGGTTCGGTGGCCTGTAGTAAATGCCCACAGTTAGGTCTCTCTCACCTTGCCCTCCCACACCACCCCACCCTGCCCCACCGTAGCTTGACCCAGAGAGTTTCAAACTGCTTGTCTTTGGAGCCAATGTTGGCCTCCAGAGTGGTGTGGTATACCGCTCTCTCACATAGAGAGCTACCCCTCCACCCTTTATCCCTACTCTGTCCCTTCTGTGTGGGGTGTAGCCCTCTATGGCTAGGCTTCAGTCATGGGAAGAGTTCCACCAGGATTAATGACCTTCTGGATTAATTAATTAATTGACATCCCCATGGGTGGTCCTTCAGATGGAGTGCAAATCTTCAGGATAAATCAATGCAAACTGTTACAAGGGCCATGTGCTCAATTACAGCAAAGGCCTGATTGACTGCATTATGGAAGTTCAACACATTAAGAGATCCTACTACCTTATAATTGGAATTCATTGGAAAAAATATAGAAAGTTATATAGAGCTGTTTTCTGTTTTTTGTGAAGTGTTAGAACTTACTGAGGTTGAACCAAAACAAATTAGTTCCTTTCAAATGATGAACTACTAAACAAGGACACATCATCAACAGGAACATGAACTTTACATGAAAACAATATTAACTTCAAATGTCCATTTCAGCAGACAGCTCACACTGTAAGCAGAGAAGTCACAACTTAGGACAGAGCTGAAGAAAACACACTGCCATTGGGGTATAAAGCCTTTAGTCTGTGGAAGTAGATTGCTAAGCAAAGTTATGTTTACTGAATATCTCAAAGTGTTTCAGACAAATTGGCATGGTAATGGATCCTATACATCATGCATGTTTTCTATGAAGATGCATTTTCAAGACATGAAACTACAAGAATCTGTAGAGGTGACACTACATTGCTTCCTGGATGACAATAAGGGACATAACTTATATTCTAGTTGGGCATTTCAATCTTCATGAAAAACATGAGGATCTTTCTTAGTGGTCTACATCAGCTTTGAACAGAATAGAGTTAAAGGCATACTGTTGATTAGAAACACTATAAAACTGAGCTTTTGTGTTCAACATGGTTTTCTGAAGCTGTGATGCTTTTTAAATATGCTGTCTGTCTGGGAGTTGCCTGACTGATTACGTCAGTCCTGTGCACCACTACCTGGGGTTTAAAAGGCACTGGAGAAGTTCCAGAAGACAGGCAGGCACGAGGCAGAATGAGGCCAGCGATGTTAGGTGCTGCAAGGCATCAGAGTGGTGAGGCATCCCCAGGAGCTGGGTCCCCACCGGGGCAATGACAGGGGTGATCAGCTCCCACCTTCTCACTGCTCATCCCAGAGGACAGGACAGGAGAAGCAGCCCATTTCTTTTCATAGATTCACAGATGCTAGGGTCAGAAGGGACCTCAAAGTATCATTAAGTTCACCCCCCTGCCAGTAGCAGGAAAATGTGATGGGGTCATGTGACCCCAGCCAGGTGCTTCTCCAGTCTCCTCTAGAAGACTCCCAAGGTAGGGGAGAGCACCACCTCCATTGGAAGCCCATTCCAGATTCTGGCAGCCCTAACCATACAGAAGTTCTTTCTGATGTCCAACCTAAATCTACTCTCTATCAGCTTGTGGCTGTTGTTTCTGGTTATTCCAAAGGGTCCTTTGGTAAACTAAGCACAGGGAAGTCAGCCTTTCTGAAGTCTAGCACTTCTGCCCTGCTGGTTACTTTTCCCTCCCTTCACTGGATTGTGAATTCAGTCACTTGATGGTCACTATCCCATAGGTTGCCTTGTACCTGCAGATCCCCCACCAGGCTGTCCTCTGTAGACAGCACCAAGTCCAGCAAGGCATTCCCCCTGGTGGGACTGTATACCTCCTGCATTTGGTCCTGTATGCAGGTTAAGAACCTACATGAGGGATTAGTTTTGGCTCACTCATCCTCCCAGCAGATGTCAGGGTAGTTTAGGTCACCCATGACAACTTTATGTCTTGACCATATGGCCTTTTCTTCTGAGCTACTTTTTTTTTCTCTCTTTTTTTTTTCATTCTTGCTTTGAGACTCTCCATGTCAAGGAGGCAGAGCCATCTCACTGGCAAGGCAAGGCGCAAAGGGATGAGCCCCTACAAAGCACATGAAGGCTGGTGGTAGGGAAGATGCCACACAGGCCCACGTTGCACCTGTAGGCAAACCAACACAGGATTGAGCTACACATCTTCAGCCAACATAGAACAAGCCTGGCCAGTGAAACAAGGCAACAATGGGGGTTGGAGAAATGCCAACACACACGGTTGATAAGTGGATGGGAGGTAGGGGAGGCAGAGCCCTGAGTCAGCTGTGGTGGCAATGTGAGTACCCCTATGGAAACCCAAAACATACACTATTGAACCCCTTTATCCGAAGCACCGCCAGGACATGGCAGGAGAGTAGGGGAGGGCCCAGCCTGAGGACTCATGTGGTTATTCATCAGCAAAACCGTGGGTGTGACAAGTTACTACAAAATGCACTCAGTGCACATTAAAAGGTTCTCTCTGCTGCATATTTGCAGTGCAGTGTCAAAATTAGATGGCAGTAAATCCCAGCATCTAAAAAAAATGCTTTAAAACAAGTGGAACAGCACACATGGCAGCAGTGTGCATTGCCAAAAACCAGAGCCTGGCTAGCCAGAGCCTCACTCTGGCTGATGGCCAGGTTCTGTGCACCTGGATTGCCACCACTGCATCCCAGGTAAGGCTGCTAGGGCCAGCCCAGGTACATATTCCAGCCTCCCCATCCAATCCAAAGTAATTTGTCATGCGCCACAGTGTACATGCAGGTATGTCCCCCAGGGACAAGTAGCAGTGGCACTATTATGTGCCGCTGTTATTTGTACCCAGGGAAACACATGTGCATGCTGATGGGAAAGCACCTAATACGTGCAAGATCTTGTGTAAAAATTAATTTTGGTTTTCTAGAAGTTACTGTAACTTAACGATTAATCAAATGTTTAATACTGATGCTGGAGAAAGTCATGACATTAATTAATACTAGTATTATTTCTTTACCATGCAGAGCATAACTGAGAAAAACTCTTGAGCATTACAAAGAATCCAGCCTAGAAACTGTATACTTTGTAAGTAAGAGAACTCACAGTTACTGGACACATATATCCAATGAAGCAATTAATACATGAAGCAATTTATTAATAAACTTTTAAGTTAACCAACTTTTAACAACCTTGCCACTACAGTGGCAAGTATGAGGAAAGTTTATAGTACTTTCCGTAAAATTCCAAAGAAATTGTTCTCTAATTCAAGATTTACATGTTATATTTTCATATATTTTATATTTTGGAACTGAAGTAGGGTAATCCTGGATGTGTGTCAGCAGGGGCAATGCTGACCGCCCTCAGGGTGGCAGTGCACCCCCTGCAAAAAAGTGCTGCTGTTGGTGTTGGTGGCATCTGTGGGCAGTCAAGAATTCCTGCTGGCCACTGCCAATGCTGCCGGAAGTGCCTGTGGGTGGTTGACGATCTGAGGTCAGCGCTTGCCCCCTCCTGCTACAGTGCTGGTGATTGATTAATTCCATGGTCTCTACTGTAGCTGAAGAACACAGAACCAAGGAATTATGAGAATTTTCAAATAGATGACTGGTTGACTAAAATGACTTAACCAAGATGGTTTGAGTAATGCTTCTTTCTAATAGTATTACTAGTCATATAACATTCCAGCTGAAGTTAGAGCAATTGATTCCACTGATGAGTTATAAGGAAAATATTTAGTGTGTTGTAATGTTTTTAAATGCAGTTAGGAGTTGGTATTAGAGATGGAGCTAGCTAGCACCATCTGTAAGGGCTTGATCCTGCAAAGTGCTGAGTACTCAGTTTCTGATCCAAAGAAAGGGTTTATTTACACTGCCAGACTGTAGTGTAGTGTACAGATACCCAAACTCACTTTAAACAAGCTATTTTGGGAATTGCAGTTCTGGCAGCAAAGGACTTTATGTAGGCTAATTTACTTTGCTTCTCAGCAGAATATATTAGTTCATGCTGAGTTCTGTGTTGCTGCAGCTATTTAGACTGCTTGCAGCATCTGAGATACCTCATTTAAAGCAAGTTCAGGTATCTCAGTACCACAGTACAGTCTGCAATGTAGACATACTTTAAAGTACTTGAGCATAATCTTATCTTTAAGAAATTAGATATGTGTCAAGGTGTTTTAATAAATATGTTGGGGGAAAATCATACTCAACTCTCAAATGTTTTCTAAGCATGGAAGAGAAAAAGCAAACTATTAATTGCAAAGTATTCAGTTTGTTCTAGTCTGTAACTCTGGATAATTTAGTCATTACAAAGGCAGGAAACAGAACTCACATAACTTTTGCCTTTAAAAACACAAGATCCTACCCAGGGAACTAAAATTTTGCTTAAAAAAATCACATGGTAAAAAGGTACAAATAAAACTAGCCTATACCAAATATAGCCAACCACAAAAAAGCAATACTTTTGTTATCACTTCTGCATAATATGTGTGTGTGTGTGTGGGGGGGTAGTATTTTTTCAATACACACACACCCACAAACCAGTCACTGTAGGAGTGACTGCAGCATTTTGAGGCATCTAGTAGGCTTAGAACAAATTCTTTTTTTATTACAGATCCAGATCTAAAAAGATTCCGATTAGAACAAAGTTAAGCATAGCTGTTTAACAAGTAGCAATCAGAGCTTCTCTCTCCTATTAGAACTCCTTTGCCTGCATTGATAAATCTGACATACCAGTCAAGTTGTTACTTATCTAAATGCATGTAGACAAGTAACATGTAGACTATTTCCCCAGATGTTGTCAGACTAGGTCAAGTTGTAAAAGTGTGGCGGCCTTGCTGCTTTTGCCTGGCAAGCACAGCTTGGAGGAGGACACTATGGATTGGTGGAACATTTCCACCAATCAGGTAACAGCTGGGAGGGGCTTGTCCCACTCCTGCTTGGAGTGGGGGATGCGAGGAGCCCCTGGACCTGATTGAAGACTGCGCTTTGCAGGTGTGGCAGACTTCAGGGGCAGGACCTCTGGTGTAAATAAAAGCATGCTCAGCACTCTGGGCAGATGTGACGAGAGACTCAAGAAGAGTGGAGCCAAGCAAAGCTCGAAAGCTCTCCCCCATTGGGCAATAGGCCCAAGGCTCCTGAAGCTGCCAGTGGAGAAGCAGGCTTGGGAGCATCACGATACCACTTGGGATGTTGACGGCTCACACAGACAGGGTGTGGAGACTCAGTCATGGGAGCAGTGTGAGATCACTTGGGCCCATCACAGTCTGCAGTTTGGTGCATGGAGCCCAGGCTTTGGGAGCTGCAAGTGGAGGATTGAGCCTGCAACCCTGATGGGCCAGTAGGCCACACAGTGCACAGGGCAACACACGAGGTAGCAGAGCCAGGGAGCCATGAGGTAGTGTAGCCAGGCTGTTTGAGTTAGCCACCCAGCATAAAGATGGATGACCAGAGCCTTAGGGGCCTGGCCTGTGCTAAAAGAACCCTCAGTGCTGAGCCAGGGCATGGGGAAATAGTAGTGCTTCAGTGTGAGGCTCAGTACCCAGAAGCCAGCAGTAGTGGTGCAGCAGCTGAGCGGAGCTGAGTCCTCGATGCCCAGAGTGGGGCACAGGATGGGGAGGAGCCCAGTGGTGCAGGTGAGGCCTGGAGAGATGCTCTAACAGAGGAGATCCCATTGAGCTGCACCCTAACCACCACCACTTGAGACAGAGTGAGTCATTCCCCCTTGGGTCTGTGGAAGGGCATTGGTTGTGCCTGCCACTTTAAGGAGCTGCAGCTGGCAGCTGCCAGGTGCATGATCAGGGCAGCCATTTTGGATCTGGGGTTGCCCATATAAACAGGGCAGTTCACCTGCCGGGGGCCAGGCAACAACATCACCTGGCTGAAGGGCTGCTAATATCATCTGGAGGTAAGGGAGGAGCTGTAGGGGGTGGTAAGGAGGCTCCTGGTCCTGGGCATGACCTAAAAATGTACCCTGCTGGGAGTGGGTGGCCTGGTGGGGCTCTCAGTGGTGCAGGAGCCCCCAGGAAATGCCAGGCCAGTTACCACCCTGGTGAAAGGTAGGTCAGGGTGCCTTAACCCCTAATGCCCACTACTGGGTGTGTTAGCCCTTTGTGTGGAGAGCCTGGAGGGTGGATCCCTGGAGAGAGAGAAAAGGGCCATAGACTCAGGCCTGTCTGAACTTCCCCTGACTGGCCCATGCTGGGGCCAGGACCAGAAGGGCTGGTGGGGCCCACCCCAAGGAATGCCCAAGAGCTGAGGGCCTGTGGTTCTGACTGGCCTGGAGGTGGGCCAGGGCTAGTGAGCTGCAGGTCCCGATGGGGGAATCAGTTCAGGGAGCTATGTTGTCCGGTATGAAGGCAGAAGAGACTGCCTGAGGAGAGAAATCCAGGTGGGGTTCAATAGTAGGATTCAGGGGCCCAGTGTGGGGGACAGTGGATGAGAACTATAGATGCCATCTCCGAGGCTTGGGCTGTGGTGTAGGGGAGGAAAGGAGTTGCAGATAATGCCCCCTGGCATTGGGGCAGGAAATGGGGAGCCTCCCACTTATTACCATCTATTTAACTAATTAACAATAAGGTGTGGTGGGTGAGTATGTGGGTGTTTAGCCCAGGAACAGGTGGGTGGGCCACAGTGAGATCGGCCCCGAGCAGGCCCCCTGTTACCGGGTCCCACAGGAGAGAGACATTTGGGGCGGGCAAACCCAAAGAAGGGGCTGAGTGAGCAGCTCCCCCCACTTAGTCAAGACCCTAAAGGAAGGGGCCCCTGCCGCTTCCTGGACACCCCACAAGGGATCCCATTGGAAGGAGGACTCTCTCTTGCCATGGATCAGGGACTATATTAAGGAGTAGATGTTATTAAGATTGTTCATGTTTATGCCTTATATTTTGTAATTGAAATGTTTTATTGTGATGTTGTATGGTGTTGATTCTCCTGAAATTGCTTTATTATGATGGGTAAATAGTGTTATTTAGGGTTTGGCCTTGGTTATAGGTTAATGTTCACTGTGTAAATATATGTGTATGATATTTAGCTTTATGTCTATGTATATTATAATTTAATAAACTGTAAATAGTTAAGAGCATTGGCATGGGGTTGACTCTATAGAGGAAAGAGGGACCCATGGTCAAATCACCGGTGTCCCTCTCATAGCACTGTCGTCTGCCTCATCTATCCCTTCCAATTAAGGATGGGTGTTCTCGGGTTACGTAAGTGTGGCTAAATCAGAAGGCCCCAAAACCTGTTCCTGAGTCCCTACAGCATGTGTATTTTCATTACTTGGCAGATATTATAACTAGCCTAGTGAGCAATATAAAGAAAGCAATCAACATACTCAGCTAAACTAGTGAGAGGAAATTTAATACAGTAACACTACTGAAAGGAGACATAGTACAAGATAGGTTTAAAACAAAAAATCCAAACATGGCATATCATAATTTTACCTTAAATGCAGCAGTAGTGACTGATGTAATCTACTGTATTACATGTAGTTTTGCTACAATAGATTTATTTGTATTTAGGATCCTTTCAAACCACAAAACAGATATTAGAAACAGATCCTGTATGTACTCAAAGCAGTATAGCACATGAGCTAAATCCATTCTACTTCTCCATTTGCCTTGACACTTAAACTTATGTCACCCTTTCTTGGATTCCACTACATATCCTATGACCAATCTCAATTTTCCTCTCTTACCACAGGCTAACTTTTATCTCTGCTTTGCTTGCTTAAACTGTCATGAAATGTAGCATGCTTCATGAGGATACAGAGCAGTTTTAGTTTTCCCAGTTTGGTTATATATCCCAAGGGTTCTTGTCCTATAATATCCACAAGAAACCCTCAGTTCCTTGAACCTGACATGTTATCAATGTTTGCCTGGACATATATTGAAAATCAAGTATTGGATCTTATCAGGCCCCCAAAATCTCAGAAACTCATCTTTTAGCCCAGCTAGTTCATGTCACTTAACTAACCTTTGTGGAAACAAGATTGAATATAATATTCATTAAATGGTTAAGTCCTACAGACAGGTTTAAGCCTAATGCATGGAACCTGGAAATCCATGCCCCTTTGGCTGTGTCCAAATACCATTTTTGTCATGTGCAGTCATGATGTCAGTAGCTATTTTTGTGGTTCAGGAGGTCTGGTCTCTCTGTTTCCTTTGTGTGAGTTAGGTCCCAGTGTTATGAACAACTTCTCTTGCCCTGCAGGCATTTAACCACATGGAGGGACCCAAAAAGCACCCACCCTTAAACCTCTAACAGCCAGGTAGTAGAAAAATTAAGGTACATACCACCCCTAAGTGCAGTGGGATAACTAGAAAAAGAAAGAGGGAGTAGGGCTGGCTGTGAGCCATAGGCATGGCGGGGTATAGCTGAAGTGGAGGAAGAGAGCCCAGCTGGGTGCAGGACCAGGGTCAGTGTGCATTTTATTTTTTATTACAAATATAGTATGTGACTATTTACTAAGCTTCTGTCTATGATATAACACAACAGATGACACAAAGCAACTTTCTTTGTGCTGATGTCTGCTACTGTGCTATTGGAATAGATAGAGAAGAGCTGGAAATTGGACAAACTTTTTGCTCCATCTGAACAGGTAAGCAAATTTGCTTGTATTTCAGATTTGTTTGGAAAGCCTGGATGTTAGGTCATCCAGGTCCTTTTAGTAAGCCTGTTCTGTTTAATTAGGAAACACAGCCAAGATACCAAGAGAAGCAAGATACCACTGAAATAATTAGAGAATGTTCAGCAGAGTTATGTAAGTTCAGCACCTAGAGAACATTTTAAGCATAATTACTTTACCAGTCCTTTCACAAGGAAACAATTATCTGTTTTGTCAGTGGAGAGAGGGAATCGAGGAAGGGAGAGTATCAAGAATCAGATGGAATTTTTTTTAATTGGGAAATTGGGACAAACATGTTTCTAACACAACTATCTCTGATTGACATTAATTTGAATGTATAGGCCAATGTTCTCTTCTTTCCTATAAAGTTCCAGGTTGTTCCATCAGAGTTTTAAAGATTTTGTCTATATCAGATTATATTCTCAACTCCAGGTAGAAAAGGTCATCTATAGTAGTACAATCTTATTTTGCAAATCAGAATGCTCTGACTTCTCAGTTGCGTGCTAATATATATTCCTTCATATTCTTATTTCTTCTGGGAAAAAGAAAAGAAAAAGGAGGCAGCAGTATAATTACCAGACATTGCTCCCTCTCTCTCCTCTTCTTGAGCACAAAAACACACACATATCTAGAATGCATACAGTCTTTTCACTTGCTGTCATTGGCAATCCCTCAATTTGAAGATAATCTCTGTCATGACTCATTTATGGGTTTTGAGATGATTTAAGAGTCTAATTCTTGAGCCACAGATATGTCTGCAGAAGTTGCAGGTTTTACCACAGGGGAGAGTAGGCTGCAGGCTGGGATTGCTCTACTTTTCCTTCCTCTGACCTCTCTTCTCAGCTTTGAGGACAAGACACTTTACCTCTAAACCAGCCACTGCTTGGTTGAGGTTGTAACTTGATTGAAATTGGCCAGCAGCCAGCTCCTCCCAACTCTTGATGTTGATATTCATTTTCTTTAGGTTTGGTTTCAATTTGTCTTTGTAGTATTTACTGTGGCCACCAGGAGATCTCAGGCCATTACTAAGCTAGGAGTAGAGCACTTCTTTTGGGAGTCGAGAGTCAGGTATCCACACACAATGTCCAGCCTAGTGAAGTTGTTGCTTGAGGATCACTGACTCAATGTTGGTACCACTATCTTCAACAAGGATCCTAATGTTTGTGCAATGATCTTCCTAATTGATGTGAAGGCTTTTCTGGAGGCATCACTGGTGATACCTCCAGAAGCACTTGAGATGGCAAAAGTAGGTCACCCACGTTTCACATCTATAGAGGAGAACAGCGGTGATGATGACCTTATAGACCTGGATCTTGGTGTTTTTCTGGAGAGCACAGTGAATATAGACATGCCAAAGTAATTTCCCAAAGGAAGCAATTGCACACCAGATCCTATGATGGAATTCCTCATAAATGTGAACTTCCTGAAAGATGAGCTATTGAGGTAAGGGAAGTGCTTGACTACCTCCAAGGTCTTTCCCTTGATGGTAATTTGGGGAGGAGAATCACATTCATGGCCTGGGGCAGGCTGATAGATCTCTTTAGTGTTGTCAAAGTTGAGAGAGGCCCAACGTTCAATAGCCTTCTCCAAAAAGATCCAGCATAGCGTTAAGGTTTTCCTCAGTGTGCAAGGAAGGTGCTGTTATTGCCATACTGAAGGTCAAGGATGGTTGTTTTGAATACTTTTGTCTTTGAGGGAAAGTGACCCGTATTGAACAGCCCTCCATCAACTGGGCATTCAATGTCAATTATGAAAAAAAGGTAGTTTTTAGTGAGAACCAGGATGACTGTCAGAAAAATGGAGAACAGAGTTGGGGTGACCCCAGTTCAGATGACAAATGGATCTTTCTCCAATCCACTACATAGAACAGTCACAGCCACCTGGTCATGAAGGAGCTTCAGGACATTCATGTCCTTTTCAGGACATCCAAATCTGGCCGGTATTTTCCACAAAACTCCATGATTCATGGAACCAAAAACTTTAGTAAGGCTAATGAAGGCCATATACAGGTCTTGATGTTATTCCCAATGCCTTTCTTGGATTTGGCAGGAAACAAAGGTCATGACAATAGTGGATAGACTGTACTGTCAGGCTCAAAGGGTGGTAATCAATGACTATGTTTAGTTGGTAGCTGATATCAAGTGGAGTGCCCCAAAGGTCAGTTTTGGGGCCAGTTTTGTTCAATGCCCTCATGAATGCTCTGGAAGATGGGATGGTGTATACACTCAGCAAGTCTGCGGGGAGTAGTAGATACATGGGAGAGTTGGTCTAGGATTCAGAAAGACCTGGACAAATTGGAGGACTGGGCTAAAATTAATCTCATAAAGTTCAGTTAGGACAAGTTCAAAGTTCTGTACTTAGGATGGAACAATACCATGCACCAGTACAGACTGGGGACTGACTGGCTAAGCAGCAGCTCTGCACAAAAGGACCTGGAAGTTACAGTGGACAATTACCTTAGTATAAGTTAACAGTGTGCCCCTGTTATGACCTCTTGCGGTCCCTCCCAACCCAAATTTGCTATGATTCTATAATTGCCCCATGGGATCATCTGAAAGCACACCCACAGGAAATGGTTTGGGAGGATTCAGGCAAGGATTTTCCATGCTCTGGAAAAGAGGGCAATACCTCAATAGTTCCCACACACAAACATATCTTCTTTCTTCCAGATAGTTGTGGTATCTTTATTCCTCAGGTCCCCATAAATCTCTTTGTTGTTCAAAATTTTTTTTTTTTTAAATTGTGGTGTCTCAATACTAGTTCCTCATTAGCCTTGTAGATTTCAGTAGGTATGCCATCTGGTCCATTATTTTTGTTGTTCTTAGTTTTCTGGAGACTTCTAGAATAGGAGGGATGGAGATGGATCCTGTTTTAAGTGATGGAGGATGGGCTAAGTGGTAGTATCCACCACAGTCAACTAACAGTTCAGAAATGGCTCAAGTGCTCTATTCATTCAGCTAAAATGCTCTTCCCATCTATCTTGGATAGATTAATTGGCCTTGAGGAGCACCAGCAACAGCAGAAAGGTAGGCCCATGGGAAGATGGACCTTAGATAGCTTTCATTGATTGGAAAAAGCTATGTATATCATGCCTGTCAGGGCAGATCTGTATCCTCTTGACTTTATCTTGCCACCACCATTGTTGATACATCTCTTAATTTTTTGAGATGGTGTGTTATCTTGCCAGTCAGAATTAGCCCTTATCTTCTGGCTGAGGAGGGCTTGGATCTTGGTGTAATTCTCACTGAACCATTCTTGGTGTCAGCAGGTAGTATAACCAACTGATTTTGCATGGGCCATATGGAGTAGTTTTAAACCCCTGCCAGAGTTGCTGAATGTTGCCTTCATCTGTGGACAGGGAAGAGAGCTTTTCATAGAGACACTTTTTGAAATACTTACAGAACTTTGGGTCTTGAAGAGATGTGGCATAGTGCTGAGAGTCCTTCATATGGCTTTTGGCTGTTTTTGGTGTTTTGGAACAAGCCAGGTATTCATGATAAATCTAACAAGATGATCTGTCCACAGTCATTGGTTCCTTGCATGGCTCATAGATACAGGCATCCATTCAATCACAGGCTCTAACAATAACATAGTTAAGGAGGTGCCAGAGTGAAGTGTCTCCAGGTAGTCCTCTTCCTAAAGATAGTGTTCATGATGACAATACCATGCTCCATGTATTTCTACAGGAGGATGATGCCATGGGAGTTGGCTTTCCCTACTCTTTCCTTTCCAATGGTGCCATTCCAGAGTTCCAGGCCACATCTGACCTGGATCTTGGTCCCCTTGGAAGTATTAGTCAATACATGGTCAAGGTTGAAGTAGAATTGTTCTTTTACATCATCATTAGCATCAAGCTGTGGCATACACATTGATGATGGTGGTGTACTGGTTGTTGCTGAGCTTAAGGTGGAGGTTCATAGGGGGTTTGTTACTAACCACAGGGAATAAGTTGACTGACAAGCTGATTCTTGATGGCAAAACCATTGCCATGAATTCATCTGTTCTTGACCAGTTTTGACTTCCAGAAGGTGTAGCTGCCACCCTCTTCCCTCAGTTTACTCTCATCTAGGCATCTTGTCTCAGAGCTGCAATACTGATGTTGTATCTTGCTAGTTCACGGAAGATGATCACAGCTCTTCTTTCTGCTCATTTGTTATCTTGGTTATCCATCAAGGTACAAGCATTCCATCTTGCACAAATTACTGTCTTCTTGTGATGCCTTCTACTGCAGAGAGAATGTTCCCCCTGGACATGATTATCCAGTCAGTTTAGGCTTAAGGCACTTTTTCTAGCTCCTTCCCCATGTGGGGTGAGAATAGGGGATCCTGAAAAGAACTGATGTCATGGTAGAAGCTACCAAATTACACCTCATCTCACTTCAGGTGCAAAATGACAATTGAACTACCGCTACCTGCATGAAGATTTGTGGCTGGGGACTGCTGGATTCACTAATCCTGTCTCCATTGCCAGTAGTCCATCACTACATGGGTTATTTGAGGTTGGTACAGGAGAGTGTATTGCTTCCTGTCTTAGAAGCCTGCACCTAGCTTAGTTTAATATAAGTGAGCTGGTGCATGGAAACAGCAACCCTATGATCTTGACAAAATGGGCATCTGAGCCCAGTAGCAAGGGAGACCCCTAGACAAAGGAGACCACCACCTAGCTACAGCCTTTTTCTGTCTTTATGGCCACTGAAATCCTGACATCTTCTTCTACCTGGCCTGCCATTGAAGACTTGGGTTGTACCATGGTTTGTCTGGAACCTCCTCTTAGACCTATTCATCATAGGCGACCCTTCCAGGACCATGAGACTCAGGGAAACAAAGTCCTTAGGGTCTTTGGACAAACAAGCCTCCCCACCACTATAAGATCTCGGTCCATGGAGAAGTCACCTGCTGCAGCTGCACTTGGAATAGTAAACATAAAAAATATTACTGCTCCCTCACTATTTATTTGTAAGCAAGCTGTGCTTTTCTCCAAACTATCACACAGACATTATGTCAAAATTTAAGATGACCTCTAATTTCACAAAAAGGAATAAGACTTTAGTGAATATAAAAATTGTGGCCAGTCAACAGGGATCTTCTTTGGTGATACTGTTGTCTTAAATGACTATGATATGGAGAAGTTAGAAAGAACAGAGAGGACATTAGAGAACATGATGACAATAATATAGAGAAGCAGATTATATGTAGCAGAAAATGTATTTGCAACGTTCTATCCTCTCTGAGAAATAGGTTGACTCCATGGTGGGTGTTGTATCTTTAGTGTTGAATTGGGAGAGAGTAATCTGACCAGGCAGTTTGTTCCCCAGAGGATAATTTCTGTGAACTGTGGGAGGTAGAAGGCTGCTTTTACAAACCTGCTAAGATGGGTGAGAACTCCAGCCAGTTTCCCAGCTGCCTGGCAGGAAAACAGGTACAGGGGAGGAGAAATGGGAAGAGGTTTGCAAGGATAATATCCAGTTTTCTACCAACAACAGAAATAATTCACATGGGAAGGAAATATCAAGTGATAGGTACATATTTTGACAAAGGAACTTGATATCTAGTAGGAAAGTAAATGGGATGAGGAATCGCAGATTACATCATCTAGTTGAAAGTGTACTTTTAGAAATTACAGCAGATATTTATTTGAAGTTCTTCTGTCTGAACAAACCTAAAGTATAGTGATTCTCAAAGGGAACAAAACCATTGGTTATCATTAAATAATTTGGTAAAACTAGTACAAATTTAAAATGAAAAGTTGCATGCAGTATTATATAATATTTTTTCTTTGAAACAGTTATCTAATTCTTGTAAATTTATTAAAAGTGATTTGAAGGACTGGTTCCATAGTGTTTTCACACATTTACATTTTTTTCCATTATAAAGGAATTTAAATATATTTTCTTTAAGCTGAAGAAGGGTCAAGCACTGAATTCTGAATCTACTTTTTCTGCTAGATATCTCTTACATTGGTATTCTATCATATTCTGTTAGTGAATATAAATGTTAGAATGTTTTACACATCACTGTGGCTCTCTAGGTTTGTTAGACACTTCCAAGTAAGGTCTTTGAACAAAGTTATCATATTTTACATAAAATTTGCCTTGTCTTGCAGTATAAATCTTTATTATATTATAAAAAATAAGAAAAATGGATGGAATTTATATTTCCATTATTAAAATCGTGTATATTCAGCAACTCTGCCCCCATGCCCAAATTTATTCTTTCTACTGTTTCTTTATATTTAGTCTCACTGTTTAAAAGTGGTATTAATAACACTGACCTTAAAATGTATATTGAGTTTGGAGCAAAACATGTATACTAAATTTAATTTTTCTACCACTGTGAGATGAAGTCTTTCCAAGTGGTACCAGCCATGAGATTTAAAAAATAAAAATGAATTGTCCTGTACAGATCATATTGTGGTGATGCTGTATCACAAAATTGACTGATGTTTCTAAAAGGCATCAAGACTCCCAGACAGAACTTTCCACAGAATTTTCACTCTTCTTGTTAGAATATTACACTTTGTATTGCTGAGAGCTCCTATCAGTGCTGCCATTAAAAACTGTATATCTACCTACTATCTTGAGCTGCTACTTGGAAAAGCATGAGACAACATTGATTGATTCCCCCCACAGTTAGCTGCAACTCCTGATTAACAAAAGGTCACTTATGTTCTCTCAAGGCTGGACTGAGTTATGCTCTCAAAGAATACAGTTGCTACCTTCAAAGCTCTCTAGGACTGAAATTAAGTTCCTGTGTAACTCTGAGCTCTAGAGGACTTTAACTTTGATCCTAAAGAGCTTACAAATTCAGCAGAAATGAAGCACTCAATTATCAGAACCTTAAGGGTTACAAAGGTTTCAGATATTCCCAAAGACCTTTCATAAAGTGGAGGTTTATATGTAGGTGCAATTTCTGAAGCCAATTACATTACTGTCCCAGAAAATAGTTTGTTCAAAGCAGTTGACAAAGTATCAAGAAAAAATATCTTGGTTAAAGCTTCCAACAGTTACTTTATTTCAAAGACATCCTAAATATGCGGGCTGCAACCTTCTCCTTATGATCATGATTTACTTAACTCAGATTCTTTCAACAAAGATAATAAAAGTGAGGTTTTCAAAGTTTGTTGTTTGAGATAGATATCAATATTGATATATATATATATCTATGTGTTTGTTGTTCCCAGGGTTTGTTGTCTGATAGATCCATCTGTCTCTCTCTTCCCTCCCCCCATATATATTCTAATATTATAAAAGCCTAAGTCTGTCTGTCTGTCTGTCTATAATGCTTTATTTCCACTTTGATTGGCTGATTGAAACAGTCGATCGGACTACTTCAAGTATGTAGGAGCACCGCCGTGATTCCGAAGCCATGCCGATGACTGGACAGAGGGTGGGGGAGCTGAGGCCAGCTCCCCGACCCCGCTTCCTGCAAGAGGCAGAACAATGGCAGCATGGGGCATTAGGTGGCAGCACTCCATCGCAGGGCCTCCCCTCTGTCATTCTTGATGGGCAACTGACGTGTGTGTGTGTACACACACATACAAACAGCAAGCCTTGGTAACATCACTTGTATTATTTGAAGGGAGATGGAGAAAAGATAGGTCTCTAGCCTTTGTTCAGAGGTTGGATTGTGAGGTACATACCTCAGTGCATGTATCTAAGGTAAGTTGGAACTCAGGGAAGATAAATAAAGTTCATGTAGAAACAATCAATGAGTTTTTGAGACCTGTTGTAAATGGTGGGAAAAGGTAGAGAAAAGCTTCATTGTACCCTAGTTAATAATCCCTCAATGTTTTCAGGTTTAATTTGAAGCTTCCACTAAGCATTTATGGACATATTTTTACACTAGAATTTAGTTTCTTTTTGATTAAAAAGAATTTCTAAACTATTATTCTACAGTAAATTCATGAAAACTTTTAAGCCTATGAAATAAGTAATTTCTGAATGACCATCTCTTCCAAAAAGGTTGAAAAAATTCTAGCTGGAATGTGTTAGTGGATTGTGAAGAGTTCCCTCTCTTAAACAAGCTAAAATTGCACAATTTTGTAACTTGTTGAAATGTTCTATTCTATAAACTTTCCATAAAACTTAATTTCTTGTCTGAGGTTAAATATGGTGGTTGTTAGGTGTAAATTTTTATTTAAAAACAAACAAAATCAAGTTAGAAAGACCATGGAAATGAAACCTGGGTCCAAGATCTTCAAAAGAGGTGCAAAAAGGAAAGCTCCTAAACCTTAAATAAATAGCCTAATTTTCAAAGTACTGTAACACATGTTGTAGCCATGCTGGTTAAAAAATTATGTGAAAGGCAATGATTTCTTAGGGCGATTTATTTTATTGGACTGAGTATGTAGTTAGGATAAAGCTAAACATGTTTGTGAATCTAAGACATTCTATTTAATTTTCAAAAGCACTGATGATCATCCAACAGAATCTGTTGAAGTCAATGGAAACAGCTGAATGCCCAGTACTTTTTAAAACTATGCCATTTATTTAAGTGCCTAAATAAGATTAGTCTTAGGAGCCTCATAAGACATTCAGACTTTGAATGTTGGCTTAGAATAAAATGCTTCTTTTAACCTTATTGATATTATGACTCTAAAATGAAAGCTCAATTGTTGGGAGGGAGAAAGGGAATACAATCCTTTGCCTCATCTACTTTACATACAAAGCAATGAACAATTTCTATCATGATCCATATATCATCATTCTGCATTTCTGTTCTGTCTACAGTGCTCAGTAACTGGACCTAAATTAATTTTTACATTGTTGGATAAGAACTAGCATAAAGGTTTCACAGAATAAAATGAAGACTCCTTATATGTTCCAATGTTTTTTTTTTTAGTGACAGACATGTCATTTCAAGCATAGACAATTTAGCCAGTCTCCAGCACAATCTATACTGATCTTTATATAGCTACACCTATTACCTTCTTCCTTTGCAATTCGCAGCGTCAAGATAACTAGCTCTGCACAAGGATAACAGGTGCTGTTGTATTGCTGTAACAACACAGAGCCTTACGTTTACATTACACTTTTTATATATGCACGTACCAAATCCTTCAGTACTAACAATTCCCATTTTTAAATACTTTTTTTTCCTCCTTTACTCCTCATAGAATGGGATGTGCTCCAAGATGTTTTAATTATGTGCTTTATTACCATCCTGCACTGAAACACTTCGTTATCCTAAGGATTTTGCAGAATTGAGTAATTTATTAGTAGTTTCACTACATGGCCTTCTGTCTCCCTACATGACCAAAATCTCTCCTTTTTTCTGCCTGCCTCTTCACAACAATCTACTCTCCCATTCTTATTTTAATATTTTATTTCTTGCTCTTTAGATCTATCTTAACTTGGCATAAGCAGGTTTCCAAGTATTTGAGATGCAAAATGATCATTCTTCTACAGTTTGACCAGTGTAGCAATTCAGATCTCAAGATCAGAATCCTGGTTTTTTACTACCTGACACTTCGGTAGACATTTATATTTATGGAAAGTAACAGTAGCAGTTTACATCCATTTGGCACATGAAGAAATACAGTGTTTAAGACTATACAGAATTTGTCACCAAAGTCTTGTTTTTGAGATTCTTAACCAGCTAAAACTGTATGTAGATATACTTCCTATGCAACTTTTCCAGAAAATCTCATTCCCAAAAAGGTGCACGAGAACCTCCTTTTCTTTCTATATGTTCAACTTTTAGGATGAGTTAACAATTTAATCCTTTGTATAATATATCCATACTAGTTTATTTTATTCCTGTGACCTTGTGTTCAGAAATAAAGAGCCCCTACAGCTTATACTAACAACAAAGTTGTGGATAAAAAAAAACCCTCCCCTTCCCTCCCCCCAATAATGTTATTGTAGATCCTTTATATTCTTCATATAACATTGGACAAACAACAAATGATACTTCTAGTTAGCAACCTCCTAGTCTTCAGATAATCTGCACCCTCTGTAGACCAATTAAATAGTTCACAGGTGTTCACATTAACAGCTTTAACACAAGAACATGTTTACTTAAGGATCTTTTAAGTGTTTATACTAATAAAATTAAATACAATGTCTTTAAGAAACCAGGATTACTTACATGTTTTCAGTATTGGACTGCCTTAGCAAGAAGTGCAGTTATAAACCAGAATATCAGAACCATTTCTGTATATAAGAATGACAGGATGTTGTTACAGGGTACCTTTAAACCATTCTAAATCTGGATTCTTAGGCAGTGTTGAAGTTAGACCAGTTTCAGAGGAGTAGCAGGTGAAGCTGTAATACCGACATAATTATGACTTGCTACTAGAGGGCCTGGCAAACAGGATCATGGTCAGGAGCCAGGTTTCTATCTTTCCTCTGGGAAACGAACCCCAAAATTCATTGTGGCAAGCTCATAGAACCCAGGTACACATGTCCCCCCAGGATCCATGCTGTCATCACACTCAGTGCTAGGCACCCATTTTCCCTTCCCCATGAAGGAATGTGGGGAGCTGGGAAGGAAAGACGCATCCTTCCCTTTCAGATTTTCTTGGCTAGGGGACTGTTACCTGGATTTGGGTTATGCTCTGAGAGGAGGGATGTGTGCCCAGCCCAGGGACTTGGATTAGGTCATGTGGGGTCCTTGGAGCTGGCACCATGATTGAGAGTAGGTTCAGACTTCATATCAGGAGGCATTACTTTATGGTTAGGGCTGCCAGGCTCTGGAATGGGCTCCCAAGGGAGGTCATGCTTGCCCCTACCTTGCGGGTCTTCAAGAGGAAGTTGGATAGATATCTGGCTGGAGTATTATGATCCCAGTACTCATTCCTGACAAGTGCAGGAGGTTGGACTTGATCTGGGTGGGGGTTTTTTTTGAGATATGAACAAACATCCAAGATTTTGCTGATAGAACTGCATTTCCTAGCTTGCCCTAGTGAGTGTGCATGTTTACCAAGGATCTGGGTTTTCTTTTCACTGCAGAAAAACATGGATTTTCCTCTTTAAAGGACGAAGCTTTGGGTTTCCCCTTGCAGGCTGGCAGACTTCCAGCCTGCAAGGAGCTGCTTGGGTTGATTAGAGGCAGGGGGTGGCATGTGTATCTCCGTGCACATGCACATGTCCAGTATACAGCCAGGCAGGGTAGTGGGAGTGGCCCCTGCTGCTGGATAAAGGCAAGTCGATGACAATCAGTAGTTGGAGGTCCAGGGCTAGGGGACTGTCCAGGGGGCTGTGTGTGTTTGTATGGGTGTGCGCTCATGTGGCAGGTGTTTGTGGAAGGGGATGGGTGTGTGAAGGAAAGCGGATGCCTGCTAGTGCTAGGGGAAGGTGTCTGGGTGCTGGGACTGCAACAGGGCTGACAGAAGATGCCTTCCTCATCAGCAGGGGATGGGGGCAGAAAGGAGCTGTGTGGTTGGGTGAGCAGCACTAGGGCTGGAGCCTGTGTTTGCTGGAGCAGGGCAGCCAAGAGACTGCTTGTGGGGGAGCATGGCAGGCTGCCTGGTACAGTGCAGGAGGCCCAACCCAGGGTGAAGGGTGCCACAGGTCTTCCCTCCTCCCTCTAGCCCACACCAGGGCCAGATTTGCTCTGCTACCATCCGCATGAGCAGGAGCCACCACAGCTGTCGCGCTTTGTCTAGGTTGGGACAGGATCAGCTGGAGGCCCCTTTGGCAGGGCTGGGGGGAGCAGGGGGTTGAGAGTCAGGAGTGAGGGGCACTTGGAGGGCTGGGGAGCTTTGGCTTGGGAGTGAGGGGCACCAGGTGGGGTGGGGGTCAGGTGTGCGGGGCACTCGGCAGCCCCAGAGGGCTGTGTGTCAAGAGTGAGGGGTACCAGCAGGGATGGAGGGCAGTGGGCTGGGAGTGAGGGACACCAGCATAGCCTGGAGGGCAGGGTACTGTGGGTTAGGAGTGAGGGGTATTGGCAAGGCCAGGGGTGTGCAGGTCAGGAGTTAAGGGCAGCAGCAGGGATGGGGGGCTGCGGGTTGGGAGTGAGGGGCATTGGCAGGGCTAGGGAGAGCTATGGCTTTAGTTTTGTTTTACATTTAATTTCTGAGGCAATAACACTTGTCAATTACTGTAACAGTTAGAAACTGCCCTCCCCCCACAATTATATACCCTCTGATGGGCATCCTCTTTCTTGGAACTGGAAATATGGTAATCTAATCTATTTGAAGGAACAGAAGTATGTTCCATAAATGCGCTGGCAAGTAAAATATGGATCAAACAATTGTTAGCTTAATTTCTACTCATCTGTATCCACTAGCAAGTCTGGTTACCTTTGCATAGCCATTTGATGTGGTCATGTAAGATAATCATTGCAGATGGTGCATCTTCATAAATGATATTGCAACATCAAGTGAAGTTTTCACATGCTTAAAGTAAAATTCCCAACTCAACAGAAGCAAAGCATAATAGGTCATCCGAACTAGATGTAATGATCCAGATTTAATACCAAGCATTTAAAGTGTCAGATCATGACAAACATATTAACACCGTGATGACTTGAAAGAAGGAATTAAAAGAAAATGTAAGCAATTCTGTCCTGGAATACACATTCTGAATCAAAACAAGACTTCATCAAAAACTAAAACTAAACATATCTACGTGTTAGCACTTCAGTCATTGAAACAAATCAGGAAGTCTCTTGTCATCACCCATTTGCACTGAATATAGGTAGTTTAGTGTTATCAGTCATTAGGAATAGGAACACATGCCTGGAAAATGGGCTTTAGAAACATATACTTCCTATATAAGAAGTAGGTAAAACAGGTTCTGCTTTTCCCCTTAAGTAAAAATAAATCTCAGCCTTTTTAGCCTAACTGTATTTAGAGCCATTGGGCTTTCATAATTTTAGATGGTTTTTATTATATAATGTCATGCTCAAATCCACAGGGAAAGACTATTTTTAAATATCCCAACTAATGAAATGCTGATAGGCTTTTATCAAAAGCTTTTCTGGTCCATTCCCATGTAGCCATGAACAGTACAGTTGGGTATCATTTATACAATGGGGGACAAAAATCATACTGCTGATAAAAGCTAGATAAGCCCTCCATATTCCATTAAACACTTTTTGCTTTGAATGTTGTGGGAAAGTCAGAATCATGTAAAAAAAAAAAATAAACAAACAAAAAACCTAGCCAGGAGACGATACCATTATCTTGCCTCTGGGAGGGCTCATGATCAGCAGAGCAGCCTTGTTCTTTACCAATTCATCTCTACTATATGCCAACTTCATTGTAAGACGGCAGGATAGGAATGCTAGAATAAATTACTTTTTATCTACTACCTTTGTAGTACTTAGTTAGCTTTATTATATATTACAATTATATTGTCTAATTGGGGCTGTTTTGTTTGAATTGAGTGAATGTGTGGATTTCTTTTTAATTCATGAATTTGGATACCATATTTAGAATTGTCCCAAATAGTAAATGATTTACTAATGGCCGTTTCATATACCAAATAGATGTACTCATAGGAACAAAAATAGTATCTACCACAGAAAACTAGTTCTACTGTTTTATTATACTTGATCTCTACTTATCTGCTTTAATACTATTAAAGAAAAAATCATTTTGATGTTTCAAATGGGATGTTGTTAAAAGGATGGCAGTAAGTCTTAGGAAGTGAAGAAGTTACAGAAGTCTGCTAACTAAACATTGCAACAGAATACTTAATCACACCAACAAGAGTAACTGTTCCTACAATAGTAATTTCTACACTGTAAATAAAACCTAATGGCATGCATTACCTAGGATCTAACAAGACATCATTTTTTTCCATTAAAACACAGATTTTTCAAATAATGTTTCATGCAATAAAAAGGATAATATCTTTCCTAATTTTAATTCAATAGCACTTCTTTATGTATATTTATGTTGGACAGAGAATGGACATTTTTTTCTAAATGGCTATAACTTATATGTGAGATATTAATGTAATGGTTAACATAGGAATTTAAGATATAGTGTGTCTAAAACATATTGGATGTTTTACTTTCAATGAAGTAAGGAAGAACACAGTTTTGCAGTAAGAGCTAGGGATGATCAGAAAACAAGAAATCCATTTAATGAAAAACTAAATGATTTCTACATTTATTTTTATTCTATATTATACCAAAATTGCAAAGTTTCAAAGTTTGCTTTTTTTTTAAAGCATCTTGTATAACTATTCCACTCACCTGTACGATGTTGAAAATATGATGTTCTGAGTAGCTTAAATTTAAACAATATTTTTCAGTTTTTGGTTGGGAATTTATGAAAAATATGACAATATTCATTCAGAATTCCAAAGGAAACATCTACATCTGAATGAATATTGTCATATATTTGTTGTATATTTCAACAAATATACAAACTAGAAAATATTTTTTTCTCTAATTTGTATTTGTTTTCAAAACATTAGACACAAAAAGTCTTCATTAAAAATCTTGTTATAATATCCTTTTCCCAGCAACAGAAGCTTGTTTTCACTGCTTAATTTTTCTATCTAAAAGATTTGCTACATGGACAAAACAACAAATATTTGATGACAGCAATGATACAAATCCAGTAGCATTATTTTTATAAATAACTTTTTTATACTACAGCATTCTCTGTAATCTACTGAAATTCTAAGCTACATTAATATTGTGTATCAGTTACTAATAGGAATGTATTTCCCCCATGGTAAATCAAATAATTTCAAGACAATATTGAAAAGTCATAGAGCTGTGCTAAAAAACAATGAAAAAGGCATAGAGACAAGCACAAACCTGTTTAAACCTATATTTCTCTCATATACACTTAAGGCCATCACTAGTTACTTGGTGCCTATTTACTTTCTTTCACAATTGCCTATCTACTTTGCAGGGAACATTCAATAATGGTCACCTTTGTGTACTGGAGTTTATTGCACCATAGTTTATTGCTCCCAGGCATGCTGCTTGCACGTTCAGTGGGGACTGCAGCATATTGCACTGGGTTAGGGCAGGCTCTGCTGGCATGAGGCACCAGGGGTCAGCCTGTAGCCTGGGAATGCCCCTCCCCCCACCCCAACTCAGCATGCTGCAGAGAGGCTGGCTGAGGCATGAGTGTACTT
Organism: Crocodylus porosus; assembly: GCF_001723895.1. NCBI lineage: Eukaryota > Metazoa > Chordata > Crocodylia > Crocodylidae > Crocodylus > Crocodylus porosus. Next base: position 56,608,829 of record NW_017728948.1, read on the forward strand.
CAGTGTGGGGCTAGCACTGTGCCCCAGCCAGCCAGGGCAGTATACTGCTGTAGAATAAAAAACTCTGGAGCAGGATAGTACTTGTATTTACAAATACTATCCTGCTGCAGAATTAATTAGTTTACTGCAGTCTAATAGGTGTGCACATGTAGATGTGCAACATTTACTGCAGAACAAATTAGTCTGCTCCACAATAAGTGTTTCATGTAGATGTGACCATTTGCTATACATTTAAACATAATAGTAAATAATGAAAACAGAGAAATAGAAGGAAATAAAAAATGCATGGAAACAAAAAAAGGATAGGAATAGGCATAGTGATGATCAGGGCATTTTGAATTTTCTTTTCATCTGGAGTCTTTTCAATTGTAAAATAAAGTTACAACAAACACAGTTTCACTAAGGACTCAAAATATGATTCTATTTTTTCTTGCTTTACAGTGCTGTATTATCCCCACCGCCAAATACACACACACACCACCCACACTTTGCTGCGTGGGACAGAAATGCTAACAGGTTTATACTGTTTGCAACCTTTTGTTCTGATTCTACAACTCCTTTTGGGCAAAACCCTGTGTATGATCAGAACCCTATGCATGATGCAGGACTCAGAGAACCCAAGCCAGTACTTCCGTAAGAGAGAGAAACCTAAAGAATTAATGATCATTTTCCATGAAAACCTGTCTGATGAAACACTTCAGATTTTTTTTTGTGATAAGCTTCCCCCAAACAATACAATATTATCATTTTTTCTTAAAGTCGTTGACACAATTTTATTTTGACGTGCGCTATTTTCTACCAACTTTAATGAAAGCTGAATCATGCCTATCATGATGATCAGAGTGCATGTGAGTAACACAACACTTCACCACTATTTTCTCTTTTATACCACAGAAAAAAAACTAAGGCTAAACTGATGCATGTAATCTTTATAGAAGATAACACTCACCTACAGTTAGTTGTCCAGTTAATTGTCCCATGTTATTTCTTGCATTCACTGTTACATTCCTGTCAGACTGTAAGACCAGCGGGCTATCCTGGGAAAAATATGTAAGGCAAAAAAATGAAAAAAGGATTATCATAAAATTAAGATAGAACTAGAACACACACATGACAGGAGAAGCAACTCTTTCCAAACAGGATATTCTTATTTAACATGAATAATTAAATCAAAACATTTTACATATCCAATTTTAAATGAAAGTTCTTGCTGCTTAAAATACTTTATTTTTGGAGACTAAGGTTGAAATTAATTTCTTTTTTTTTCTATCATGGCCATGTTTGGATGATAGGTATAAGCTCAAAAGAACTAATTGTTGCATTTTACATTAACCATAAGTATATATTTAGGGTATATGCTGTATTAATTATATCATACATTATATTATCATTACATTATTATCTTAGTTCAAGGGGCAGGTAAGTACTTCAGGCAGAGGGCTGCTCACAGAGTTCTGGCAAGCTATTGAGGGTTGCATGGGTAGTCCCACCCCTTGACAGGTACCCTGCCCCCTGACTACCATCTTGGGACCCAGAGTCGCACCCCTTGGCCCCAACCTTTCCTACTGGAAGCCCCTCTCTTCACCCCCAGAAATATTCCCTTCTGCAAGGGGTTTTGCCACCTCAGAACCAGAAGAACACCAAATTATAGTCTAAAAAATCAAACATCTACAACATTCATTAATGATTTAAAAAAAATATTTTGTCCTGATTTACATGTGTTTGTGTAGTGTGCATAGAGGTGATTGTATATAATAGCTTTAAATGAAGTTGTACTCTTATATACTATGGGGGATGAGGGGGAGATTAGGTGTGTGGGGTGAGCGAGCATGTTGGTATGTGTGGATATATGGGGTGTGGGTGGGTATGGGGTTTGTTGGGGGAAATCATGGGGAGGATGGCTGGGGTCTGTCAGAGGGTGTGGGGTTCTGTGTGTATACCACTGCAAGGGGGGGTGTGGGTGTATGTGTATGGTTGGCTGTGCATGTGGGACTCACCCTACGAACACACACACTCTTCCTCTCCCTCCCTAATTGCACATACACTGTGCTTTGCTCACTACACACATCCACACACAGACTGTGTGCTTCACTCACCACACACACACTGTGTAATTTGCTCACCACACACACACACACACACACACACAGTGTGCCTCCTTCATTATATACACTCTCTCTCTCTCTCTTCCCTTCCTTAATTGCTCTCTGTCTCTGTCTCTGTCTTCCTCTCCCTCATTACATGGACACACACACCTCTCCCACTCCTGGCCTCAGGGTACCAGCATGGCCTTATGCTCCTGCAGTCCAGTGATGCAGCCAGGGACCATGAGCTGCATGCAGAGAAAGCAGCGGCAGGCACAGGCTTTGGTACATGTGTGGGGGGATTAGGAAGCGGCTGTGGGGGGGTAGAGCCAGCCTGGTCTCTCCTGACTCCTGCTGGCTTCCCCTGGGTCCTACTGCCCCTGACGTATGCCATCTTTGATAGCAGCTAGGAGCACATAAATATTATTTTTTTAAACTTCTTAGGTGCCTTGTGAGCCAAATCTGGCCCGCAGGCCATATTTTGCCACCCCTATGTTATATACTACTCTCCTTTGGTCACAGCTAATCAGTATTATAACCTAACTTAAACTATTTGTCTTTCGTGTTAATACAAAATTGTTATTTTATTTTGCAGATGGAAAAAAAGAGGCAAGGAAGGTGAGCGCTTTCTAGCACAGCTATGGCCAAGCTACCTTAAGTACTACTAGCAGTCTACTCTGCTACCAAGGAACTCAGCAAGTCCTAACTGCAAGTAGCCATTAAATTTCTTGGATGAGTTTTTCAGCCCATGTCAAATATCATGCTTCTCTGGCTATACTTTTAGCAGGACCCAAGATATTCAGTTGAAAGCTAGCCTAGCTATGCCTATATTATTCAGTAGTCTAAATTATAGGCACACATTGTTTCTTATCTCCTACATGTCTAAATCAGAACATTTTACAAGGACAGTCCTGGTTTTTCGTAGTTGTCCTTGGTATCCTGAGAACTTCTTTATGATACCTAAATCATTCCAATTTTTTTAGTTAAGCAGTTTAAGGTTTCACGTAAAATTTTGCATAACTTACTGCTATTTTGAAACCCCCCCCCCCAACAATTACCACACTTTTACTCTCATCAGTTATCAGGCACAATTATCTTTGTATTGTGTCAGTAGCTCCTCAAGGTCAAAGCTTGTCTTATCTTGTCAGAATGCATCATCTTGTTGCTACTATGGATTCAATGAGTATATAATCAATAGGAGTGTGCAAAGTGGGATCTATTTGATTTGGATTTGGATTTGGATTCAGACTGAATCAGGGACAGTGATTCAATTCGTTGATTCAGATCACTGTCCTGATTCGATTAGCTGAATCTGAAGATTTGATGCTGATTCTGAGAATCAGCAATATGGACATAGACACAGCTTTAAATGTTTTTTCTTCATACCTTGAGGTATCAGCACAGCTTGTGAATGCTGAGATGCTGGAGCACATGGAGTGTCCCACAGGAGTGGGGTGAGGGGCCCTCCATGTGCCAAGCATAGAACCAGGAAGTGAACTGGAAGTACTTCCAGTCCAATTCCAGGTCCACTGGGAATCACAAAGCCCACCCCCCCTGCACCTGCCTGGCTTGGCAATAAGCCATGGGGGGACCCCAGGTGCCCATCGCCAAGCCAAGAGGGTTTGGGGGGGACCCCTGAATGCTCTCTGGCAGACCCAAAAGTGGACCGGAAGTGTTTCTGGTCCATTTTCAGGTCTGCTGCTGAGTGTGCTGGGGAGCCCCTTGTGCTTCTGTGGAATGCTTCATCTGCCCCGCCACTGCAGCATTCATGAGCCACCTGCTACTTAGAGGTATGTAGAAAAAAAGTTAAAAGTTGTATATATGTCTGAATCACTGATTCTTTCCAAATCTCTCCGAACCAATTTGGACAGTTCTGAATTGGGCCAAATCTCTACTGATTTGAGTCACAGACTGAAGCTTCGCACAGCCCTAAGAATCAAGTCACTGTAAAATCTTTACTTTGGCTTATCAGAGTAGGGGGTTGAGAAGGGAACTGTTTGATATTGTCATCTAAAATACAGAAATGGGGGAAGCAGCAGAAATGGGGAAAACGGAAAACAAAGCAGCAGAGTCCAGCTGCTTTTTACCTGTGGAAATCAAAGACTTCCAAACAGGCCAAAACAGGGATCTCATGAATATTGTATGATCCTGAAAGTATATTTTTATTTTTTAAAATAGATCATCTCATGTGTGGAGAGCAAATCCCATAGGGGGAAAAAAAGACTTTTAGAAAAAATATTTTCCTAATGATCTTCTTTATCTAAATTTATAATGTTGGGGTCTGCCTCGATCAGTGATTCTCAGCCAGGCTGCTGCATCACTCTAGAGTGTCTTGACATCCTTTCAAGAGTGCTGTGGGGTGCCATACAATGTGCAAATATGATTCAGAACGCGCCCTCCCCCACTCATTTCAAAGAGAAATGCATTGTGTAGAAAACTTTCTGACCTGTTGTGGTCTTTCTAAGTTTTTTGCAATAGAAGAATAGCTCTGTTTTTCTAGTCAAAAATAAGTGACAGTGAAGAGCTGACACACTCTAAGGGGTGCCTTGAATCTAAAAAGGTTGAAAACCATTGGCCTAGATGAACAGCTCAGTGGTGATGAAGATGGCATTCTATCAGTTACATTTGACAAGAATGGAGGAGCCTTATCCAGGGTTGCCAGCTATCCATAAAGTTTAAGATGGTTAGTAAAAAAATCAGGCTAAAAATGCCTGTCCTTAAATTCCATTAAAAAGTTGATCCATTGGTAAAAACTCCAGCAGCCAGCATGGATTGAAGTTTCATGGTGGAAGCAGCTGTAAGCAGTACTGAAGCAGAGACAGAAGACAGCAGTGCCACCTGGTGTCTGAGTGGGAGTGTAACACCTTGAAGGGAGCTCTTTTCAGGGCTTTGTAGACCTCTCCCTGCTCCAGCGTGTACTTTTGCTGTTGCTGAGTACCATCTGGCTACCTCTCTTTTAATACTCCTCGGTTGCAGGTAGGTTTCTTTTGGAGTTCCCAAATCCCAGCATGGAACTAAGTATTGCGGGACAGTCAGGGAGGGCAGAATTGTGTAGGCTAAAGGCACCTGTAGTAAGTTTTTCTCTCTTTCCAGAAAAGTTTATCTTCCTTTTTCCCACCTCCCCAACTTCCTTTTCCCCTCATTTTCGTTGGGAAGCACTAAAGGACCCAAAGTTTGAATGATGAATTAGAATTAGACTTTAATTTAGCACACCTCCCTCTGACCTTTCATTTGGCTTTCCTTTATAATAGAAATACTCTTACTGATTTCCCCCGATTTTTAATCTCAAAATGTTAGTCAGTCTATAGAAACATACTCTGACCTAATTTCTAGCATTGTAAATATGTTTGTCTATCACTGGACTATGCAACTACCTTACTTAATGGCTTGCCAAGCAGCTTGCCCTCATGGAGCTTGGCAGATGAAAGGTGCTGCTTGGCTTGTCCATTTTTCCAGGCGCAGAGCTATAACTGTCTGCAAGACACTGTGTTCAAAGCAACAATTTGAGCTGAGACTATGACCATATCAAGGGACGTATCAGCAACAAAAGCAGCTGCTAGGGATATTTTTCTCAGCACTAATTTGATTTCCGCGTCCCTTATGGACCTTTGAAGATCATTAGCCCAGGCAACTGCTGCTCTGGCAAGAGGTTGTAGTAAAAGACAGCTGTGTGGCTGACACCTCAAAAATGTATCTTTAAAAATCCCTTTTCTTTCTGCTTAATTAACGACAGACGAGAAAGAGCCTCCTTATCCAGAAAAACCAAACCCTTACCATGACAAGTTATTTGCATCTACTTTTCTTTCTGAACTGAGAACCTAAATTTTGGAATTTACTGAGGCAGCCATTTGATTGCTTAGATTTCTCAGTAACTTTTTCTGATTAGAAGGGTTCTTCCCTCTTACTTAACTTTATCTTCGCTCTTACTTAGAAGTACTTGTCTTTCCTGTTAGTATTTCTCTACTCCTCAACTTTCTTGGGATGGTGCTCTGATTACAAAATGACGACTTAGAATCTTCACTACAGTGTCATGAAAATATCAAGGTACAAGCCTGTCCTGAATCTTTACTCTTCTCACTCCACCCTGGACAGCTATAAGCCATCAAGAATAAGGAAAAAAATGAGGACATCAGTCTGTATTTGAGATCATGCATCTTACGCATGTACTCATAGGGTGAAATCCTGGCTCACTTGAAGTCACTGGCCAACTCTCATTGACTTCAGTGGAATTAGAATTTCACCCATAGGGCTTAATAGAAGGCTTTGGTGGTTTTTTGGTCCATTCTGTCTAAGGACAGAAATTCATAGAAGTTAGTGTTTGTAACAGTCTACTGAGAAGGGCCCTTGTGAGGGTCAATGAACTTATACCTGTATAAGGCAAATGTGAGATGAAACCTGTGCTAAGAAAAAAACCTAAATGAGACCTTGAATGTGCTAAGGTAGGATCACTCTCTTGAAACCACTAGACATGCCATTTTTTTTGGTGGGCTTTTAATGCTCAGTAATGGATATGATAGTTCACAATATATGAGTGTAGATAAAAGTAGTCAGCTGAAAGTTATCATCAAAATATGATCACTGAGCTTTTCCTGTGAAAATAAAATTAAATCTACATTTCAAAACAAATGACACAGAACAGAAAGACAGAAGATTAATTTCCTCATCCATTCAAATTTAGGAGAATTCTATCAGTGGAAAAATACTTTAAAAAACTCACACAGAATTGGAACTATAGTGTAGTTACTCATATGTGATTCATAATGTATCTAGGCCGCCAAATCAGGAGCTACTGAAAAGTACATTAGTAATAATTACATATATTGCAAGGTATCAAAGAGCCTTAGATGATTCTTGACAAGAAAAATCTTTACAGCTTCTGAAGAGAGAGGTTAAACACTCTACAACTATTCCAGCTCCATGATGGTGACTATACAAATTACTCTTTCATAAATGGTAAGAAAAAGTTGGAGTCAGGTCATGACTCCTTCTGGCCTCTCCCATCCATTATTAGTGCATCAGGGGCATACAGACTAAAAAAATACACTCTATATTAAAAAATATTCATATTGCATGAAAAATTTGCTTTGATCTTCCTACATAGAATGTTGAGAAGGAACAATCTTTAATAAAGGTCTCCATTATGGTAATATTATTTTTTGGGGTTTTGAGGCTACTTAAACATATGCAAGGAAAGACGTGATAAAATAGGGCCTTCCCTAACTCCCCAGATAACATCTTCAGTAACAAATTCAGCCTCTGCTCATTCTTGAGTTCTGCACATATACCTTCTTATCACAAACTGGGACAAAAGCCATCTGAACAGGAGAGGTGGGTTCAACTTCCTCCTCCAGCAGACAACAATAGACAAATGACACATGTAGGGGAGCCTCAGATGACACCTACCTAAAAGGTAGCAAAGCATACCTTTGGGCATTGATGGGCACTCCTCACCTTGATGGGCATTTTTGGGAGGCACTGTGTTTTTTAAGGCCCACTTTACTTTAGGTTATTCACTGTCAGACACCAATTACTGCCAAAGTCTATTGCCTAAAGTCTAAACTGAAATCCGTAATGATCTTGAATGCATGTAAGAAACAGAAACTGGATATTCCCCCAGGTTTTCTTAGGGCTTTGTTACATATTAATGTTGGGTGGCTTCTGGAGCTCTTGACCCAGAAGTGAACAATTATTTGGGCTTCAGGTCCACTTAACTTAATAACTTTTGGTGAGTTTTTGAGGGCTAAGAGGGGAGGGGGAATCAATCCTATCCAGCCCACTGGCCTGCCAACTGCTGCTGGGAGCTTGAGAAGGAGGACTTTATCCTGCACCTCTCTGCTCTGCTGCAGCTGGGGCCATACCAGGTCATACAGTGCAGATTACTGTGCACCCCCACATCCACCCCCTTCTGCAGCTGAGCTTCCTATTGGTGCTGCACAGTCCTGGCACCATGGCTACTGACAGCTGGGCCTGCACAGGACAGGATGCGATGCAGTGTGAGTAGCCGCTAAAGGCAACTTCTATCCCTGATCTAGCTGGGAGCATGTGAGAGATGGGTTGGAGAGGGGGGTGGAAACATGAAGCTGGGAGGCAGAGAGCTAGTGGGAGGGGTGAATAGGGAACAGGGATAGATCTAGACTCTTCTCAGTGGTGGCAGATGACAGAACAAGGAGCAACAGTCTCAAGTTGTAGCAAGGGAAGTTTAGGTTAGATATCAGGAAGAATTTTTTTACTAGGAGGATTGTAAAACACTGGAGCAGGTTACCCAGAGAGGTGTTGGAATCTCGATCCTTGGAGGTTTTCAAGACCCAGCTAGACAAATCTTTGGCTGGGATGATATGGTTGGGGATGGTCCTGCTTTGAGCAGGTGGGTTGGACTAGATGACCTCCTGAGATCCCTTCAAACCCTAACTTCCTATGATTCTAAGTTTAAGGCAAAGTAGACTAATTAATTTTGCATTAAAACATCTCTGTCCACACATGCGGACTATTAGGCCAGAGTAAACTAATTGACTCCACCATAGGTTAGTACTGCCACGTACAAGTACTGTCCTATGGTGGAGTAATTTACTTTGCCACAGTGCATGTGCAGATGCTGACAGGGCTGGCTGGGGTGCAAAGGTGCTTCTGTGTGGGGACTGCTTGCTGCTAGCCCTGCATGGAAGCACTCTTGTGCCCCAGCCTGCCCTCCACAGCATGTCAAGCCAGTTTGAAGCAGTCCTGTGCTGTCGAGCTGACCCCTGGGGCCTCCTGCCAGCTTTGGCTGCTCCACCCTGGCTTAGCATGCTGTGGTCCCAGATGCACATACAAAAGGCATGCCTGGGAGCAATAAACTCTGGTTTGAATTGCGCTGGAGTTTATTCAGTCACTTTAATAGCGCGTATGGGTGTGCGCAGCATGTACAACATATAGGAGTCACTGTACTCTGTACGCTTGTACTGAGATTACCTGTATTTGTAAACCTTTTATAGGAATAATTTCTTGGATAGTGCAAAACCTATGAAAACCTTTTAAGTGGAACAGGTTGTCTTATCCACATGAGGATTTTATTTGTATTCACTTCCTCCATTCCTACAGCAGCCAATCCCTTTAGTGTAGTACTGGTTTCTCTCAAGCATTTGGCCTGCTTCAGGCACAACAAACAACTTGCTTTAAAAAAATAAAATCTAAAATTTTTAGAGAGAGATTATTTAAGGTTTTATTCCCTCGATAAATGATTTCATGATTCAAATACCTTAGCAAGTAAAAGTTCTGAATCTATGTGAAGGGTGGGAGGGAGAGACAAACTACTGGGACTATTTACTGAAAGTAGATATAATGAAAGTTAAACTTTTACACTATGGCAGACTTGCAGAGAGAATTTTTCAAACAAAAAATAATTTTCTTAGATTCAGACAGCAATATTTTCCATTTCCCCAAATGGTTATGAATGTGTTTGTGCCAAACTAATGCAGTAATTCTGATTCAGTTATTTTATAAGGTGCATTTTTACCCTGTCTCGTGTCAGAGTAAAAACTTTTCATCTTTCAGTCCTTTTTTCTTGCTCCCAATGTAGTGAAATTATAATCTTGTATTTCTGGCACATGCAACAAGCCATGGAATGATACTAAATTGAGATAATGCTTTGATACCAATACAAGAAGTGATACTTCACAGAACCAAAGGTGAGGTCTTAAATAGAACATACTTTTAAAAACATAATTTATCATCAGCAGAATATTTGGATGTCTTTTGTGTAGTGCTAGCTAAGTTTGGCAGTCAGAAGACGTGTTAAATAGGTACAGGATATATCAAAGTCTATACTGCCTTTAACTAAAAGCAACATGACAGGAATGCAGGCTCCTTCTCTTCTTTAGTCTTTCTATTGAGTCTTTAACAACAGCAATGTTTAATAAAATCAAAGGGATTACAGCAGAGATGTGGAGCTTAAATTGAAGCATGCAGATAGTTTATTGAAGACAATACTTGAAACGTTAGATCTAAAAGATTTCAGTACAATACATTAAAAACAAACTAGCTATATCGGATCCCACTGTCGTCAGGTTATTTACCTGAAACAATTTTGCACTTTGAGTTTGATAGGCAGGGGACAGTTAAACTATTAGGTATATACAGAAATAGTTTAAAGGCTCTCATAGATTTAAATTTAGTTACAAATACAAGAGATCTTAAAAAGCTACAATTCCTTTATCTTTTCCTGCAGAGCAAGGTTAACCTAATTAAAATTAATGAACTTCCATGGGTACTTTATTATCTTTGACTGACATTCCTGCATATTATCAACATATGACTAAGGGAACTGAAATGTGGTCATAAGAAAATTACATAGTTGCAAATAAATGAATAAATAAATAAATAAAATATCTATACAGAGTGAAGGGTTTGGGGGTGCCTTAATTTGAAATTATTACACTCTGTTTTCATGAGGATTATGAAACTGGCTTTTCACAAAAAAGTCCTGTGTTTCTTTATAAGTGCTTTCTGTTTCAAAATTTGAATCAAGTCTATACAGAGCAGATGCATTTGAACAATTTGAGAAAGAAATTACACGTTTCTATGATTTAAAAAACATGTTAAAATATAAGATAGATAAATAACATTGGAGCTAATTCTTATAATACTTTTTGAAGTATGCTTCAAAACCACTGCAAAATTTTGTCTATTCATCAGGTTTTTAGTAAAGTAGGGAATTTGAATATTTGTTTTTGAAATTATACTTTGCTGAATTAGGAATGTTAGACTAGTATGTTAGATTTGCAAACAGTCTAACCAACCTGGACATTTATCATGCCTGTCAGATCTTACGCTGAATTGGACTCACTGATACAACAGCAGAGCAAGAAATGTTGCCCTTTCACACGCTCCATCATAAATAAATATGTCCTGCCACTTAAAACAGACATTTTTCATAACTCTTTTACATTTGGGTTAATATAGTTAGGACCAAGCCTAACACCCGCTGAAGTTGATGAAAACACTGATTGATTGAAAGGACATTGGTTTGGGCCCTTCCTACTGCAAGCTCTCCATGCTTTCCAGTTCATGTACTTCATAGAAAAATATCTTGCTGCTTTTTGAGTCTTCAGTTGCACTTAAACCAGGCTTGATTCATAAGCCAAAGATTCCTTATAAATGCAAAACGTAATTTCACAACCATATTTCTCCTTTCCTCCTTCTTTTCCTCCTCCTCTACCTTCTCCTCCTCCTAAGGAGACAGTACAACATTCAGATGGCTGGTCAGGTATAACTAGGCATCACTATGCATTCATGTAATATAACAAATCTACTAGCTGTTAGGTCATCACAATTATGCCTCTGCTGCAAGCAATAATTACCTGGATGTTTTTCTTTCCAAAATTAACATAACACCAGAGCAAAAGGAAATCATTTGTTATTACCGGTACAAAATCTATGATACAATTGCACTATAGATATGACCACTTGATTGACCAAACTATTTTGACCATTTTTTCCTCAAAGCAGTTAAAAAAAAAAAAATTGGCACCAAAATAAAATGTTTAGGAGGAATAAGGTAATTTATTTAGGTGTGTACATTTTGGACTCATTTTTTCTGGGATAAAGGACAAGGGAACTTACTACCATTTAATTATTATATCACAGTATAGAACTGACACAGTTCAATTTTTATTTATGAAGTCTTTTAAAACTATCATGAGGTAATTATCCGAAAGGGCAGCAGTGTATTTTTAGATGACTTTATAAAGAGTCATTTTATTAACAAGCTCTACTCATAAGCAATGATAGCAGGATTCACATTTGTTGCCAACTATTCAAGTGTTTTAATATGTTTGGACAGATTTAGAGTTACCAGTACGGTAAGTTAATTAACTCACCTTTGAAGGGTATGGCCAATATCCACCCAGGAAAACTAAAACAATTTACATTTTATATTTTGACTCCATTTATTTAAATAAATCACTAGTTTAGGTAAGATAATGTACTTACCTAATGTAGTTTAGGTAAGTTAATGTACTATATACTATGAACTATTATTTTGTACTTTAGCCTTAGGACACACTTAATGAAAAACAAAACAAGATATAATATATGTTCTGTCTCAGTGAAACAATGTTACAATGGTGGATACAGCAGGGAGCTCCTTCAGCATACCTAGCTAGCTGTATCAAATTTATAGGACAACTTTAGTTAGTTGATGACTAAGCATTCATTTTCTGTTCAAAAACATTTTTATATCTCATAAAATATTAACCTATAACACAAATATTTAAACATAGCTTCTAGATCTGAGCAGTAGAAGTATCTACTCAACACTACTTGAGGGCTAGAGCCAACCTTTTAAGATTGATGGACTTTGATTTGTGGTGTCATGACCCTTGGAAGACCAATGCCTATCAGGGGGTGAGATTATATATTACAATTAGATCATGTTAAGAGCACTGAAAACTTGAATGATGACATATTAAGGCGCATTTACTAGTAGTAATTGCCATTTAGGTATCTTGAAGTTAAGCCACTTCAGGCTAGGATTATCTTTGAGCTGTGCTAGTTTGATTAATTTAACTGCTAGGTTAACTGTTCACCTGAGAGAGAACCACCAATTTGCAGTTCTTCAGTATCTGAGGAGGTGCTGCTCCTAGGTGGATTAGCTGTCATCCAGGGGTCTATGGCCCCGGACTCACAGCTAGGAAAAACCAGGCAATAGGTGGGTGGGGATGGGATGAGAGGGGAGAGAGGGAAAAGGGGTGCAGGGATTGGGGGGGGGGTCAGCAAGGGGAAGGAGACAGATTAGGGTTGCATTTAGTGATTTTTTGATGTCTAAAAGCCATGTAAAAGCCACTTAGATGGAGGCAGACTAAGATTGGTTCTACCTATTTATTCCTTTCTTTCGGATATTTATCTTGCTGGGGTGATCCGATCCCAGCTGATTTCCTGCCCCTTGGGCAGGGGGCTGGACCCGATGATCTCATGAAGTCCCTTCCAGCCTTAATGCCTATGAAATCTATGGCTATATGAACAAAAGTTGTTCAGTAATTGTCTTTGACTTTTCTTCTTTTTACACATCATTTTTGCAGAATCAGGTTTGTGTAAATATTCAGACAAAACCTAAAGTCAAATTAATTCATTCCACAATTACAAGACTGATCATCTACATAATTATCACCAGTTCCATAGGTATGAAAAGAATCAGTTCATTATCTTTTCTATATACCACCCTAATTAAATGCTTAGTAATTTTTATTATTTCTACCATAAAATTAGGGTTACCTAGAGTTTACAAAACACCAGATTTTCACCTAGATCACTAGCCAAAGGAAAACCAAATCAACTGGAGGAAAGCTACTTCATAAACAATACCAACATGTCATGAACCAAATGATGGGTCTCAAACAACTAAGTCCAAGAAATAAGATATTTCATTAGCCAATGATGACTTTGCTAATTCAGTAAAGTCACACCAGATGACAAAGCTAACATATTTAACAATTTCTTTGCCTCCATTTTCCTGAGCAGGGACCAGAACAGTCACCCCCCCCTCTGGGCCCCCCTCAGGCCCCAGGGGAGGCACACCTAGGCCAAGGGTTAGTGAGGAACTAGTTAGGGAACTTCTGGAGGGACTGGATGTATTCAAATCAGCTGGATCTCCACCCTAGAGTACTGAGGGAATTAGCTGAGGTCATTGTGGGACCCCTGGCATGGCTTTATAAGCACTCATGGTGTTCTGGTGTGGTGCCGGAGGACTGGAAGAGGGCCAGTGTGGTTCCCATCTTCAAAAAGGGGAGGAAGGAGGACCCGGGAAACTATAGGCCAGTTAGTCTTACCTCAATCCTGAGCAAGCTTTTTGAGAGAATTATTCTGGCACATGTTCACGAGGGGCCAGCAGGGGAGACTATGCTTAGGGGCAACCAACATGGATTCATTAGAGAAAGGTCCTGTCAGACCAACCTGGTAGCCTTCTACGACCAGGTCACCAAATCCTTAGATGCAGGGGTAGCAGTGGACATAGTCTTCTTGGACTTTCGGACACTTATATTTGTTTTAGATTCACTGATTGGGAGAAAAAGCAAATTAAAACTTGATGCTCAGAACTACAGTGGACAAATGCTGGTGAACGTATAAAAGGTAGACATTTTAACTGCCAAAGAAATGAAGCAGACAAGTAGAAGCAAAAGTTGGTTTTAAAATTAATTTCACATTTTTTATCTCACCTTTTTCAAACACAGATTTCACTTGCATGGTTTCTTTTTTTAATAATTATTTATTCATGTTCAGGAGGTGTAGTAACTACATATTTCCAATGGATAAACTAACTATTATACAGCTGGGTGAGCTTTTTTCCCTCTAATTTTAGTTTGTGAAAGCTTTTTATCAATACATTTAGTTGGAGTACATGAAGTTATTTGCTGCACGCAGTCTATGATCATGTAGCTTACTTTATGTAGGTCAGAAGCAGCATGAGCAGACATTTCCCAGTTCTGGGAGCCTCTCTGAGAATACAGTGTAAGTCCGGGTGAGAGAGGGGTAGGCGTTATAAGGAGGGGTTGTGGGTCAATGGGTGGCAGTTGGCAGGATTAGGGAAGGATAGTGGACCTGCAGGGGATTATGGGTCCATGGGAGTGGTGTCTGTCTGGGAGTGGGGGTATAAAAATGGCCTGTTCAGGGTTGGGAGGGTAGGAAGAGTGCAGGATCAGGGCTGGGGCAAACATGGAGTTTTCCCAGGCCCAAGATAGTACTCCAAATACGTGCAGATGTTTGATAGATTGGGCTAATGCATTCCCAATCTAGGTTAGCTCACCTACTCAGAATGATCCTGCCATTTTTGGTCTGAATTAATCCACTCCCCCTCCTCCCCATATTTGCACCGATTGGCATGTACAAGCTGAATCACGGATCAAAAGGAATTCATCATGAATGTAATGAATAATAATCCTAGTTAGGTCAATGTAAAGGTGTACCCTTAGAGTCTGGCTGCCTAATTTGGATTAATTTACAAGTACTAGCACTCTTATTCCCCTGTGGGGATTAACTCCATGGAATTAGTAATTTCACAGAGTTACTATTATCAGATTCCTAAACTGGTTTTTAGCCCTAATCTTCATTTAGGTTCTTCCCTCTTTCTTGATAATCAAATAACTATACTGCTGCTGCCCCCCTCCCCTCTTTTCTCCCCCACATATGGTTGGGGGATACTAGGCCCCTTTCCATGCAAAGAAGAAAAGTAGACTATTGAGGAATGGAGAGCTGTTAGTGCAACAGAAGTCTAAAAGAGCTACAGAAGTAGCTTTCTAACCAACAGAGGTTTGAAGTTGTGGAACAGCCTTCCAGAAGTAGTGGGGGTTTCAAGATGGCAAGTGAAACCAGGGGTATTTGGTTTCAAGATGGTTTTTGGAAGGAACATTATGACTGTTGCATGCAACTGCAGGGAACTGGACTTGAATCAAAGGTGCCTTTAAGTCTTATATCAATTTTGGACTGGACTCTGTGCCCTGAGACACTCCCACAGTGACAAAAAATCTGAAATGACTAGGGGTGAACTCAAGTGTCTTTATGGAATGCCAGAAGCTTGGAGAATAAAAAGGATGAATAGGCTGGCAGATAGGAATTTCTGTCTCAGCAGATGTGTTACAAATAGATCCAGTCAGATGCTCCTCCTCCTTTATTCAGCATTGATGATGCCACAGCTGGAGTACTGTGTCCAGTTCTGGGCACCGCATTTCAGGAAGGATGTGAATAAGCTCGAAAGGGTACAGAGAAGGGCAACCTGTATGATCAGGGGCCTGGAGTGTAGGCCCTATGAAGAGAGACTCCAGGAACTGGGTTTGTTCAGTTTGTTCAGAGAAGACTGAGAGGTGACTTGATAGCAAGTTAACAAGTATGTTAGGAGTGAACACCAAGATCTAGGGGAAAAGGCACCCCTTGGGAGGATGAGGACCAATGGGCACAAACTAGTTGAGGAAAAATTTGAGGCTAGATGTAAGGAAAAACTTCTCTGGTATCTAGAATCTGGACACCAAACAGAGGTGGTGCAGTTGCCATCCCTGGAGTTGTTCAAGAGGAGGTTGGACAAAAATCTCACTGAGTTTGTCTGAGCCCAATAACCTCTTGCCCATGGCAGGGGACTGGACTTGATGATCTTACGTCTCCTTTCTGGTCCTTCCATTCTATGGTGAATGATATTTTCTAGGTTTGATTATAGCAATACGACACAATTAAAACCGTATCTTTAAGAGTTCCAGCTGTTGCAAAATATGACTTATTTATTCAGCAGCACAGATGGCAGGTCCAAGGTTTCAGTTTAAGCCTTCAATGCTTGCATTATGGGACTCGCTGAAATCATAGAAATGTCTGAACTGGATCAAACTAGTAGGTCTTTCTGTACTCTATAATCATTAATGTTTAATGTCTCTGCACAGGAACCTGTACCAGTTACTCCATGGGACCAAACCCTGTTTTAGGCTGTTTTTGGATAAACTGTATATAGGGAAAGCCTCTTAAAAGTTAAGGCAGAGACGCTGTAGCCTGCAAGTCCTGGATTTACTTAAGAATATACGAATGTAAGTTTGCATTGTTTAAAATGTAAATTTCTAGCCCTTACAGTTTTACAGAGAAAACTGAAAATATGAACCAAAAATAACTGATGCAGTTATTTCTAGATGAATCTGAAGAACGTTTGATACACTAAATAGGAGAAGTGCAAATGGTTCAGTGTCTCAATAGACTGTTAACTCCTAGACTGACATGAAAGGCAGCCAACAAATGCTAATCTTGCAGTGCACTGTGTAATAGCATACTGCAGACAGGTTGGCCAAAGACCCATTCAAACATAAGTCAGCTGATGTTGCAAGTAACTAGAAGGCCATGAGTGGTCACCTCTGATTCTCTGGGTAGGAAAGGGAAAATCTGCGACACTCTCAGCTTCATTTGAGAAGATGGTTTCCTCTTACCGCTCCTGGATCAGCTGCTCTCTTTTCCTAATTCACTGAAGTAGCTGTGAGCTAAACTGTGTTGATGTATTAACAAAACCACTGAACCTTGTTGTCCCACCAGCAAATCAGAAATTGATTTATTTAATTTTACTTCTCATACTTGAATATTTTAGCGTCTACAATTTTTTTTAATAATAAAAGTTAGAAAGGTTTTTTCAATAATGCTCCTTTTGAAGGTTTTCATCCCAAGGCTTGGAGAAGACTCGGTCATTGTTGGATCTGGATGACTTAAACTAGCAATGTTTTCAAAGTATTAGTTCTATCTATAGTTTTTGTGTTCAGTAAAGAAGGTATGCATTTCCAAGCCACTCTGAACAGTTTTATTGAAATGTTAAGATTTGTTCATATCACTGTTACCACATTCTAGCTCCCTTTATGCTTATTCCCTTGCTTAATAAATCAAACTGGTATATGGTATTCTTTTTGGGGAATGGACTATTTTTATGACAATCTATATAGTACCTGGGTGCCATGAGGCCTGAATAGAAACAGAGATGCTACCACAAAACAAATAATAATTTGGAAGGAAATGTAGTGAATTGTCTTTGATCAATCATAAATTGTAAAGTTCTCTTTCTCTTGCACCTTTGGACAGAATCTCTTTTAGCCATGACAACATAGCAACTCTTACATTTTTCTTAATTTTGGAAGATGTCACTGTGTCAGGGCACATGGGCACCTGCTACTTTAAGAGGTCAGGTAGCCTGCAAAGCTTATGGCAGCTGCATGCCAGGGCTAATTGAAAGTCAGCTGACCCAGGGACTGGTAGGTGAGACTAAGCCTGAAGAAGGAATCACCTGGCTCAGGAGGGAGTCATTTGATTCATGAAGAGGGCTGGGCTTAAAGCAGACATAAGCCTAAGCCTTGAGAGAAGCCAATAGTAACAGCTTAGAACACGCTAAAATAACATCATCTCAACAGGATGGCCGCAGCTCCAGAAGGTCAACTTGGAGGATAACACCTAGAGCAGTCTAGAGGTTTGGGGAGGAGCTAAGGGTAGGAGAAGGTTCCTCGGGGCCCAGGGAGGGGTCCAGAGCCCAAATTTAGGACCTTTCTGGTCCTGTACTCCAAGGTCCTGAGAGTACAGGACCAGCAAGGGTCCAGGAGCCCTGAGAGGAGGGACTAAGAGAAAGAGCACATCAATGAGGATGCCATATGCAAGGCATGGGATATGGTGTAGGGATGGAATAGAGCCATGCAATTAGCTCATAAGGCAGGGACCTCCTCACCAAGTGGTCATTTGAGAGCAATTTGGGAAGCTCTGAGGCAGCCTCCCTCATAAAAATAATAAACATCAAAGCACGGCAGGAGACTGGAGGAGTGATTGCCCAGAAAGTGAGGGATGCAGAGATTCCAGGGGCTTTATAGCCACCCTGGAGAGGCACCCTGCCAGAGCTGCACCATCCATTTTTATTTTCAGTAAAATACATGGATTAATCTCTGAAAATGCTCACAACATTTCTCTCATGAAAGCAAAATCTGTATGTATTTTATCAGCATATCTGAGTAGTTAAATCTGAAGAATAGATATCAAAACTACAATCTTTTGTTAGGAGAGGAAAGAAAACATAGAGCTGCCAAAAGAAATCTCCTCCATGAGAACATCAGACTGTCGCCCACAATTTGGATAGGACAGAAGTGACTTTGGGAAGAATTAACTCATATTCTGTTCTTGCACAATACTTAACCTTGTAAAATCTTTAATAAGGAGCTTTGCCATCAGTCTGACACAAACTTGGCCAGTATCTGAGCTCAAAATTTGTTATATGCCTTCCTCTAAAACTTGTCATCTGTGGAAAGGAGATATTCAGCCCCACCTTTATTCTAGGACATGGCTTTGAGGTTCAATAAATTGCTTTTCTACTAGAAAATGTGTTATGAGACTTACCAATCACAGATAAGGAAAATTCATCAGCCCTGTTCTGAAGTTCAAAATAAAGGAAATAAGATTCTACAGACAGAATTATAGTTCAGAGAAATAAGACAGCAGATGTCCCTTCAAGAGGGTATATTATTTTTAAACAAGAATGGCATTGGCCTCAACTCCTCAGCTGTATATAATCATCACCTACTTTAGGTCTTTTCTAAATTAAACCATTAGGGATTTTTCTTTCTTTTACTGTTTCATTACTAGTTATGTAATCCTGCATATGTAACTCAAACTCTTTAATACAAGATATTTTAGGAACGTTTCAGTTTTAGAGACATGTGTCTAAAATCTATGATTAGGGCCAGAATCTCAAAGGGGAGTAGGCATATTGACTCTGAGTATCACCAGACGTAACTTATGCAACTTTGAGTTAGTGTGAAACTATTTCTAATGACTTGGGTACGTAAGTCTCCTTGGTTATGAGGACCGTCACTTATTTCTTACATAATAGCTACAGCACTCAGGAAGTGTAAGTCCTGTGTTCTATAGTGAACATCAGGTTAAATAAATGCATGCATATTATAACTAAATAATGAACTTAATTGTGGAGAAGTAGGTATCTTCTGTAGACCCTTGGTGTTTCTCTAACTACTTAGCTGCAGCCTAACTGAAGGACCATCTCTCATTTCCTGACTCTCACAGTCTCCTAGGCAGCATCTCTAAATTATAACTTCTGTCACTGTACATTCTATGATCCCTTCTCAGGCTCTTTGAATTCTAACCCATACCTTCCATCTTGTAAGAGAGTGCTTGAATGCCCAAGCTAAAGACTAAGCCAGAATAAAAACATACTTTACCCTTTCTGTTAAAACTAGGCCATAGCAAGGAATGCAAGGTTAATGGACCCAGATATTAAGCAACAGAAGGAATAACTCTAGTACAGCTGTATGAGCATTCCCTGGAAGAAGGTAGTCAGAGTTTCTGGTTCCTGCTCTCCCACTGTCATTTAAACAGTGACTAATTCAAAAGTACCTGAAGGAAGGCCAAGAAACCAGGACTCTTCCCTACTACCACAAGTCACCATCACTGAGCTACAAAGTAATTCTCCCTTTTTCCTGCTCTTTTTAGCCTCAGGAATCTTGCATCCAAAGATCTTTATAGTGTCCCAGCTACAACAGGATGGTTTAGAGACTGCCCCCTCCAAACTGGCTACTGGAAGACAAGAGATCTGGGTTTGAATTTCTTGTGGGAGTGTTCTGATCATTAAGTCTTTACATAAAGGATGAAAGGATGGAAAACAGCACCCCTTGACCATATTTTTGAATGAAAGTAGTTCTGGCTTCATACGTTCGGTAGGTATGAAGATGCTCAACTCACCTAAAATTGTGGCAGATTTGAGTACACATAGCAACAGAATGGTCAGTGTCTAACCTGTTTCAGATATGTGAGTGGTTAGGTAGGTTCTGGATGAGTAACTTGGACTTAATCACCTCTGAATTCTATCTAGATTCCAGTTCAGTGCCTAAGTTCTTTTTCAGATCTGGCCTTTAGTGACTTCACCAAATATTGTGTTTAAGTAGCTGTTTACTACTTATGAAAGATTAGACTAGCAAAGAGATGATTTGTTCAATAATTACTGTAGTTCTAAGAACCAAGATAACCAAGTTAACTGTATTTTTGGGGAGTAGGAACTCTCCCAGATTGCAGTACAATATCTAAATTTCCAAGTTAAATCTTAAATTCATCCATTTGCCAATCAATATTTATAGGGGAAAAATTCCTACCTGGCCTACAGTACTGCTTCCACATATCCTCATACACTAGGGCTGTGTGAAGCTTCATTCCCTGATTTGATTCAGCAGAGATTCAGCCTGCTTTGGTGGCCACATCTCCAAATCCTAATCAATTTAGGAGACAAATTGGAACCCTGTGAATCAATTCGGAGAGATTTGGAAAGATTCGATATTCAGACATAGACATAGCTTTAAATGTTTTTTCTACACAGCTCAAGGTACCAGGTGTCTCATTTACTCTGAGATGGTGGGGCAGATGAAGTGTCCCATGGGAGCATTGGGGGGTGGGGAGGGAGGTCCCAGCGTGCTCAGAAGTGGACCAGAAGCACTTCCAGTCCATTTTGATGTTAGCCACTGAGCACGTGGGGGGCCCCCCCACGCTCCTGTGACAAGCTGCCCACCATTGCAGCGTTCATGAGCCATGCCTCCCATCTCTGAAACAGAATCAAAACTTCAGATTCATATTTGGCCGAGTCGAATTGGGATAGTGATCCGAATCAATGAATCAAATCGCTGCCCCAATTCAGGCCAAATCCAAATCCAAATCAAATACAGCCCATTTCACACACCCCTATGATACACTAAATATGTTTATATCTGCAAATTAATTTTTCCCCTACAGCCACAGGGAAAAGCCCATTATCCACCTTCATACCCTTCATGAATTTGAAGACTGCTATCAAATCCCCACCTCTCCCTGCCCTCAGCCTTCTCTTTTCTAAGCTAAATAACCTAACTCTTTTAGCCTTTCAGTCTTTCCTCCCAGGCCTCTAAATTATTTTTGTTGCCAAACTGTCCACATCTTTCTTGAAATGTGGAGCCCAAAACTAGACAGTTCTGTAGGTGAGGCCTTACCAGTGATGAATAGTGTAGAAGAATCACTTTCCTTGATTTGCAAGTGACACTCCTATTAATAAAACCCAGGATGCTTTTGGCTCTTTTTCCAACAAGAACACATTGCTGGCTCATATTCAGTTCATGATCCACCATAACCCCCATGCCCTTCTCTGCAATACTACCACCTAGCCAGTCATTCCTCAGTCCCATCCCATCCCTTGGGATGTATTTGTGCATCCCAAGTCCAGGACTTCACACTTGTCCTTGTGGAACCTCATGTAGCTGATTGTGGGCTTCTTTTCCAGTTGATCCACATCATTCTGGAACCTAACCCAGCTCTCCAGAATGTCCACAATTCCACTCGACTTGGTGTCTTCCAGAAATTTGCTAAGTGTGCACTCAATCCCATCATCCAAATCTTTAATGAAGATGTTGAACAATACCGCCCCAAGACAGAACCCTGGGGAACTTCACTTGATACCTCCTTCCAACTAGACATTGAGTCATTTAGGACTAGTCAGTGAGTAAAATGATCCAACTAGTTATGTATCCACTTTACAGTACTTTCATCTTACCTGTATTTATTTAGCTTGTTAATGAGGATGTCGTAAGAGATGGTATCCACTGCTTTCCCTTCACCCTCAGAGCCTATCACATCATCATAGAAGGAAATTAGATTGATCACACATGACTTGCTTTTGGTGAATCCACGCTGACTGTTCCAGTCACCTTCTTTTCCTCTAGATTCAGCGGAATAGATTTCTTGAGGACCTGCTTCATGCACTTTCTGTGTATAAACTGGTATGTAGTACACTAGATCATCCTTCTTTCCATTCTTAAATATGGGCACTATATTTTCCCTTATCCTGTCACCCAGGACCTCATCTGACCTCCATGAGTTCTTAAAAAGGATAGCCAATTACTCCAAAATTATCTCAGCCAGTTCCTTCAGGACCCTTGAATGCATCCTGTTTGGCTCTGCTGTCTTCAAAACATTTTGCTTTTCAAAGTTATCCCTAAACTAGTCTGCCATTACTCGAGGCTGTTTGTCTCCTTTCCTATCTCTGCTGCCAACTGCACTTGTCAGTTGGTACCTGCCCCTAGTTGTGAAAACCAAAGTAAAAAAGGCATTAAATATTTCAGCCTTCTATGCATTGTCTGTGATTAGACTGCCTTCTGCGTTCCATAAGGGACATATGGAAACTCTAGTCTTCCTTTTACTTTTCACATACCTTAGAATCCCTTTTTACTTTCTTTTATGTCAATTGCCAGGTGCATCTCAAATTGTGCCCTGCCCTTCCTAATTTTCTTCCTGCACATCTGTACAATACCCCTATACACTTCCCTAGTTGACCAACTTGACCAAGTTTCCACTTTTTATAGTTTTCCTTTTTGAGTTTCAACTCCTTGAAGAGATTACTGTCTAGCCAGAGCGGTCTATCCTATTATGCTTCCCATTCTTCCATTTCATTGGGATAGCTTGCTCCTACCCCTGTAAAAGGGCTGTCTTAAAGTACAGCCAGTCCTCCTGGACTCCTTTCCCCCTCAAACTTGCCTCTCAAGGGATCCTGCTCACCACATCCCTGAGTTTGTTAGTTTGCCTTTCTGAAGTCCTATGTCCTTATTCTGGTGCTCTCCTTCCTTTCTCCTCTTAGGATCTCATGTACATTTGTCCATGATCTTAGCTTCCAAACTTCTATAGTCTTCCCTGTAAGTAACTAGGAAATAGTGAGGTAAGTGAATTTATGAAGTAAAAGTTTACCTTTAGTTCACAGGAAGCCAGAGTGTGCTCTTATTCACTGTAGTATTTTAAAACATTTTAATTACTTAAGGCACCTTAAGTCACATCCAACATTAACTTAAGTTAATAGGGCATTTATGTGCATGGGGGCAGAATTTGTACCAAAGTCTTTATTGTCACTATAGAATACAATTTTGCACAAAAAAACAAGTTTTAAGTAGCAAAACCAAAATACTTTGCAGCTATTTGGCTAAGCTTCAGCTAAATCATTATGGGGTAAGCTGTCCTGTTAGTCAAACTCTTTCCCAGTTCTGTTGAACTCTAATATGTTTGTAATTGCCTCTTAATTGGTAACAGAGACTGTGCTATAATTCCTTTCCTGAAAAGCATATTTCTTTTATTTTCAGTTTATCTGTATTGCCTGGGGGTGATATGTAGATAGTTAGCACCATGAGTATGTGAGATTGCCAGGCAATAAACTGGAAAGCCATTTGTACTAAAGTTTGTCACTGATTCTCATTCTATAGCAAAATGGCCTTTCTTGTAAAAAAAAAAAATGGCCTGTTAAATACTTTATGTGACATTTCTCTGAGCCAGCTTGCTTGCCAGTTGTTGGCAGAGGTTTTAACTCTTTTGGGGAACATCCTAACAAGCTGATGTAGATATTAAAATTGAGTTTTCCATTTTTCACCACTTTCGCAGCAGTGCTATAGCACTATTTCCCTTAATCAGTATTATAGCAATTTCTGAGTCGATGAAAAGTTGCATTCATTCCCACCCCCCGCCCATGAGATCCTGAGAACTCATTTACTGTTTTCAAGAATATGGGCACTGACTCAGTTTTCTCTATATAAATGTCACTGCAGTAATATACAGAGTTTACAATAAAACCTGCAGTTCTGTTACAAATTAAATGGATGTCATTTTACATAAGAGAGGTGAAGAATGCAGACATCCTTCTGAGTACCTTTCACTGATATATAAAGTAATTTAATATGTTTGATGCAAGAAGATAGAGTTAATTGTGAGTTTAGTCCTGAAAAATAGGGCCTTGATACAGGTTACACTGTGAGGTGCATAAATGCTGATTGGTGTTAGTGCTAGCTTGAGTTTGGAGTAATCACACGTCAGGCCAGTAGGGGCCTGGAGGACTGAAAAGTAAGAATCCTCCCAACCTCCCATTCTTGACTTCCTCCCTAACCCCCCAGGGCTTCTATGGTTCTGCCCCCACACCCCTGGGGCTCCCCATCCCCATGCCCCTTAGGGGGTCCTCTTTCTCCCTCCCCCCAACATACTTGTAGGTGCCTGGCTGTCTGTCCCAGAGGAGCAGGCAGAGAAGAGTTACCCTGCCTCTCCAGCTGTCACTGCCAGGTTGCTGCTTTTCTCAGGTCTGAGCCCACCCAGAAAGCAGAGGCACCCAGGCAGGCAGGTTAACCCTTCCCTGCCTGCTCCCCTGGAGTTCAGGTAGTTGCATTTGAGTATGTCATTGGGGTGGGGAGCAGAGGGCAGTAAGCAGGGATATGGGGTGCTTGTGGGGGCAGGGGGCAGTAGGCCTGATCTGGCCCAGCAGGGGAGGGGGAGGCAGGGCATATGGGGTGTTTACACTAAAATATAGCCTGGAGTGGCTACTCCTTAGCATGAGTTGGGTAGCACAGATCAGAGGTAAACCTGCCCTGGAGTGGCATAACTTTGAGCTATGTAAGTAGTGTTTTAAACTTGTTTGAGGTATTTATATGTGGATAAGCCAGGTATTAAAAGCTCTAGGATCCACCCAAAACTACCATGTAACAAGGCTCTTATTAAAGAGTCCCAAAGGGAGCAACAAGTATATACAGTATCCTTTTATGGAATGGAGGCTGTCTATGAACCCTCTAACATCTTGTTTTCACTTTGGAAATGTAATTGTGTTTTCATTTGGTATTTGATAATTACAGCTAAGAATAAGTCATCTGAGTCACGTGTTAGCCACTGAAACTTGCTCAAATGAGGCTTTGATTACAACTAGGTGTAGGACACCCTTTTCCACGCTGACTAGTTAGTATGGTCTCATCTATTTCAATTATTTAAAAACAGTGATTAAACAAAGTTACATTTCTAGAGAAAACAAGTTTTAACATTACTCCTGTGCAGTCATCAACAAGTAATTCAACTTCAAAAAAATCATTTGATTATCCTCATTTTTTTATGACACTTTCCTAAAATTGTATCTTAACAATGCATTTTTGGGGGGATGGACCTATCTGATTTTTTAAAATACCCTATGGGGCAGAAGAAATATTTCTACTCAATAGTGTAACGTGGGGTGTGTGAGCAGGACATGTGACTTGGGTGCCACCAAAGGGGAGAGCAGAAGGAGGGCTGGAGGGGGGTGGGCAATAACCTTATCCTGCCTGCTTCATATTGCCTGCACTTTCCAACTGCAGGAAGCAGCTGACATATGAAATGTGCATCATAGAGTAAAAGGTGTTCTAGCAGGGGCAATGTGTAGCGCGTGCACTTGTGTGCATATGCACCCCCTGCAAAAAGGCTGCCCCCCTGTAGGCAGTCGCCGCTCGCCACCCTACTGCCAACAGCACTGGTGCTGTCTGTGGGTGGTCCACGATCCCCACTGGCTGCCGACGACAGTGCCAGCAGCGTCTGTGGGAGCTTCCCTGCTTACAGCTGCCGCACTCCCACTGCCACCGTCACTGTGCCCCGCCCCCCCAGCCACTGGGGGCACGTGCTGTTCATGTGTTTTAGGAAGTAGTTTTATAAGGAAACAGCACAGTTTCACTAAGGGGAGAGCTGACCGCATTTTTGCCACCAAAATCTTTTTTTGGGGGGGGGACTTTTGGACAGAGGTTCCAGCAGCAAAAAAGCAGGGTGAAAGTTGTCCCTTGGCAGCAGTGAACTCTGCTGCTGCTCTATAAACTGATTCCCAAAATACTCGGGAGGTTTATTGTGACAAAATTCTGTTCAACAGAAATAGGCTCAGAATTAAGATGATGGGCAAAAGATAAAAGGAAAAGAAAAGCCTATGCACTACACAGTATCTTCAGTAATATTTTTTCTTGTAAATTAATATGAAAATTAATTCTGATTAATTAGAATCATGTTATGTAATAATTCTGTTATCAACTGGAGGGTTGATTACATTGGTTTGAAGGTTTCCTGAGAGAGATGTTAAACAAAAACAAGACACTTCAACCCATGTTTTCCCAGCTCTAAGTGTCTTATGGTACTGAGCTCAGATGTAGTTTGAACATGAACTCATGAACATATAACACTGGAGAAAACAGATTTTTGCACTCAAATGATAATTATATTTTATGTTGTATTCATAGAAATAGACATGTATTGTGCAAGTCTATGAAAAATCTACTGTTCAAAATGAAATTCAAAATTGGTTTGAAGTTTCTGGTCTGCAGGTTTTTTATTCTGGTTTATCTGAAAACTGCAAATAGAAAATTAGAAGCTTGGTTATGAGAGAGGCAAGGGTTTTTTTGTGGGTAGTCTTCATCAGGGGATACTTGGTAGACAATTTTTTTTCTATATTCCTCCCAAATATATAGTTGGTCCAACAAAATTTATTACCTATATAAATCCTTGCCTCTAACTTTTTAACTAAACCATCACAGCCACAATATCACCCCAAAGTGTACTATGGCTTTTTAAAAAGTTTAGCCCATACTGTAGACCATGAGTCATATGTACTTGCTGAAACAGAATTTTTTCACTACGTTACTATCAGGGGCCCCAATTACTGAAGTGTTAGGTGATCCACATCAGGGTATTGCTGGTCAGTTGTGTGACTGCTAGTGCAGACCTTATACCATCTCTTTCTTAGAACTCATATCCCTTTCTTAGAATCTCCTGCTTCTTCCCAGGGCACAGTCCTGACTCGCCAAGCTCTGACATTGGGTTAAACACATATTTTCCTAAAATCCTAGCAAAAGTGAGAGTCTTCCAGCTTACTTTTTAAGCCTGTATGAGGCACATGACATATGTGGTATGTGAGCAAATACACTTTGTAATTAGTGCCTAATCATTCTATTGGCAGCTTTAGTTTATTTGGGGTTTGGCAAGGAGGGCGTTACAACTGCAAAGAACAGGAGAATACAGGTAATTATAAAGACAATGCTTCTTTAATGCAAGACCTTTTGCCCTAGTTCATCCTTCCACTGAGAATCCCTAATGTTCAGGAAAGATGGGTTTCCCCTGTCTCGCTGGTGCTGTTGAAAATAAACAAAATGAGACTCAGCTCCTGTCCATTTATAAACTTTTGATTTTTCTGTCAGGTGACTCCTGATCTGGTGATTACAAACTCCTGACAGGTTAAACACCTTTGTTGCCAAGGTGACATCCCCTCTTCCCTCTGCTCTCCATTTTCCTAGACAGAAGCTATGAGTACATACAGGCATTACGTTTAGATTGACCTAACCAGGGTTAGGTTGATCTGAATACCCACTCATATAGATATTTGGAGGGTTTACTTTAGCCAAAAAATGGGGAGCCTGATATACGTTAGAAGGTATATTAACTTGGATTGAGAAAATGTTAACCCAATCCAAGAAGGAGTTAATCCATTCTCATAAATATCTGTGCACACTGGGGGCACAGCCCTGGAGCTGGGAAAACCCATATGCTTGCCCCAGCCCTGGAGCTATGCTATTCCCACCCCCTCAATACTGACTGGGCTATTTTTAGTGCCCTGACCCCCTTGCCAACTAAAAAACCTCCCCAGGGACCCACTAGCCCCCTGGAACCTGCCAGCTCCCTTGGACCCACCAACCCCCATTATCCCACGAGTCCCTCCCACCACCTACTTATCTTGGACTCCCTGTGTTTCTCTCAGCAGTGGTGAATGACTGTATGAGCCACTCCCAGTAAAAGCTTAGGCAACTTAAATGAAGCCACCTAAACCTAGACCAGGTGCACTGAATGCTTGTTCACACCCTCTATTATTATCCCTGACAACAGCACTTCACTGGTATAGCACTTAAGTCCTGTAGTGATAGACTTATTCCAAACTCCTTAGTATATTTAGACTGATCACAAAAAAAATGAGGAAAAAATCAGCATTATTTACAAAATGAAGTTTACAGTTTCACACACCCATTCACTGCTCATAATCTCCAACAGCATCTAAAAGCTATACCAAGAGCTCCAATTCACTGCTTTTCCCTCACCACTTATAATTAATACCATTGGAATAAGCCTAGTTTTATTTCATTTATTGGGAGGATGCACCAATAGAATAGAACTCATAAGCAAGTACAGCCAAAACCCTAATGAAGTTTTGTGATAAACATATGTAGGGCTTTTGCCTAGGTCCCAGATTTAAGCATAGATTTTCAGACGAGAGAAGAATGTCCTTGAATCCTTCAATTAATAAAACGTGTGCTTTTTTCATTTTTTGTTTAAATTTGCTTAATCAAAAGAAACAATGTAATGCATCTTAGTCAAGTGCTGAGTAAAAAAATGCATGCATCTTTCTGTCCTTTATTGCTGAAACTACTCTGTCTTCCATTACATTGTCACACTTCCTATTTTCCCTAATTCTTTGTATGAAATGTCTACTGGTACTGTTTTATGGATGCAGACATTTATTTGGGTCCATTCAACTCTATTATATTACTAGTGATTCATGATATCTGGAGGCTGTTCCAAATCCATAACTCAGTGAGACTAAATGAATTAGATTTAAGCCTTTCTTTGAGTGCTGTCACAAAATGATAAGGGATGTAAGGTTTATATCATCTAGAAGTAAGAAAACAGGTCCCTGCTTTGT
Source organism: Crocodylus porosus (assembly GCF_001723895.1). Classification (NCBI taxonomy): domain Eukaryota; kingdom Metazoa; phylum Chordata; order Crocodylia; family Crocodylidae; genus Crocodylus; species Crocodylus porosus. The sequence goes on from NW_017728948.1 coordinate 56,637,887, forward strand.
GTGATTATTAAGTACAAAGTCTCCCCCTCAAATATATAAACAGTCCATTTCTTAGAACTAATGAATATAGGCTATTGTGTTAAATGTCATTTGTGGTAAAATGCAGTAATGTGGTAAAATAGGCTTTTCTAATAAAATAACTGTATTTCCAGCAGTTCATACGCATGAATAAGTACAATATATTTTTATACCTTCTTAAAAAAATGAAGAGATATTATGTTTGTATACTGATATTAGGGATAAAGATGTGTAAGACAACAAATTAATAGATAACAAAGAATATAAAGATGGTTAAATAAACATTGAATGATGTTTTTAAAATACGACACAGCAAATTCTGAAAGGAGTAAATAACTACTATATTTATTCAAATATAAGATATCCCTGAATATAAGATGACCCAGAATAATTACATTCTATAAGAGGAAAATGTATATATTTATAACAGTTTTACAGATATAGTTCAATTATTAGAGGGTTTCCTTGAATTTGTCTTTCCAACTGCTACAGAGGGGAATATAAAACTGGAAGGGGTCAGGTGGCTCTCTCCCTACCCAACCTCTTCCAGCTGAAGCCCTTTATCACTTAACTGTCAGACCCTACTCTATCTGAGCATATAGGAGTCAGGGGCAACTTCAAAAAAATGGACTTGGAAATAAACATGCCTATAATTTAGTTCATCCAGAATTTATGAATTTTATGGGTTTTTTTAAACTACTGCAAGGTTTAGCATAGCTACCCCATAAACATATTTTAAAAAACTTTTTTACCTACTTATACATAATACAATGCATGCAAGCTTTAATCCAAATCCACAAGGCTCAGAATTTATCACATAGTTCACTGGGCTGGGCCTCAGCAGAGACAACAGCATTTCAATCCATGGGGATCCTGTAGCTAAGCACTGCTCAGTACTTGTGTGTATGACAGATACCCCCACAAAGGATTCATTTGCTAATTAACCCTCCACCCATAAATGGAACTGGGTGTCCTTGTCACAAGTCATGGGATCCTCCAAAAATGCATTTGTAGTTGTGGTGCGTGGCAACCTGGTCCAGCTCTACCTTATGGAGGCACTGCCACACAAATCATGTGTGACAGACAGAAAGGGGGGTGAGACAGAGATACTGGGAAAACTGTTTGGGACCCAATTCAGTGATGTTTGTCAGACATTTAAGACCGGTGAAGAAATATTAATCATTGGAAATGGAAAAGCCAGGCATGGCTCAACTGTGGGAGTGAAGACAAAGTCAAGATGTATTCAATGAAGCGGCTCACCATGACTTGAAAAAAAGAGCTGGCAATGAGGGGGACTCTACACAATGGGTTCTACCATTAGGGCTGTGTGAAACAGCACCATTTTGTTTCAATTTCTGTTTCACCATTTCAAAGGGACAGTATTTTATTTCACTGTTTTGAGTACTGTTCCATTTCATCGAAACTGTTTTGCTGTTTCAACACTGTTTCGATTTGTTTCAACATTTTGCCCATAGGGTATAATGGGGAATCATGAAAATGCCTATAACTTCATCATTTCCTTCCTGATTTTAATGAAAACAGCAAGGGTGGTAGCCCTTGCTCAGGCCATGAAGCCTGTCAAGTTTAAAGGAGATAGGTGAAGGGTTTTTTTGGGAAACTGTACCTCAAACTGTTCAAAGCAAAACTTAGTCACTTGTAAGTGTGAAGGCATGGGGGGGCGGGGATGAAAACAGCAGGCCTGGTAGCCCCTGCTGATGCCACAAAGCTTGACAGGTGCAGGGGTTTCTGGGAAACTTCACCTCAAGGTGCTGTCAAGTAAAAATCATGTCACATGTATGTGTTGGCAGAGCAGGGTGAAAATAGCAGGCATGGTAGCCCCTGCTAAGGCCATAAAACCTACCAGCTTTCAAGGAGGTAGGTGCATAGGTACTGATGCTGCTGAGCTGCTGGAACACACAACTCAGTAAGCTGACCCCAAGGCACAGAGAAAGCTTGGTTCAAACAATGCTTTTTATGCTGTTTTTCCATTCCTCCCCCAGAGCACTGGAACTCAAATGGACCTTAGGGAAGGACCACAGTCACTGGCCAGCTACACACGTCAATATCAGAGCAGTCCTGCCCCCCTCTTCCTCCTCCCTCTCCTTTTTTTTTTGTTTAGCTGCAAGCAAGTTCTGCTTTGAAACTTGAAACGTTTCAAAACTTTCAAAATGTTTTGAGTGCCCTCATTTCATTTTAAACCTGTTTCTAAGCCTTTTGTTTCATTTCAAATTTGCTGTTTCAAGCTCAAAACATGTTGAAGTGAAAAAACCCCATCAAAATTTTGCACAACCCAATCTACCATATATCTTATTCAGATGGGCTGCACTAACCTATCCTTGTGGTAGGTTCCTATAAGAATCTTGACCTTTTGGCTAAGGTCAAGTGAAGCATTTTTGGCACAAAAGTGGGGATGTCAGAGCTGGCTCTGGCCCTCTCAGTGCCAGCCTGAAGGAAAGTTCTTGTCAGTATGTTTGCCCAATGTAGGCTATGCTCAGTGTTGGCTGCATTTAATCAGCTTCAGAATTGGTTTCCGTTATTGAGCATATGTTACTTTTGGCAGCAGTTTAATGATAGACTTAGCAGTTTAATGTATTTACTGAGATTCCCTGTATGAGAATGTAAAGTGAGGAATTTTCTTCCCTGTGCTGATTGGGGGAAAAATCATCATCTTTTAGTCAAGTAAATATGGTATATTCATTGATAGAACACTAATGTTAGTTTTGTTTGTTTGTTCATTTGTTTTAAGAAGATACCATTAAATGTATTCAGGGACCTGTAAGTAAAATATGCTTTCTGCACCATCACCAAATTTTCCCTCAGTACTTGCATTCTGCAACTCTCTCTCTGTCTGTGGGCTACTCATACTCCACTACAAACTTAGTGTCTTTGGAATTAATTCAGATATGTTTGGAATAAAGAACATTTCTAACATAAAACTATTACAAAGTTTCAAAAAAAGTGTAATGTCTGAATTATCTGAACTTGAAGTCACAAAAAGACCTCACACAAAAGAACAAAATGACAGAACAAAATAATTTACCTCAAAGCAATCTTTTACCTGAAAAAGCGGTGAAAATTTCAGCTAAATATTAGGCAGACAAGGTTCTTTGTGTAAATCTGATATCTTTTATTAGACCAACTTAAATTGTTGGAAAGTAATTATTATTAAGCAAGCTTTTGGGTTCAAAAACACTTTGTCAGGATAAGGAAGTTTCTGCAGTTGGTGTGTGCTCTTCCTGGATGGAATGAAAAGTAAAGAAGCCAGAGGCTGGTCTGGTATGCATACAAGACAGGCAGTCAGTGAAAATGTAGATTGAGGAGTCAATGAGTGAGAGACAGGGTGGGGGTGAGGCGCTGGAGAGCAGGGGGATGAATAGTGGAGAGATACCTAGGGAGTCAGATGTCAGGCAGGTTATATAATGTGTTATAAATCCACTGTCTATATTTAGTCCATGATTTTTAGTAGCCAGGAGGTTGATGAAGTGGAGTTCATAGGCTCATCTCTGGGAAGTGTTTTGTAAGTTTCCTTTGAGGATCAGGACTGAAAGGTTGGAGAGAGAGTGGTTTTCTTGTGAGAAGTGTGCCCCCACAGGTAATTGGGTATTCCTGTCTTTGATAGATTTCCAGTGTGCATTCATTCTGGTGCACAGTCGTTGTTTGGTCTCTCCTATGTATTTGCCATCAGGGCATTCGGTGCATTGGATGAGATAGATTACATTTCTGGAGGTGCAGCTGTAAGATCCAGGAATGCTGATGGCTCTGTTGTGGGGTGTAGTGATTGTGGGGGTGGTGGAGATGTGTTGGCAGGTTTTGCATTTCTTGTCATGGCATGGTCTGGATCCTTTTGGTGTGTTCTGGGCTTGAGGAAGTTTGCTTCTGGTGATGAGGTTAGCAAGGTTCGGTACCATCCAGGAAGAGCACACACCAACTGCTGAAACTTCCTTAACCTGACGAAAGGTTTTTGAATCCGAAAGCTGGCTTAATAATAATTATTTTCCAACAGTTTAAGTTGGTCTAATAAAAGATATCAGATTCACACAAAGAACCTTTTCTGCCTATGTCCTTAGAGCAACAGGGCTACAACATATACCCCTGTAGCTAAATATTATACTTTTGTGTTTTGACCTTATTTTTGCACGTATTTTGTAAAATATGGATAATTAGAAAATGAACTAGGACTTTATTGCTTTGCTGCACTACATGTTTACTTGGCTTACTTGGTAGTATCCAACAAAAAACTCAGATTTTTGATAAAAATTGCAGACCATTGTTGTACGAATTCAAAGAACAGCAACCTAGTGTGTATGCTGCACTAGCATAATAGCCTGAGACTTGGGTTCAAGTCTTGGTACTCCCACAGGTGATTAGTGGCCCTTGGAAAATGTTTTTGTATTTGTGGTTCATGTTTCTTAAATGGGGAGATATTACAAGAATGTTGGGAGAATAAATACATTAAAAAGAATATTAGCTAAGTAACCAGCACTTAAGCAACAATCTAGATATCAAAATCTACACTTTAGCCAAACATCTCCCTTTAGAAGGGTGGGGGGAATCTCCAGGTGGACAAAAGTTATACCTCTTTTGAGAGGTGATATAACTACACTAGTGAAAAAAATCTTTGGCTGGCATAAGCTTAATCTATGCTTATACAAACCATTGTAGCCTTATGTATGCATGTATTTTGTTGTTTTGACTTTTTTCTCTGCCAGTCCTGGGACTATGGATAAATAAATAAAAGTTTTGAATACATTTTTGTATCACAGTTTCTTCTACTGTTTGTAGCTCTTGATATCCCATGCAGTAGAACATAAGGCAATGACATGTTTAGTTTGCAAAAAAGGCAATTAAGAGAAGACATGATAGCAGCCTACAAATATGTGAAAGGCTGCCATTAAGATGAGAAGAATTTTTCTTCCTTGCTGCAGACACTAGGATATAAAGCTTCAAGTTGCAAAAACTTAGATCTAGATTAGATATCAGGAAAAAGTCCCCTACTATTAGAACAGTAAGACCATGGGTGTCTGGTGTCTCCTGAGTCTGGAAGGGGCACCAGATCACTGATGTGGGGGAGGGTCCCCCAGCAGCTGATTGTCAAGCCAGTAGCAAAATCAGAAGTGCACTCCCACCAGAACTTCTGGTTTTGCAGCTGGCACTTCCAGCGGGTCCATGGCCCATCTCAGGGTGTGCACATGTACCTGCATGTACCCACTACGTGCCACCAGTGAGTGAGGCAGTGGAATAGACTGCTCAGGGAAACCTCATTGAAGGTTTTCAAAATGAGGCTGGGTAAGAGTTGGCCATGGATGATTTAAGAGTGGAATTCCTGGATTTGTGCATAGGGTTGAGTTCCCTGCTAACCCTAAGTCATAACTTTAAACATAAGTCATTTACAATAACTTAAAATTAAGTACCTGGGGAGCAAATGAATAAATTAACTTTGCTGTTAATATCTTAACATTTTTTAGCATATTCTATCATGGCTAGGCTTTTAAATGGCTAGGCTGTTTTGCATTATTCTACATAGTTATCTAATGGTCATAGGAGAACATATACCAGATTCTATATTCCCTACAAAGAAACAAACTCTCATTGGCTTCAGTGATGTCTTCAACTGGCAGGGATGGTGAGGGAGCGAGCAGAAGAAGAGGGGGAATAGAGGATATTCACTTGCTTAGTGATTTTTACTGATTTCTTCTAAAGATTCTAACTTAATTTTATCATTACTAAAATCATTACTTTCACAATCTCTATATTTCTACCTTAGTAAAAAATATCCTCTGGGAAAATAAGTAAGTCATCTGTTTTGACTTTCAAAAGTTTAGTAAAGTTTGAAAAACTTCCATGGCAGTGCTATGACCCATAACCTAATGTCACACTTCTAAAGTGCTGATACTTGCAGAAATGTTTTAAAACTACTGAAATTCAATTTGACCAAGAAGGTGAGATGATATGAATCATGTTACATACCTATGTCCCTGAGCTGCCTTTGCTCCAATGTCCTATGTGCCCATTTGCACACGGCTTTCTAAAAATTAAGATAAAAATGGCTGGCATGCTGACAATTCATATTTATACTAATTGCTATAATTTTGTAGAAATTACCTTAGCCAATATATCACCTGCAGGCATTTTTTCATAATTCAAATGCATCCTTTATCACAAGGCCAGCTGTCCATTTGCTTATTTTTAAGGATGCAAACTTAGATATACAAATTGCAACGTCATAAATTTAAACATCAACATGTGAGTCATTAAGAAAAACAGAACCACCTAAATGTCTCCTGTCAAACATTGTGTAATTTTCATTAAAATAGGGAAGCAGGGGAAAGCCAAACTACATTAATTTTGTCCTTCCTACACACACACACACACACACACACACACACACACACACACACACACATATTATATATATGTGTGTGTGTATATATATATATATATATTAGCTTTAATATTTCTCATTTCAGTATGCTGCTGGGTTAATCATGAAATGTGTGGAAATATTAATATTGATGTATTAAATGTATATTTATTTAATGAATTATTTTAATTATGTGTTAATTTTAATTGATGTATGTGTGTGTATATACACACATAAACAAATATATATATTTGTAATCCATAGGATAATAAAAATACTTGCCTAGAGTTATTCTAGAATTGTGCATACTTTACTCACGTACTATGATAGTATGGTACAGTGGTGTTAAGAATTTGATATAATCAGAAAAAATAAAATTAGGAGTTCAAATTAACTATTTTATGTGATTGCATTTATTCATGCTTTCTGTTATATTGTGGTATGGACTAAGAGGCACTCCTGAGAGTGCCAGAATGGAGTGAATGCCATTTCAACCTTATATGTGGATTTCCTCTCTTTCCTTCCTTGAAGGTGTGTAGACAAAATGGGGACCCTATATTAAAGTGGTGGGTTTTCAAAAAAACACACCGCTTCAATTTAGGGCTGATTAAACCCCCATGTAATGCGGATACCCCGCTGACTTACTTGCCTTCCTGGCAGGGAGGGGTGGGCGAGTTGGCGGCTGGTGGAGCAGTCCTTGGGCTTCAGGGGACTGGTGCTTCCCTGCACAGCAGCAGCGGGGCCCCCAAGGTGGCACCTGACCATAGATACCTGGCTTGGGTGGTCCCGGGAGGCACCACAGCCATAGAGGGAAGCACTGGGCCCCCATGCAGATCAGGCAGGCTCCAGGGGTACAAAATTAAAAGATCAGACTTGCTGCTTTTCTTGGGCAGAACCTGCTTTCCTGCAGAGCCATGGAGCTGCATGGAGCCCGGTGCTTCACTCTGAGGCTGTAGCTGTTTGCTGTACTCCAAGTCATAAAGGCACATTATGCCACCAAATTTCCTACAGCGGCAGGAATTAATGCACAGTATGCCACTGAGGCATGCAAACACTGACAGCATTAAAGAGGTGCAAAAGCATTTAGCTTGCTTTAAAACGTTGTGCACACATGTCTCTCATTTCATCTACATACGTCCTTTTGCAGTAACTATTGCTTTGTTTAAATTTTTTGAAGAGGAGGAAAAGAGCCCCACACTTTAACCAAAAAAGTGTTATTAATTAATGAAACAAAACAAATAATAAAGAACTTTAAAAGTGTTGTTTTTCATTGCACTAAACTAAGCTTTGACTCCAAGATGTGACCTTGTGTTTCAATCATTTATTCGCAAATTCTTTGCAGACATCATTACCTATTATTAAGCCAGTTCAGCAGCTGACTGTGTGTCTGCTTTTAATATTAATTCATACCATGTATACTGTACTTTAAAATATCTTTGGAACCTTTATAATGTTTGTAGAAGATGGCACAGATTTTTCTTTTTCAGTCCTCACATGTTTTTCATCCCTTTCAGTTTTGTTTCAAGATTGGGAACAAACATTATTCCATTAGGACAGCAGCCCCCAAACTGTGGGTCACAACTGCAAATGGGGTCATAACATCAGCAGATGGAGACTGGGGCTGTGGCTTGGGAGGGGCTACAATGAGGAAATGAAGTCATGCTGAGGAAGTTTGTGAAGCACTTTATTAGGATGAAAAAAAATCTGGAAGACAAGGTTTTTCTTATTACTGAGTAGGTTTATCCAAGTCACAGTTTTGATGTGCTTCTGGATTCCTGTTTTCTGCTAAAGTTTCTAAAAGTTTTATTGTCTGCTTCTAGCTCAACATTTGCGATCTCTCTTTCTAGATCTAGACCTTCCCAAAGTGATATATGCCTTTATGTTTTAATTGTTAGATATCTTCAGATTGCTCTATGAGGGCTGGCAGGTGAGAGCCAGTCAGAGAATGATAGAAAAGTAGGGTTGGGAGGAACCTCAGGAAGTCATCTATTTCAATTCCCTACTCAAAGCATGTTCATGCCTGTCACAACCATTTCAGAAAAGTGTTTATCTAACCTGTTCTCAAAAACTTCCAAGGAGAGAGAATCCACAGCTTCTCTAAGTAATCTGTTCCAAAGCTTGAACACCTTCACAGTGAAAAAAAATCTTTCTAATATCCAATCTAAATTTCCCTGACTATAATTTAACACTGTTAGTCCTTGTCTTGATTCCTGCAGCCACAGATAACAGTATATCATCTTATTTTTTCTGACCACGAGGTATGATCTTAAAGATCATTTGAAGACTTGTCAACCCCTCCCTTCTCAGTCTTCTCTTCTCCAGACTAAACAATCCTATTTCTTTCAGGCTTGCCTGCTAAATCAACTTTCCTAGATCTCTAATAATTTTCATTGCTCTCCACTGGACCCTTTCCAATTTCCCATGTCTTTCTTAAAGTGAGGGGCACAAAACTAGTCATAATATTCCAAGTAAGGATTCACCAGTGCTGAATGGAGAGGAAGGATCATGTCTTTTGAATTATAAATTTTGCTTCTATAACTAATGTTCAATATTCTATTGGCTTTTTTGTAACATGAGTACACTTTTAGTTATTATTCAGCATATGATACACTATAAATCCTGGTCCTTTTCTGCAGTACTACAACCTAGACAGTTGTTCCCTAGTCTACATTTGTCCATGCAAATTATTCCATTCTAAATTCAGGACTTTGCACTTGTCCTTATAGAATTTAATCTGATTGATTATGGACTATATCTCCAATTTATTAAGGTCATTCTGAATCCTCGTCCTACTGTCCAGAGTGTCCGCAAGTCCACCCAGTTTGGTGTCATCTGCAAATTTATTAAATGTGCACCCAATCCCACCTCCCAAAAAATTGCTGGAGATATTAAAACCTAAACCAAGGACAGACCCCTGAGGAACCTCACTTGACACCCAACTAGATACTGAACCACTGATGACTACTCTTTGAGAATTCTTTGATATGACTACACTTCCAACCAATTATGTATTCACCTTACAGTAGTTTTTAGGGCTGTGTGAGTCTTCAGATCCAGCTTCAGATCTGGTGGCGTTTCAGATGCTTCAGTGTTCGAAACGGCATGCCCGGATTGAAGTACGGGCTCAGGAAAGTTATCCAAAATGGACTGAAGCGTCCAGACACGTCAGATGCTTTAGGTGCCTTGATTTACAATTAGAAGAGGGATGGGGAGCAGGGGATGGAGGGAGGGAGAGTGGGAGGGGAGGGGGAGCTGGGGAAAGACTGACATCTGTAGGTAGCCAGTGAGAAGGATTTCTCCCTGGCTACCTTTCCAATGGCAGTGTCTGTGGGGTGGGACTAGACACAGTATAAAAGCCCCTCTTTGGAGGCATTCTGTACCTTTTTACAGCTTGTTCCCTGTCAGCAACTCTGTGACAGAGGAACATTCGGATTGATGCATTGTGGCTTGCTAGCTTGATACTAGTTGAACTTGCCTGCTCCTTTTTCTTATTACAAAGGAGTGGGTAGGATTTAGCTTAGCTTAGCTTAGTTATTCTATTCAATTATTATTAATATTACTATTCAATTTATTTCTTTGAATTTATATTTGCTCTTTTTTTTGTGGAAACTTTGAAAAAAGAAAGGTGTGTTTTCCCTGCCAGTGTGATCTAACACTGTGCAGGTAGCCACAGATTGCTTGCACGCACACACATATGCACACACACATGTACACGCACACACACACACAGATATACAGACAATATAGAGAAAAATCAGATATTCATAGCAGAAGATGACAGACAGACAGACAGTACACAATTTTTACATCACCCTTAACACTGAAGCAAACATTCAAAGAAGAGGCCAGTGCACACATGCAACAGAGGGAATAAAATGCACAGTACAAAAGTATTCACACACACACACAACACAGACCTTTTGCAGCACAGGAAAGATCAATAGAAGCATGCTGGAAAGGCAGGTGCCAGGTCTTCTGGCAGAGGGGGTAAGGAGAGAGCTAGAGCTGCAAGTTCCCCCCCGTCTCAAACACAGATGACTTCTATTCCTGAGCAGCCATGACATCAGTGCTGCCAGTGGAAGTGAGGCGGTGGGAGCAGTGTCTGCACCTAACATCCCTACACCTGCACCACCTCCACTCAGTCCAGAAGTGGGCACCAGCAATGGAATCACTGCCTCTTCCACCCCAATTTCAGCTCTCAGCATGAGCCTCCCACCGCCAGAGAAGGAGCTGGAGCTGGAGCTGGAACCAGGGATGCTGAGCACGCTGGCTCAGACAATTCTGGGGACTGAGGGGGAATCAGAGTTTGTGCTCCACGCCCTCACATTTCCTCTAGACCCAGGTCTCCTCCAGAAAGCAGCACCTTGGAGGAGGCTGAGGTTGTGGAGACAAGTGGCTCAGCTGAGGCAGCTCCTCCTGCTCTTCAGCCTCACCCTGCTGAGAAGGGGAATAAGTCAGGACCCTCACCCTCAACCCAGAAGTGGGGGAGTAGTGTAGTATGGGATCATTTTGAGGTGGCAGATGATCCCAGGTTTGCCATTTGCCAGCACTGCCGAAGGCACATGTGCCATGGCAAGGATGTGAGACACTTCTCCACGGCAATGCTGCCATGTTGTGCAGAGGCCCCAGTACCAGGAAGGGCATACCTTAACACACACACAATGTCACCCTCCCACATCATATGTTTTGCCTGTTGGCAGCTTGGGGTGCAGGACCCTAGATGACAGACTCCCCCAGTGAGATGCACAAAGCTGGCAGGCTTTGTGGCCTGGCAGGGCCCAACACCCAGGCCTGCATTAGATTTCACCCCCCTGTTCCCCAAGACAGACGCAGTCATCCAAGCACCCAGCCACATGATGAGTTTTACTTGTCAGCAGCTTGGGGTGCAGTGCCCTCCAAACCCCTGCACCAATCTTCTTGAAACTTGGGAGGCTTTGTGGCCTAAGCAGGGGCCACAACCCCTGCAGTTTTTAGCCTGCTGCATCTTAACACATACAGGGTCATTTGTGTCACAAGTTTTGCCTGTCAACAGTTTGGGGTGCAGTTCCCCCCAAAACCCTGCACCAATCTTCTTGAAACTTGGCAAGCTTTGTGGCCTCAGCAGGGGTTTCTACCCCTGCAGTTTTCAGTCCCCTGAGGTGTAACACATAAATGTGACAGGAGTTTTGCTTTCAAGAATTTGGGGTACAGTTCCCCCAAAACCCCTGCACCTATCTTCTTAAAACTTGGCAGGCTTCATGCTCTCAGCAGAGGCTGCCACTCCTACAAGCTGCACCCAAATTGGAGATAAAACAACAAAGTTATAGATATTTCACTGATCCCCCATTATAGCCTATAGCCAGATCTCCGAAGCAGTTCCGAAGCTTTGGAGCTGGTTCAGCCAGATCGAAGCAGCAAACCGATCCAGAGCTCTGGATCCAAAGCCAGACTGGATCACTATGAACTCTCACAGGCCTAGTAGTTTTATCTAGAGTCTAGACTGTATTTTCTTAGTTTACTAATGATAATGTCATGAGGGGGAAGTCATTAACTATAGTAATTATCTATAGTTGCAGATTACAACTCCCTATCACATTATCGTTTGAAAACTTTAGACTAATTTACCATAGGCTTCATTCTCATGTCCTGATCTGATTCAAAATGTTGACATTGTTTGAGACCTATCTGACACCCTGTCACTTTCCTGATGTGCCATTTAGGCAGCTGATACCACCCGTAGCATTAACGATAAAAATTCCAGTAGCAGGAGGGAAACATTTCAACCAGTGATCTGAGAAAGCCTCAGTCTGCTGGTCAGGGCACACTGCATGATCCATCTCCATCCACAAGGAAGGAGAGGTTGAATTTCTATTTTCATAGACTTTAAAATGAAAGGTTAGATCTCTTTCAAACAGGCCACAGGACATCAACACAGCAATTTCTGCATTTTTTCAGAAAATGTCATATTTTTAGGAGTTTTTTCTTATTTCTTACAAAAAGAAGAAAAATATGTTTCTGTTAAATTTGTAAACAGGCCGGCACCCATCTGGCCTTGTATAGGTGCTCTCTAGTGACCTTAAGAGCACACACCTGGTTCCAGCCTCAGGGTGTGTCCCATTGACTTGTGTGTTGGGATGTGTTCACCCCCAAGGGAAAGCCCTGACACTCTCCTGCCATAACTTGATCTTCTTTTCTTCAGTGGTGGGACTCCCTCGCAAAATTTTGCAGACTGGTCACTGCCGTTTGCCAGCATTCTTGGGGCTCCACTTCCCCTACACCCCAGCCATACACCAGCCCTCAGGATGCCCAGGTGATGGACCACCGACCTGTCTCCTTGGTGTTCCCTCCTGCTCTTGCCCCTTCTTGCCCATCCCTCAATGTCTCTTTACCCTGGGTGTCTATGGGATGCAGGATTGTTTGTGTCTCAGATTCTGCTCTCCCCTTTTGAGATATCACGGACCATGGTGTTGCCTCCATTCTTCTTCTTGAACCTGTTGGTTGATTGGGAATGCCTTTCCCAGTTCAGGCTCTGTGTGCCCTTCAAAGTGATAACATAAAAGAAAAGAGAAGAAAAGAACAGTAGGGGTTTGGGCCTCAGCCCACCCTACTCATGGATCCAGTGTCTGCAGTTCTCAGGATTCCTCGATGCTATCCTCCTTGACCCAGCTGCCTTGCTGAACCAGGTGTGTATTCCTTTTAGGGGATCTGGGATCCTTCCTGTGGGTCCTTATCTAGCCCCCCTGCTGAGCTGACACTCCTGCCATTGTGCAGCCTGGGGAGCAGCTTCGCCTCTTGTCTCCAGCCTTCTCTGTTTCTCTGCCACTGGCTTTTAAATCAGCCATGTGGCAGTTTTTGATGATGTCATCTGCTGCTGCCACTCCCAGCCACAAATAACAGTGGCTGATGAACCATGACAGCGGCTTTTCTTGGCATGGCATGGCTTTTCCTACAAAAGGTATGTAAGTCCTCTATTTAGGGCTTTTTGTTGTTTTCTTCAGGCAGTTTAGCCCTGCCTCCAGTCCCACCATGGGAGGGTGTTCCAGGACCTCTGTTTGTGTCCCCCTGGGACAAGGCCAACTAGTGAGAGAAGGAGTGTATAAAATATCTCTAAACAAATGGTCAGATTGGGGGTAGGAAGAATGTATTATAGAGTGCAACCCTAATGATAGCTGTAGCAATAGTAAATGTAAAACCAAACATTGACATTTATACATGTACACATTTTAGTGGCTGAGCCTATTCTTAAAAATCTGTTGGTTTGTACAAAAAGAAACCATTCCAGAAATGCAACTAGAATTGTCCAGTTGCAGTATAGAGCAAGCTGAAGAAGAAAATAAGACTTTATCCTACAATGGATATGCTGACTGACCTTTCATTTAAACTATTTCATGGATGCTAAAACTATTTCCTAGAAATCCTTAAGTTCTGAACTTTATTGAGTTTCACTACTTATTTACATACTTACATGATATTACCCATGCTGGTTTGCTTCTCTGAAAAGAATGTAAACTAGTGAGAACACTACAGTCATATACCCAAGGGTAGAACCAGTTGACCTTGGTCAAGAATCCTTCAATGCACAGTGAAGTTTAAGTGAAGCTCCTGTGGCTCTAGTAAGTCTGTTTTTAATGACAAACAATACATTACTATAGTTAGATAAAATAAATCTTAGAGTTTTGAAGCCCAGAAAAAAATAAAAACAACTGATCAACTTTGCTTGTTTCAGTTGAGCATCACATATCTAAGATAAAAATGCATTGAAGATTAAAAGTAAAAAAGAAAAAAAAAAAGGAAACATTCTATAGCATTCTCTGAGCAAACAGCAGAGGAAATCCAAAACATATTAACAGGTTGTTCAGTAAAAACTGAGCAAGTCAAAAGCATGACATATATTTTACATATCAAAATTAAAAGAACTATAAAACCGCAATAAAACTGCTAATCAGAGATAAGTAGTATCATCATTATTATTTGATGAGGACAGGATATATATTACACTTTTTATTGCTGAGGCACATCCCAAAACTGCCTTTCCCATTATTCCAGTTTCCTAAATTGCATAAAAAACATTTCAACATATTAAATGATTTCGTTTTATATCTCAGGTTTGCCAAATCTAAAAGGACAGGGTCCGGTTGTTTTTCAAACAAATTTGAATATCTCTAAAAATAAATAAATGGACAGATGGTCTCCCTCCCTACTAATGTTACATGTTAGAAATGTGCTTGGAGGGAAATTCTGTCAAGATATCTGGAATTATGTTTGTGCTTTATTCTTAAAATATTACTGAATATAGTTTATCTTTTCACACTTTAATTTCATATTACTGTTTAGTCTAAACATATATAATTAATAAGAAAACATATAATTTATAAATCATGCTTCAGGTTTTCTTCCTTTTTTGTAGTTAACTTGGAAGTAAATCATGTAGCACACAAACATACTTAAAATAGTTGTTGTAATTATTTCTTATTTTATTTCTACTGAATAACAATACTTAATTAGGTTTTAGGCACTATATGTGAATGGTTTTTAATTATTATACTCTGTCTCAACATGCAGAAGTTTTTGGTTAGCTTCGCACAGAAAAAAGAGCTGGTTTATATAAATACATTTGATTATGCATAGGTAATTTATTTTTAAGGCTTACTGTGACAAAAAAACATGTTGGGGTGAACTACAAACAGAATTTAAGGTATGTAAATACTCAAAATGGAGCAGAGAGAGAATGATACATTTTCAAGTTTCCTGTAGTTGTATTTCTGTGCGTGGCCGACTCACTTACCACAGTGCCAATGTCTCGGTTGCCAGTCTGAGTGAGCTGGCTGGCACCGCACAGGTGGAAGAAGCCACTGGTTGGCCAGGTGCCTGGAGGCTCTGAGTTAAAAGGAGCCCAGAAGCTGACCCTGGGGGAGAGAGGAGGGAACACCAGCAGTGGAGCCAGAAGCTTGCCCCATGGCCAGAATGGAGCTGGTGCATCCATACCAAAAGATCATGCCTGGAGAGAGAGTGCATGCCCATCCTATCACCAGAGTGCCCAGGGAGGACCTGAGCACTCAGCCAAATGCCAGCAGAGAGATGGAAAATCTCTCCAGGGCACAATAGCCTGACAAGCCCAAGGATGCTGGGATCAGCCAGACACCCAGGGAAACACCGCAGGTAGCAGCATGGGAGTGACAGTTGATGAGCTGAGAGACCCAGGTCTGACCCTGCTTGTCCACGTTCATGACAACGCCTGCAAGAATGCACAGGTTAGCTGGGCAAGCTTCCAAAATGTCTGTAGTGCTGCATCAATCAACACTCCCCACAACAAAATCATCAGAATCTGCAGGTCCCACACATATATATCTAAGAATATGGTTCCTCTCATCCAGTATTCCTGTTGCCTTCATGGAAATTATGTACATGAAACAAGACAGGAATTATATACCAGGATGAACTCTCACAGAAAAAAAAAAAATACAAGGGACAGACACAAGAACTTTTGGAGCACACTTTTCACAGAACAACAACTCCATCTCACAGAGGGAGAAAACATTAATTGGGGGCGCTAAGTGCCTGGATCAGCATAAGAAATACAACTCCCATCATGCTCTATGCAGTGCGACTTATGCACAGTTAACCTCTTCTTCCTCAGACACGTGGTGCTGAGCGTGCGTGGGGTGCTGGCCTGGCTGAACACTGAGAGACACTGTGGTGCTGTTGCCAGCTGCCACGCAATTAGTTTGTGGGAGCTAAGCCCCTCCAAGCCCTGGCTTTCCACTATCTATGCTGTCCTCCTCTGACCTCACAATCCCCATACTCCAAGGGAATTTATGAAACACCTCCAGAAGACAGGGCCTGGGAACAGAAATTCATAACCTTACTGGAAAGGAAAAAAATTGGGCTTAATTCAGATAGTATAATTACAGCTCATTCAATGTAAGAAATATTGGTACTATCTCCTTGCACTTCACAGGTAATAACTACCATCTCCCTTCTTGAATGGCCTCACTCTGCAGTAACTGGATTGCCTATTCTACTGAACTCCTTTTCTGTTATAACAAGTTTTGATAATACCTCTTCACTCTTAGTTCACAGCCCTCCTCCATTTCTTTAAGCAGACTGCTTGCATTTTTTTAGAGTCTTTTCTCTGATCTGTAGTACAGCCTTTGTCTTGCCTCATTCTTAGACCTGAAAAAGGCACTTGATGCCCAAAAGCTTAACCAACAATTCTTCCAATTATACAGTTGGTCCAATAAAAGATATCACAAAAAATCTTTACCTTTCTTACATTTCCTGGATCATTGTAACTACAATACTCTAATCCTACTATTTTAACATGCTGCCTTGAACATTGATATTTTTGGATATAGGATTTTGAAATGACTAGTAATTCAGCAGGGTAGCATCAATAAAGGGTTTTTCTCTTGCTGCAAGACATATGTGATTCTTAGACCATACAAAGTATATCAGAAGCAGGAATAGTGGAACCAGGGCTGAAACCATGGAGAGCGAGGAAAGATATAAAGAGCACAAGAAGTTCAGCCTTGTTAAGATTCTCCTTTTTTCAAAAAAAAAAAAAAAAGCAGAACAAATTAGCTATAATTGGAAAGGAAAAAAAAAGACTTAGCAACACACTGGCCATGTCTACATGAGCTGCCGACTACTCTGTTGTTACTGTGCAGTCATTTAGTACCTGCATACATAAGTACTAAATGACTGCACCATAACCAGAGTTACTGCACAGTAGCATCCTCAAATGGCTTTTTGGTGATGGTGACTGCACAGTAGTTCGTTACTATTGTGCACAAGTGTTGCATCATGCTTTGTGCCCCGCAATGCTATTGAGCACCAGTATCAAGCTACTGTGCAGCAGTAACAAGCTACTGCACCATCAGTGTCTTGTGTAGACACTGCCACTAAGAGGGAAACACAACAACAAAAAAACCTCAAAACACCAAAAGACTGAGGGAAAGCCAGTCATAATAAAATAACATAGCTTAGTTTGAAGGATGAGTGGATTAATTTATAAAACCTATAAATCCTTGTTCTGCGAGGAAACCTTTTCATTATTCATGTAACCCTAGGAGAGTTACCTATGGAATGGGAAACCCAGGTTATACTGCTCCCTTTACACAGAGGGTTTTGAACCTCTATTGCTACACCCCAGCAAAGTGCCTTAACCTCTAAGCCAGGCACTTTACTGAGCTGTAGCAAAGCAAAGCACTGGCAAAAGCACCCTCCACATCATCTGCTTGAAGCTGACACATTGGATCACGTCAAGGGGAAACTATCTATAAACATAACTATTATGAAAGCAAGCTAAAAGACAAGTGGTTCAGTGAAATAGGAACTGCCCTGGGAAGCAGTGGGGCAACAACTGTGCTATTGCTATTTCTCCATTTCATTCAGAGACTGTTTTGCAAAATGAAGAAAGAGTACTGGGTGGCAGAGGATCCCTCTGTAGACCTAACCCAAGTCTTTAACAGGAAACACTTGTAACTAGTGCTTGCAACATCTGCACGATGTGAGGGGAAACTTGATAGAAGTGTGAGTCATAAAGCACATTTCAGAGTGAATTGAACCATGCAGACAATTCTCTAGAAGGTCCATCACCTTGTGCTTAATTTAATCTTTCATTAAGGAGGGGGGAAAAAAAAAACTAACCTAAAAACAACTATTTTATAGCCTTTGTAGTTGCCAGGGTAACCTTGTGAATCTGGTTATTGCAAATTAGTTCTTTCTTAGGGCTTGATCTTAGAAAAAGCAGCTTTCCTTTGAAGGGCTGAGAGACTTCTTCCAGTAAAGCAAGTTTTGTTGATGGTGCTCAGCATCTCCCAGGGCTAGATTTTTGTTGAGGCTGTAGAACCTCCTCTGTCTCCCCCCGCCCCATGCCCCCCATTCCCGCTTGCCCCCCACCCAAGAATGTTTTAAAATTTCAACTACCCCAAGTTTTACATTAATACTTGTATTTATTCATCCTGAACAATCCCAGAGAATGAATACTGCATTTTTGCTTCATGAAATGAGACAGCAATGGTATATGCCTATGCTCCATGCCTGATGATGAGGATTTGAGGGCCTGACTTTTAGGAGTCTCTGATTTTATGGTATCTTTAATAGCACTTAGACATCATAATGTTTCATTTCCATGTTAGAATAGGCACCTACTAAATTCTGCCACAATAATTAGTGTACATAAAGGTTGAATCTCTTGAAAATCAGGACTGAGATGTGTGCATGCAGCCTTAGACAAGGTGTGTGAATGGCAACCACAGATGCTGCCAGCCCAGGTGCTGCAGCTATTTCAGTCTGCCTGGCCCTTGCAACTGCCCCATCTAGGTCAGAGACTATGGCTGTTACATCTCTGATGTTAACATTGGCCATTCAGTTGGTGGTTATTAGGGGCATGTGAAGCTTCAGTCTCCGATTCAATTCAAAGGATATTTGGCCCGATTTGGAGACTAAATCACCAAATCCCAATTGAATCAAGAGACTAAAAAAACCCCTCTGAATTGATTCAGATAAATATTTGGAAAAAGATTTGGAGATTTGGAAGGCAGTCTTTCAGGAGGACAGAAACTGAGAGGAAGAGGGAGCGGGGCGGGGGGGAGACTGACATCTGTAGCTGGCCAGTGACTGTGATCTTTCCCTGAGTCCCTTTCCAATCACAATGCTTTGGGGGAGGGACATAGAAACAGCATATAAGCCTATCTGCAACCTTTCTGTCCTTTTTGTGACCTGTTCCTGCCTGAGCAAAAGAGGGGCAGGAAGCTGGCTGAGAAACAGGTGGGCGGGTGGCAATCTAACAAGCACTGGGAAAGACCCCTGTTACAGGCTACAATCCCTGCTGTTTTCATCCAAATCTGCCTTAACACATACAAGTGACGTGAGTTTTGCTTTCAGCAATCTGAGGTGCAGTTTCCCAGAACCCCCGGAACCTATGTCTTTGAAACCTGGCAGGGTTTGTGGCCTCAGCAGGGGCTACCATATCTGCTGCTTTTATCCAAATCTGCCCCTAAATGACAAAGTTATAGGTATTTCAGTGATTTCCCATTACAGTCTATGGCTGAATCACCAAATCTCTCCGAATCAGCGCTGAATCTTCCAAAGCTGATTCAGCCGAATCAATTTGGGACAGTGATCTGAATCTCTGAATCAAATCACTGTGCTTCGGATCGGCCAATTCTGAATTCGAATCGAATACTTCCCTATTCACACAGGCCTAGTGGTTATTGTAGCTATAGGGTATAGCGTTTAGGATCACGGAAAGAACCAGAGGAGAATACAATCAGTTCCCTCCCAAGTCTAACTTCTGGCTTATTCAAAACAAACCTCTTAACAGTAAGGATAATAATCTCAGCTGAAGAAGGATAATAAGTTCTGAACATTAAGAAACCAAACAATCATCATCATGGACAACAAAAACCAAAAAGGACTACCTGGAGGGCTTAGCTGTGTCCAAGTCAGCGGGCCCGGAAAAGGGTCCAAGAAACCTTTATGGCTGAGAGTGGATATCTAGGCTGGCCTGAAGGCAAAGAAAAAAAGCATACTGGTGGTGGAAGCAGGGGGCAGGGACAAAGGAGGAGTACACCTCCCTGACCTGAGTTTGCAGGGATTTGTTGAGGAAGGCTAAAGCAGCACTGGAGCTTAGATTAGCTTCTGGGATTAAAGATAACAAAAACTCCTTTTTCAAGTATATAGGTAGCAAGAAGAATTCTTGGAGTAACATTGGACCTCTACGAGGCAGGGCAGGACAGGGCAGCTGGTGATGGACGCTCAAGAAAAGGCAGAACTCTTCAACAAGTTCTTTGCCTCCATGTTCCTGTCTGTTGACAATGGGTTGCTCATGGGTGATAGGGTAGAGAGGCCTGGGAAGGATGCGAGTCCCCGACTGTTAGTTCAGACCTAGTTAAGGACTACCTGGAGGGCTTAGATGTCTCCAAGTCACAGGGCCTGGATGACCTTCATCTGCGGGTGCTGAAGGAATTGGCTGGTGTCATTACGGAGCCATTGGCACCACTGTTTGAGGACTCCTGGTGCTCGGGCCAAGTCCCTGAGGACTGGAAAAGGGCCAATGTGGTCCCTATTTTCAAGAAGGGGAGGAAGGAAGAGCCTGGCAACTACAGGCCAGTCAGTCTCTCTTCCATCCTGGGGAAGGTCTTTGAAAAAATTATCAAGGGCCACATTTTTGAGAGCCCTGCAGGGGAAGTGATGTTGAGGGGTAACCAGCATTGGTTCGTGCAAGGCCGATCCTGCCTGACTAACCTGGTCTCTTTCTGTGACCCGGTAACAAAGAGCTTAGATGGGAAGGAGGAAGTCTATGTAATCTTCTTGGACTTCCAAAAGGCCTTCGACATAGTGTCCCACCCAATTCTGGTGGGCAAGCTGAGGGACTGTGGCATTGATGAATGCACAGTCACATGGGTGGCAAACTGCTCCAGGAGCGCACCCAGAGGATGGTGGTGGGCGGGTCGATGTCAACCTGGGAGGGTGTGGGCAGCGAAGTCCCCCAGGGCTCGGTCCCTGGGCCAGTACTGTTCAACATCTTCATTAGCGACCCGGATGAGGGTGTGGAGAGCATCCTGTTCAAGTTTGCTGATGACACCAAGCTGTGGGGTAAAGTGAATACACCGGCAGGCAGGGACCGCATCCAGGAAGACCTGGATAGGTTAGAGAAG
>NW_017728948.1:56659007-56667706 GCF_001723895.1 Crocodylus porosus
AGCAATAGGCAGACCAACTGCACCCTGTCATGCATCAACAGGGGCATCACTAACAGGTCCAGAGAGGTCTTGCTCCTCCTCTATGCAGCACTGGTCAGGCCGCAGCTGGAGTACTGTGTCCAGTTCTGGGCGCCACACTTCAAAAGGGATGTGGAGAACCTGGAGAGGGTCCAGAGGAGGCCACTCGTATGGCTGAGGGCCTCCGTGGCCAGCCCTATGAGGAGAGGCTAAGGAACTTGAATCTCTTCAGTCTCCGCAAGAGGAGGCTGAGGAAGGATCTTGTGGCTCCTTCAACCTTATCAGGGCCACCAGCAGGGACTTGGGGAAAGTCTGTTCACCAGGCCCCCAGCTGGAGTCACCAGGAACAATGGCCACAAGCTGAGGGAGGATAGGTTTAGGTTAGATATTAGGAAGAAGTACTTCACTGTAAGGGTGGCCAGAGCCTGAAATAGGCTTCCCAGAGAGGTGGTGCTCTCACCTTCCCTGGAGATCTTCAGGAGGAGACTGGACAGGCACCTGGCTGGGGTCTTATGACCCCTCCCACCCCCAGTGCGCCTTCCTGCCCATGGCAGGGGGTCGGACTAGATGATCTGTCTAGGTCCCTTCCCACTCATTGATTGTATGATTCTATGAACCCTAGAAATTTAACACAAAACAAGACCAGAAAACTAGGAATCTGAACTACATTCTCAACCGATGCAGAATAGTGGACTACAGTGGTTCAGTTTAACACCTGAATTCACTCTCCAAATTGTGTCCATCAAAGTAACACAAAAGAAAAGGAACTTCTAGGAAATTCTACTCATTCCTTTTACTGAAACAGTGGAAATCTGAAAAGAATCTTGGGGAAGCGGAAACAGTGGAGCTATGTATGTCAATCTCTCTGCAACACTGCAATCTCTCTGAGGTAGAAGCATCAGCAAGAAAGTAGTTTCCTTTTTAAATCAGAACAAAAATGGATGCATGCTCTCAGAAAGTAACAGCATGAGCTTACATGGAGGTGAGTTGAGAAAACTGCCTCCTCCAGGCAATCACTGCACTTCTAAACATGTAAGTTCTGCTCTGAAGCTGAAGAAATAGTAAATGTGCTTATGCTGCAGGTATCCAATAGACTCCCAGTAACAGGCATTCAAATACCATGGTGATCAGCACAGGATAAACAAACTGTGTTTTTCTTCTATTCCCTTTATGTTTTTAATCAAACAAATGGCCATGAGAGAGAGGAATAAGCACACCTACCTTGGCTCCTGCAGCAAATAATTCTCTTTCTTTGCACTGATTCAGAAAGAATAAAGAAAGAAAGAAAAGGAACAGTAGGAAAGAAGAAAGAAAAGCAATTATTTAGCTTCTGAAGTCACTGGACCCAGAAGTCTTCATTTTGCAGGTTTATTTTCCACAGAACACATACAGCAAGAGCGGCAACTGTCTTCTGCCCCTGTAATAGGCTCAGTTTTTAATACACAGGAGCACAGAAGGCAGAAGCAAAGATGGTTGTAAACCACCTTTCCATCTTGCCAGTTCTGGGAATTGCTAGATTTCATCCCATACCACAAGTTATCCTTGAGCTGCTTACTTAGACAGTTTTTAGGTTCCTTTATGTTGCTCCAGAGCTCAGGATCTGATCCGATATGTGTAAACTCTGATCAGGACAGACAATTTTGGAGAGAGTGTAATTATTGCAATGCCTGTTCAACTCTGTCACCATTGCTAAGGCTACAAAGCATGTTTGACATTTATATAGTATTATTCATGCTTTGGGCAAATGTCCACTAGAAACTATTTTAAGAATGGGATGTCGGGAATTGTGCCTTTAAGGGTTGAGCTTCCTAATCTTGGAAAAGCGCTGTGAATCTCTTTTTTGTTTTTATGTATAAGAAAGAGTAAAGCAGACTTTTTGCATGCAGCTTAAACAATGACTGATCACTGAACGCTAGTGGGAGCAACAGCTTACTTCACAGTCATCTAGCATCTTGCCACTAAATAGCTTTCAAAAGAGATCAACTTTGCTTAACCACTGATTCAGACTGGATCCTGAAGTATGAAAGGAATTAAAGAGGAGGATGGAGCAAGGGATAAAATGATCAAATACATTAAAAGCATTGCAAAATTTTACCTTCTCCATTTATGAAAAGTAACCAGTTTCTAAATAATCATTGCCATATTTATTGTTTTACTTGAATGTAGGAACAATCTTTCAAAAAACCTGCAACCTGTTTTTTAGCTTATTTTTCGTTAGGTACATGATAAGAAGGAAATAAGAAAGGAACAATTAAATTATCCAGAGGATTACAACTGTACTTCAGCGTTTTCTGCTCTACTGAGTTGATTCATATTTTCTAACATTTTGGAGAATTGTGGTTCTTAGTGGGTGCACCTATATAAGAAGTCTGTTGTGCGGTTGCCAACTGCATAGTATATATCTCAGCGTCTACACATATGCCTCTGTTACGGCACACAAAACTAATACATTTCAAAGCAGGTTAGTAGTACTTGTGAATACAAATACTACTCTGCTGTGGAGTTTTTTCATGTGCAGCAGCGCATTTAAGTGAGCTAACTGCGCAAGCATTTTGGTATCAACCCAACTGGCTGGGGCGCAAGGGTTCTTCAATGTGTGAAACAACTGAGTGAATTATAATTAAAATTGTAACAAACTACTCACAAGTCATTTCAATTTGAGCAAAAGAAAAACTAAAAGGCCTTATATAAGTTTAGTATTATTTGTCAAGTTAATATAGTCTTCAGAGTGAGTCCCAAAGGCATCAACACATCCGCCAGTGTTGATTAGAAAATTGTCTGACAACCCCTGGGGAAGCACTCCTGCTAGCAGATTGGTTTTTTTTTCCCGATGAAGCATCCATACATAAGGTACCCAAATTGCCTAGGGCTAAGTTATACATTTTGGTGGTATCTGCAGACAGCTAGGAAAGCATGGGCTTCCTTAGAGGCTCAACATTCTTGTGCTATTAACAGATATCTGTAAAACACTCTAACGAAACAGGTGTGCAATTCATGTTTACTGGCCAGTCTGCCTAGAAAACAACAACTGATTACTGCTATCAGTTACTCGATTAGTACCAATGTGCAATGGATGCAAATGTTCCAAACTTTTCAATGCCTCATTTCAGGATCACCGTGATTTATAATTATGATATTTTGGAGGGGGGTTTTTTTTCCCCCTAAATCCCTGGAAATTGTGCTCCCTTTCTCACTCACAATTAGATTAAAGGAATGTTGATATTAGAAAACAAACAACTTTTTAGGTATCAAATCCCAGCATTAAGGTTGCGTGTCACCTTGTGTGTTGTCCTTGTGATACAGTCTTTAAATACATGATTTTAAATATAGTCCACAAAACTCTGCCCCAGCCATTGCACAGGACATACTGTGCTCTCTTGGGGCACATCCACACATGCAGGCACGTGAGCTTGCAGCAGCTCAAAGAGGAGCAGCACAAATTTGTACCGAGGATTTTTGTCTCAGTAACTGGACATGGACTTTTGTGTGGTCAGGTTGTGCCACTTGGGGCAAAATGACCTTGCCCAGCTCCTCCCAGATCTGCATCCAGGGGAAGCTAGAGCCTGGGGCCAGCACCATAAAAACCTGTTCTGTGCTGGCTCTGTGCAGGGCTGTATGACAAGTTGCCCTGGCAAGCAGCTCAGAGTAGCCCCGTCCCATCTACCCACTGCAGGAGTCTGGCAGTGGGGGCTGCTGCCTGGCTGTCACCTGCTGCAACCTGCGACAGCAGCCGCCCCCTTGGACCTGTGGCCCCAAGGCTGCATGCCTGCCAGATGTGGTTGGGGTGCCCCTGCTCTGCCATCTGGGCAGCTATCACCCAGAAGATATGCTCTTTGTGGTGGCCCATTTGAACTGTCAAAACATGTCCTCTTGGCCCCAAATGGCCAAGAGGTCCACCACCTCATCTGCCCTCCAGCTGGGTCCCCCAGCGCTAGCCCTGGGGAGGCTCCTCTGACCGGGACTCACCACTTGCCTCATCAGCAAAGATCCTGGTGTTCCCTGTTTAAAAATTGCAAAATCTTTGATAAGAAACCCCAATGCTCTCATTAAAATACCCCAAAATAGAGTTTTTTCACTATTAAAATGAAATGTCACTATTTATAGAGAGATCAGTTGGGCTATATTTTATTGATATATTTTCAAGTTAAAGGCAGTTTGGAAGCCTACCAGTGCCTCTATCATCATAATAAAATGGATTCTAAATATCTATACACTTTGTCATTTACTTTTGGTTTTTGTCATCAAAAAATCAGAGCTACCCCTACCCCCTTCACTCATCAGGATGTGCAGTGCTGAGCAGCACTGATATGCTAGTGCCCTGTCTCTTCCCCTTACAATCGACCCACAGCCCCCTCCCCCAATTCCCTCACTACTGACCCACGGGCTCTGCCAGCTCCCACTAGCTCCCTCCCAGATGCAGCTCGGTCCCAGCACCAGGATATGAGTCCAGCTGCAGCTGTCCCACTTGCTGCTTTGTGGCTCTGAGCAGTACCAGCCCTTGCTGTTCTGTTCCCTGCCCCATGTTGGGACTGAGTTGGGCCCTTTCATCTCAGACCACTCCCCCTTCCCCCTACACAGGATGCACTAGGTGAGCAACAGGGCTCTAATCTTGGCTATGGAAGCCTTTCCTACCCAGAGCACTCCACTACCCTGACTCCCATCCGTCTCTGACACAACCCTGCTGCCACCTCCACCCCCTCCCCCAAGTCCATCACCCTCCTCCTCCCCCAAGTGTCTCTTGGGGCTACATGTCCTAGCACTGGTGTGGATATGGGGCAGGGCTGCAGTGTAGCAGTTGGCCCTGCAGCCACAGCTCCTGCCAGCAGGTCCTGTCCCATCCCATGTGGCTGGCTGGGCATGCAGGGTTTAAGATTTGTGGGGAGGGTATTTGGGGGTGTATAGGGGAGCTGGGGGGCTTGTGGATAGGTGTAGGGTTTGTGGGGGTGAGGTTTGTAGGGGGTATGGGGCTTGTACAGGAGTTCAGAGTTTGTGGGTGTGGGGGGTTGTGGGTGGATTGTATGGGGTTTGTGGGTGAAAGGGACTGTGGGTGTGGGTAGGCTGTGTGGGGAAGGGGGGAGCTTCTCAGAAGGGGTAGTTTCCCTGCCCACCCAAAAGGTGCAGCCCCCCACACAGCTCACTGACTGTCCCCCCTGCACATCCCCCACAGGGTACACATGCCTTCACACAAGGCACCCCACTACATAGTCCATAGTTCCCACACAGCAGCCACCACCATCTGGTTCCATATGGTCCTCCTGGAAAAGCCCCCCTCCATGGTGTGGGGCATAGCACTATGTCCCCAGCCACCTGATACCTGGTATGGCCTGTGGCACATCATATAGGTCTATGTGCATTCAGGCAGGACTGGGCTTCTCGGGCTCTCAGCTGGGGCCTGGCACTGCTTTCAGGGACCATGTGTCATGCTGGGCCAGGTCCTGCCTCCCTGGAACTGGCCTGGCCCAATGATGCATGGGGCCCACGGAGACAGGACCCTGGTATGGCATGAAACGGTCCTTGCGAGTGGTGCTGGGACCCAGCTGACAGCCCAAGCAGCCTAGTTCTGCCTGAAGGTGCACAGCCCAGGTCTGAGCCAGGCAGGGCCTGCATGGTGTGACACAGGCAGCACTAGGTGCCAGATGGTAAGCCACGCTGCTCCGCCCTGTGAGGTGGGGTATGCCAGGAGGGCCCTGGACTACCCTGATGGTGGCTGCTCCTGCAGTGGGACTGTGGGCTGTGCAGAAGGAAGGTGGGGGGGGGGCATCCCTCCTGAGTAGCCCCGCCACACACAGTCCCCCACACCCATATAGTCCTCACTCCAATCCACCGCTCCACCTGTCCCTACTTACTTTAAACAGAGCCTAGTCAGAGCCTGCACTGCTCTTTGCCCTACACAGGGAGGCAGTGTGCTGCAGCACTGGGGCAAGGGGCAGCCATAGAGATGGTCTGGCTGGTTGCCTCATGGTATGGTCCTGGACTATGCTTTGCCCTGCTTCTTTTCTGTAGGCTTTTTTTTTTTATTCTTGGATTTCCATGTATAAAATTTTGATCCTGCATTGCAATATGCAGTGCGGGGAACATTTTTTTGTTCCCAGTATGCACTTTCCGGCATCTCAAACTGCTTAGAGATGCTGTAAGAGGTACATGTGTCCTCCTCTAGACCTACCCTTGAGGAACCACAGTTCATCAAGGCAGTAAAGGAAGCACTGGTACACGGGACCTCTGTCTCATTTACTAAACAAGTCAGAGGTCTGCTGAGAATAAGGAAGGGGAAAATGCATGTGACTAACATTAGAGAACTGGATTCTATTCAATGAAGCACTCATCAGATCAGGTCCATAAAGAAAGCCCACAAAGAAATTAATAATGCTATACTTTTATTAGAGGATAATACAAAATGTAGGATAGTTGCTCATTAATTAACTACTGGCCATCCTGTTAATTGAATAAGGCAGGGATCCTCTTGAAAATCATGTATTAAACTGCGCACATGCACAAAGGGCATCTTTCCATATGCTTAGGGATGTGCAGTGGTGCTTTAATTATAGTGGGACCTGGGAGCTACTCTAATTAAAGCACCCACAGCATGTCATGTGTTCAGCATCTTAGACTTCAAAATGGCAACAGGGGTGTTTTAACTAAAGCTCATTTGATGAGCAATTTTCCAGCCTTTTGCCAGAAAATCTATATATCATTTTCTTAAATGTGTATTTAATAGTGTTTATGACACTTGGCTGTCTATGTTGTAGATGTGCACTGCAGTTTTGAAGTGCAGGGATGCTGAATACATGTGATGCTGAGGCTGCTGAAGCATGATAATTAACAAGCTCCAGTAGACTCAGTTAACTGAGTCTGCTCCATTGTGCTAATTAGCACACATTGGAGCAGGCATTTGGCATGTGTGTAGATGCCCCAAAAGGCACTAGCAACCTTCATTGCTGGTATTTCCAAAATTTGAGGTGTTTGATTTTGCAACCCTAACAGTCTTATAACACAGGGGAAGGG
The DNA here is from genome assembly GCF_001723895.1 of Crocodylus porosus. Classification (NCBI taxonomy): domain Eukaryota; kingdom Metazoa; phylum Chordata; order Crocodylia; family Crocodylidae; genus Crocodylus; species Crocodylus porosus. Next base: position 56,666,028 of record NW_017728948.1, read on the forward strand.
GCTATGTAACAGTTTTAAACACACTTATCACCACACATACACTTCTTGCAAAGCGAATAAGAAATATTTCGATCTTGTTTGTGACAATTTAGCGGAGTTTTTTTTTTAATACCTGTAAGTTTAGGAGTGCATGTCTTACTGAATTTGTATGGTTGGGAGGTGAATTATATAAAAATTCCTTTAGGCATTTCAGGTACGTGGTTTTCAATTCCCTCCAAAATCATTTTTATATAGATATACTAAAAAAATAAATAAATAAAACCCTTCTATTGATTTAAAATACATTTGTCATAGACTCAAGAACCTAACGTACTCAGCAATTTTTTGGTTCAAGTATGTTTGTCCTATTTTCTCGTTTCCCTCCAAATCTCTGCCAGTTCTAATTTGCGTTATTTCTAGCATTGAATAATGTATTGGTGTCCTGGTTTTATTCTTTGTACAGTATGTCAGCTAAGTTAGATGAGTGTTTTGTAACACACTTTGAAATCTTTGTTTACTCAGAGGAGTGTTAGTTCTAAAGATAACAACCTGCCACTTATTTAAAGTATGTTTAAAATTCCTCAGTTTAATTCTCTTGCATCATAGGATATACTTTTTTACACTCCGTGCAGATATTGACATGAACACTGTGCTATAAATCTCAGGATTACTTTTACACTGTTTCCCAAGATTATTATCTGAGACATATTATGCAAAACAACATTCTCTTGTGTCATGAATATTCCAGTTTGTATCTTCTGCTACATTCATTGAAATTGTGGCAAACAAATTTACCCATTTTCTCTTAAATAGGTAGGAAAGTGTATGTCATTCCCAATATCAAGAGCAAAAGTTTGTATGGACCTATATGGAAAAAAATGTTAGTGAACCTTTAAAGGTCCTCTGTTCCCCATCACCACAGTATGTGATAGGCAAGGAAGACCTTACCTAGTTGGGTAGAAAGGCAAATGAAGTTTAGGTAAGCCACAGCAACTGAACAGCCATAGAAAGCTTATCCTTCCAGCTTAACTCTTCATTCTTTTATATTGAATATGCATGGTTTAAGCAGACCCTGAAACTGTACCTATACTGTTTCACAATTTTTTTTATTAGGACGAATAAGTCACTCTCCTCCTTGCAGTGAAATTTGCCTATAACAACATCCTTCATGCTATCATGAAGCAGAATCCCTTCTTGGCCAACTACAGTTTCTACCCTTGTGCACACCCAGACTACCCACTTGTATCTTTGGTAGCCATGGACTTGGTTACACTAATACATCAACAGCAAGAAAAACTGAAGCAACATCAGAAAGCTGCTGTGGAAGCTTACAAGGAGCAGGCTAACTGGGGTCACCAGGCCATCCTTGCATTTTCTACTGAGCACAAAGTCTGACTGCCAGCACAGGCTCTCTGATCAGTCTAGTCATCTTGCAAGCTGGACTCCTGGCCCCTCAGGCCTTTCCAGCTTATGAAACAGATCAGACTTTTAATCTCAGACTCCCAGATACTATGAAGTTCTACCTTATGTAGAGGCTTGTTGGTCAGGCCCTTAGGGACCATGACCCCAGGGAGATGGGAGTTCAAGAAGAGTGGTTGCTTCTCAAGCAATGACCAAGCTAAATCTATTCCAACACGGAGGAAAGGCAGCAACAAGGCACAGCAGCCCTCCTGGCTCTCCAGGGACCTAGCGGACCTCCT
>NW_017728948.1:56667806-56685325 GCF_001723895.1 Crocodylus porosus
GGAACAGTCTGCCAGCGGAGGTGGTTCAAGCACCTACATTGAACACCTTCAAGAGTAAATTGGATGCTTATCTTGCTGGGATCCTATAACCCCAGCTGACTTCCTGCCCTTTGGGCAGGGGGCTAGACTCGATGGTCTCCTGAGGTCCCTTCCAGCCCTGATGTCTATGAAATCTATGAAATGTCATGAAAAGCATGTGGCCCTCACAGCCCATTGCTGTCAAGGGGCATGATGAAGATGTTTGTTAAGCCTTGGACTTTAGGCAAAGGAGCAAGAAAATATTTTATTTGTTATAGAGAAATATATAGCCCAGTGGTTGGGTCTTGGGAATCAAAATTATATGTTTATTCCCCTGACTTAGTCAGGGACCTCTATTTGGTGCACCCTGAAAAGCCTGGCTAATGGGTCACTGGAAGAGACCCATAAGGAGGAGGGGTACTATTAGAAGGCAATCTGTACCTTTTGCAGCACCACCTCCTGTCAGAATGGTACCATCTGCAAGGGTTAAACTCATTTCCTACAAAATAGTATATAAGCTCACACCCTTCATTTGGGCTTGGCTGCTCAATGTATCATACCCTGCAGCATCTCCAGCCTTACTTCCAGCCTTGGACTCTCATATTTTGTTCCTGCTTTGTGTTGGTCTTGAACTCCACTACTTAATTTTTGCTTTCCTGCTGTGTGTTCTGGACTCCTCAGCTCCAGATCTCTTGTTTGGCTTAGACTAGAGACCTGGATATCACTATGTATCAGAAATTTGACTCTGATTACCTGGTTTTAATCATTTTGTGCAGCCTTAGCCCCTGATCTGGATTCCCAAGCTTACGTACTTGTTTAACTCAGTTCTCCTACAGTTCTCTGCCTATTCCCTAATTCTTATAACCGTTAACTATCTAGAAACCCTGAGGGGGTGGAAAGGAAGCCAGTCAAGTTGCTGACATGTCATTGTGATAAGTTTCCAGTTCAAGTCCCTGTTTCACAGTGAGTGGATCTTGCTTCCTGATACCCAGAATAAGAAATCGACTTAGAGGAAGGCATCATGTAAAAAAACCGGGGAATGGGTTTGGGGCTTAAATTAGACTTTTTTTTGGCAATTTTTTTTTTGGCGATTCATTTATTTGTGGGACTGTACACTTTCAAGGTTTACAGAATTATTTACAGATTTATATCAAATATTAATTGGGGCTGAGACTGAAATCAAGGTGCTAAACATCCCAGGTGAGGGCTCTCACCAGAAGTGTATATAACCTCTTTCCCTCTTTTTGTCACTTAATAAATATTTAAGTAGGTATTCAAACTAGAACAACAGCAAAAGGAGAGAATGAGGTTGCATACGGGCATTATATTTCTACTAGAAGAATCACAGCTTTCTTGGTAGAAAAAAATGAGCATACAGGTGTGTAGAAGTATAAGGGGAACCTGGCAGGGGGATTCCCTGTTCACCCTCTTTTCTGCAGCCAAGACACCACACCAGCATTGGGATGAGTGATGCCGGAGACCAAAAGTGGATGGTGTATAAGCTGTCCCTTACATTCGGGGATAGCCCAGGGTAGGGCAGTAGACCCGAGAGGCAAGTACAGTCTACTTACTGGCTCTTCTTGGGATTGGGGGTAAATGAACCTGGTAGTGCAGGGAAGGGTTGTGGAGCTGTTCCTGGACCCATGACAGACTGCCTTAACTTGGTTCAACACCCAAAGGCACTCCCTCTGCAAACACAGCAATCTGGAGAAAGAGGCCCTATTTGGGACTGCAGGAACTGGGGAACGGAAGTTTGAGTGGTGCCGGGTTCTTGGACAAAACCCATGTGATCACAGCCTAACCCAGGAGATCCCTTTGGACCCAGGAAGAATGAACCATGGTTGGAGAGCAGAAGTTGGCCCTGATAGGGTTTCCTCCTGAGACTCACAGCCTAACAGGACATCAGAAGTGGTGAAGGAGAATAGTATCTAATCGAGAGTGATGCTTGCAGAGGGTGAAGGGAAAGTCCCCTGCCCATTTCATTATTTTTGTGTTGGATGGGCATATAGGAGCTCCCAGTAGTTATCTGGGGAGGGACCACACCTAGCTCCTGTCTGTGAAGCCTTAACAGCTGGGGCTAACAGCTGCATTCACATTTGTAGGCCTGTGGTTGCAGGTGTAGGGATGAAGGAGCTCCCTGGTGGCACCATACCAGAAGCCTTGTTGGACTATTTCCAACAGTGAGAGCATCTCTGGCAGTGGGGCTTTCTGCTTCCTACAAGATGCTATTCTATTTGAACTTCCCTTCAAGTTGTGGCTGACAAGTGCCCCAGGAAGGTAGGCAAGAGGGCCCAGTCTCAAGGGAGAGGCACTGGTACAAGGTGTTTCAGAGTTTCTCCCAGAATGAAAAATGGCAGTTCCAGGGGAAAAAAATGTCCAACCTCTTACCTCCAACCTCCTGCGAGACCCATCTCCAACCCCCTTTGAGAACAAGCACCTGTAAACTTCCCCACCACGTGACTTTTCCTGAGGTCCAGGAGGGGTTCAGTAGCAGAGAAATGGTCTTTATACCTTCCTGAGACTAGAGTCACAGTGGGGTGGGGAAGGCACAGGGGGTAGTTACTGTTGCTTCTGGGAGGAGTTGAATGGCAGAGAAAGGCTCTCATATCATCTGTAGACCAGGGTCACCACAGTCTAAAGAAGTGCAGTAGGGCAACTGCTCCTACCACTCCTGTAGATCAGGAGGGGAGGGGAGGAGCAGCCACTGGGATCCCTGCTCAGAGGAGTGTGCACTTCGGTGGGGAGGGGAGGCAGTTCTGGACTGCTCCTTGCACCCTGTCCATGCCCCTGCCATTCCAGTTTCTCCAGGAGCCATGATCCCCAAACTTTCCTCAAATCCAGACTTGGAAAGGTGTTAGTAGTAGGAAAGAAGTCATAGTTGCAGACTGAATGCTTGTAGCACTCTCTCATCTGGAAATATTTCTGTTTTCACCACTAGAATTGAATGCCTATTTGTGGCCTGAGAAAACCCAGTTTCTGAAAACTCCAGAGCCAATCACATGGTATTGTTCATTCTGATTTAAAGTTCCTATTTTACCCTCCTAGAAGTAATCAAGCCTATTGATCAGCATTTCATTTGTTCTTCATATATATAACTGGAGCGGAGCTGAAATCACTGCCTAGGTTAATTCTCACTGCGGGGGTGGGGGGGGCGTGTAATCAAGCTGATCATTTTGAAATAACTCAGAACTTATAAATAAGGCATCAAGAGCATGTGTCTAATCACCAGGATCTGATTCTGCCATTTAGATTAACACCATATATTACTTGATCCACCAAGATTACAATCCCCCCTTTTTTCTTTAGATTTATTAAAAGTATTTCAATAGAATGTGTGAAGTTAGATACCATATGGAAGAGTGGTTGGATAGAATCCAGATGGACAGCTCTAAGGAAGTGTTAAGAAACCTTCACAGAAAGAGGGCATTGGTAGATTAAACAGATTATATTGGACATAAATTTTGACTGCATCAGTCAGTTAATACAACCAATGATATCAGTTATAGGTAGTAGAGGGAGGAGGTTTTCAGACCAGTCAGTGTTAGATGATGGGTGGAGAGAGATAATGGGTATAAGAACAGGATAGTTGTGAACATTATCACATGGTAATTTCATTTGTTGGATTTATGAAGAAATAGAAATCCAAGAAATAAAGAATATAAATTACTACACAAAATAATTGCCAATCAGAAGCGCACACCTACAACACAGGGAGCCAGGCTTCATAAACACTATTAAATACACATTTAAGAAAATTATATTTAGATTTTTACAAGCACTTGAAAAATCCAGCTTCTAGATTACTTATCTCAAATCAAAACAAATGGACTATTCTGAACATGACCAATAGCATTCAAGATGGAAGTAGCAATTTCACAGGGATTAAACTTAACACCCCCCCCCGAAATAATGTGTTGAAATTCCTACCGTTCCATATTGAAATAAAAAGATTACCCGTGTTATTACCCTAAAATATGTTTCAGAACATTACTTTTACGCCTGAAAAGACTAATTTAACAGTCATGGCTACTTTTCATCAATAGAGATCAAAAATAATGTTTCTATTAATCTTTTCTTTGTAGATGATGATGTGGATATGCCATGTACTTGTATAGAGGCTGCCATAAAAGCATAAAAATCTTTTAAAAATCTGTCAGTTATCCAAGACAGAGCACAGCAGCTGTACAAATACAGAAAAATAGTAAGATTATGGTATAGATACAGCAGGCTTGAGCTATGAGAATTAATTCTTTCTCTGTGGACAGATTTCAGTCATCCTTAAAGTGTGGGCAATCAGAATCTGGGTTTTAGGTGTAGTTGGGGATAACATAGTAACTTCTATTCAGTGTTATAGCATGATGTGCTTATAGGTTAAAGAAGAAATGGTTTGGTCATCTCAATTGTTTTGCTAACATGGGTTGGTTCCAATGATGATAATGATGAAGATAGTAAAGGCAAAGAAGGTCCCAAACTGTTAGGGAAGGCTCCTCACTTTAGGTGCAGCAGTGTGAAAATTTCACAGCATTTTCATTTACATTTCACAATGAAGGTTTTCATTGAATCAAATGTGAAAATACATATTTCAACTATTAGGTTAATTTTTGATGATATTCCCAACTTTTATCATTTTCTAATTTGCTGCTCTTTTTTGCACTTCCTTATTTAATTGTGTAGTCGTCAGAGGAATGGTTGCTGGTTTCCGCAGCTGAGGAGGTAGCTGTTGGCTTTTGGGCACGGAGGTCACAGAAAGTGAGTATAATTTTCTGTTACAATCATCAGCTAATGAAAAATAGTTGAAAATTTCAGTGCCAGTATTATAAGCTGTAAGCATCAAAGTGAATGCCCCATTTCAAAGCTTGTGCTTTAGGTGATCTAGAGACAAGACTGATGCATATTCAGTTTACTTTTTAATGGGTTTTTTTTCATTGCTACATAGATTAAAATGTAGCATACCCCCTAGCTTTTTTTTCTTTGCTTGTTTAGGGTTTTTTGGTTTTTTTGGTTTTATTACATTCACTCCCCTTCCCCAACCATTTCTGACTTTTTCTCTCCCCCTCTATTCCCTATAGATAAGTATAAGTAAACTAAGATATAGGATTTAAGCTTTAAACATTTTTATTTTGGTAGCAAGTTTTTGGTTTTGGATATCCACTGTTTTATATTGTATAATTATTAGGTTTGTATTGATTTTTACTGTTGTATATTGTATTATTATCAATTTTTGTATTGATTTTTATTCTTTCATATGGATATTGTATGGTTTAGGCCTCTGTCTGTAGGTGAACCAAAGTCATGTCAAGTTTCCATTTTATATGTCAAGTCTCCATCTTGTGTCCTCTGCCCAGGCGTCCCCTATGTTGCAACTGTATGAGTCACGTATCCCTCCCATGTAAATTGGTTCCTGGATGGATGAGAGTGATTGGGAATGACTGAAATACAATGGTAGCAAGACTCTACTGAATAGCCTGTAATAACTGGGCCATCACCTCGTATTGATTCATCAAGGAACCATGGACCTCACCCAGGAACAGAGACAAGACCAACATCTGAAAGACAAAAAACCCTGCAGAACCAGCAACTCTCACCATTATAGACACCCGAAACTGCACATCCCTGCATGGAGAACACATGCTTAGTACACCAGGGGCTGACCATTGCCTGGGCATGCTTCCTATCACTAGGGTCACACAAGGTCTGCCCCTATAAAAAGGAGCAGTGAAGACAAACCCAGTGGGACGCCCTCTCCAGTTGGACCAGCACCATGCCACACCACCTATCCACCCAGAGGCCCTACCGGCGACCCTCCTCTGGACAACATCTACTGGACAAGGCCTCCTTTCCAGCCTGGATAGGTAGATATTACCTATACACCTCCTCCTACAATTTGGACTCTGTCTCTGTCTCTGTCTCTCCTCCTGGACTTCAGTGGACTTCAGCCCTCACACCAAGTCTCTCTAACCCCTGCTGCCAATGGGTGGGTGGGTGCATGGGAACCAATAAGACATTGTGTCACCACCTCCCCTGTTCAATAAAACCACTGTCATTTACAACCCCGAGCTGGGTCATGTTTTACTAAATCCCAGTCCCTTCCTTATCTTAAATTCCAGCCTCATGCTCTCTCTCTCTCTCTCTCTCAGCTCTAGTCCCCACCCTCTCTGCTAGTTTCCTGATCTCCTCCCAATTCCATCTCCCCTTTTCTGCCACCTCTCAGCCTCCCCTGATCCTACTGCCTTTTCCCTGTGACTTTCTGCTGCATTTCTCTGCTTTCCTGCAGTCCTGCCACCTGCTGCTTTTCCTGTGATTTTCTGCTGTCCATCTCTCTGTTTTCAGGCTTCCCCTGCACCTTATGTAATCCTCTCCCCCACCCCCCTTGCTTCCCAGCTACTTGTGGCTGTCCTGACATTTTCTCCAGCAGCTGAAGCCTTTCTCCAGCTTCCAGCACCTACCACCGCTCCCTGCAACTTCTCTACCTGGAGCCATCCTCTGGCTCCCCACATCCAAAGCCCCTTTTTAATACCCACACTTTCCCTTAGTCCCATTTTCCCCTCTCCCTACCTACCTTTTTAGCTCCCCCGTAGCTCTGGCTCCAGCCTAGACTCAGTGCTGGCATGCTTACCTGTTCTGCAGACTTTGGGCATTTTCTTTCAATCAGTTAAGATCAATTAACCTAAAGTTACCTCCAGCTTCAGTTATTCAGCCTAGGCCCTTGTAGTCTACCAGTTCTAATCCCAGTTCTGGTAACTTTAACTCCCTATACTTCTACTTTCTTACCTTAACCTTTCCCCAGGTATCCCAAGTACACCAAGCACATACATACATACACATCACAACACCCAACTTAGGAACTCATCTGTGTGTATGTGTAGGTGGGTGGGATGTGTGTAACTTAGTGAATACACATATATATACACATATAGACATCCTTGTATGCGTGCGTGTGGTATATAAATTAGTAATCCACATATGTATATTGGATATGCAGGTGTTGGAAACTGGTAACTAATTCTGTCTAAATTTGGTGTGTGTAGCATGTATGGGGTTAAACTGGTGACAGGTGTGCATGAGCCTAGACTAGTTATTTTGAATGTGTGTGTATCTGAGTTGCTAGTGTGAGTGGTGTGTGTGTGTGTATGGCATTGTGGGCATGATATACAAATTACTGATCTGTGTCTAACTTCTGGGGTGTATAGTCTATGTGCTTGAATTGGTGATAGGTATGCATGTACCTAGGCTGGTTTGGATGTGTATGTGCCTGAGCTGGCAGTGTGTGTATGTATGCACCTGATTGATTTGTGTGTTTGTATATGCGCAATTGTGTTACACCGTCCTGTCTAACAGAGCAATATTGGGATCCTGAGAGTTGGCCTGACCCCACAGGGCAACAAAAACATTTAAACATGAACATTTAAATTTATGAGAACATTTCTGTATCAAGGACTGAAGTATATTGACAAAATAATTTTGAATGCTTATTTACCCTATTTCATAATGCAGCCAAACAGCTAATGATTCCCAGTGCTGTGTGGGTAACTGTTTTTGGCATCCCTAATAATTCTCATTCCTGTTATCAATAGAAATACACTGATCTCAAACTGGAGTAATTTAGTGTTGAGTCTTGCTTTATGTGTACTACCCTTTCTTTAGGTGTCCCTAGCTCTGTATTACTGATAAAGAAAACATTATTGTAGAACCTGAATATAAAAAAAAACATCTCTTACTAGAATGCAAGGGTAAAAGTGCATCAGAATACATTTTAATGTACAGTCTGAATGTATCAATTAATATAAAATGCTAAAGGAGAATCCACTGAAAAAAATATGATTCTTGTAAGATACATGTGTGAAATGTTAGCCCCGCTATATTTCCATTGAAAGAGATAGTCATATAATGTCATATAAACTCATTATAATTTTGCTGTAAACTACAGATTGGCATTGAATTAACCAATCAGGTCTTTTCCACTGCTTTATCCATACAGACTTACCTGAAACACTAATTCTGTCCCTGACCTGAAATAGCATGCAGATCACCCATGCACCAATAGGTCAGTGTATATATTAATACCAACGGACTAACAGTGTATATTTGCTTCACTCACAGCTGCATCAGGAGGGGTAATATGGACTCACTGATAAAAAGTTTTGTCTCTTGCTGAGCAAATTTCATCTGAATATATGAATGGTATTGATTCTTTCCATCTGGAGAAATGTCCTAAAATGGTGTGGGTATCATTTCATGGTACTTGTAGCCTATGTGCCATTACATTGTACCATCTTTTCAAAACAAAAAAGCAAAATACAATTAACTGGCCTTTTGCCTCTCATAGTGGTTACTCATGTTTGTACCACAAATGACTAACATATCCTGCATGTTGCAACTGGATCATATTAAGATTGTAGGAACAAAGAAATGAAATTATTTCAGTGCTTGAACAACAATGTTCACACTAATGAAAATTTTTTATATGCATATGAGATATAACAAGAGCTCTAATTCAGTGTTGACTTTTTTGCTTTATTTTGTCTAGATCTCCATGTTTTAAAAGTTTTACTGTCTTCAACAGACTTCTTTAGGAACAATCTGTAAAATTAATAAATGAAAGGAGGTTTAGCAACATGCCCTGGATATCTTAAGATGCTGAAGTTCATCAAGAAAAGAAACAAAAAAAGACCAAAATAAAAAAGTATGGAAGTCAGATCACTGAAAAGGAGCTTCTTTAGAATGAGTTGTGAAAGTCTACAGAGAATTAAAGAAACTGGCATATACAGTCCTATAAAATTTCTAAATAAACAACAGACTGAAGAAAAGAACTGCCTGATTATTATTTATTTATATAATTCCATACTGACCAGTGACTATGGCATTGTAACTATGGAACCGAATAAATATATTTCCTATGACAAATGTCTAAAAACTGATTTTCAGGATTGTTGGATATTTATTACTCCAAATGAAATCAAGCCTTCATATCACTTCTGAATTTAAAAAAGCATGGCTACTCTGGGGACTGTCTTGCCACACTGACTAAACTATGGGTAGTGTAAGCGTTAGAACGGAAACTCTCTAAAATATTTCTGAGAGGTGTTAAGGAGAGCCTGTTAGGAATTTTTCAACAAAACAGCTTCTCATAGGGAAATCTTAATTAATCAAAACCAAACATTATCCATTGGAATATGTGTATAAGTTTTGACAAAAATATATCTCATCAAAAATGAGAGACAGAACCTTGCTGTGGCACCCAGAGATAGGAAATCAAGATACAAACCCCTTCTGTCTGATTCAGACCAAGAATGTGAAGCTCATTCATTCATATACCAATTTAAGTGCCTTCATTTTTTAACTTAGTGATATTTTGACATTGGCTTACTCCGCCTTCCTCTCCATCCCTCCCCTATCTCCACGCCTACACCACTACCTGTTCCCTCTCCCCCATTCCCCAAATCTTGAAAATATCTTGGACTTACTCCTGTGCAGCATTGGAGAAGAAAATCTTGAAAAAATTCAGGGACAGGAAAAAGATGTCCTCCTGAATTCTAACACTGATCACCTCCCGTGAAATCAGATACTCAGTATCTCAGGCAATCATTGGACAACGTGTATGTTGGCACCAGATTTATGACCCAGATACTTTGTACTGAGCCGACTCAAACCCTCAGACTGACCACAACCTCGCTGTTTGATAATAGGCATATTTTATTGATACACAATGATAGCAGATAAAAATAATGCAAACATTTCTATATCTATCAGTCCTAGAGCTGTCACAGAGGGAAGGTACATCTGGTCAGAATGTGAGCCTCACCCTGAGTTCTCTCTTGAATGTCAGATGTCAGCAGACTGGAGGTCAAGGGCCGAGGCCCACCCCCTCCCACTGGGGTAGGTGAGATGGGCTGGCGGTATGCCCTCTGTCCATGGTGGCCTTAGGTTCCCCACTCAGGGACACTTTGCTTCTCTGAAATCCCTCCTTTTGTATCCTTTTCCTCCTCTGATGACTCTTCATTTCTGGGAATATTTAATCAGTTTCGCTCTGGTCATCATACTATCTACGTTATGGTCTGTCAGCATATTCCTTTGTTTCACAAAGCCATCACATGCACACATCTCATTTTGGTTATTTACCAGTCTTCCTAATTTGGTCTGTTCACCAAAGCCAGAAATCCCAAGTGCACTGCAATTTGGCACTGTGACCTGGCACCAATGCTGTAGAATTCATTATCTCTGTTTGCATACACTGTTCATGTTGTGGAACAGTGTGGTACATGTCTTCAATTTCCCAGACTGTATGTCTGCTGGCTTCAGATACAGTGGGCCTTGAAGAAAACTTTGTCATAAATAGGTTTTTAGAAATCAATTAACTCTTGCCATTACCCTGGACCATTGTCCTAATGCAATATCTACTAGGGCTGTGTGAAATTTCACCAGGTGCTTTGTTTCAAAGCTGCTTCAATGTGTTTTGGGCTCAAAACAGCAAAACTTGAAACAAATAGCTTTGAAACAGCTTTGAAATGAAAGGAGGGCACTCAAAACGTTTTGAAAGTTTTGACACATTTTGAGTTTCGAAACCAGGCTTACTTGGCTTCAGCACTGGTCCCAGGTGGCAGCGGCAGCCTCCTGTCATCCGGCACGCACATCTGGGGGCCTACATCTTTGGGAGGAGTCCAGCACAGCTCTACAGTCTTCCCTGCAGTGCGGGCCCCCGGATCTGCGCCCCAAATGAGAGGAGGCTGCCGCTGCCGGAAAGTGTCAGGAGTTTTGCTTTGAACAGTTTGAGGTGCAGATTCCCAAAAATCTCTTCACCTATCTCCTTGAAACTTGGCAGGATTCATGCCCTCAGAAGGGGCTATTGTCCCTGCAATTTTCATCCAAATCAGGCAAGAAATGAAAAAAGTTAGGCATTTTCATGATTCCCATTATAGCCTACGGGTGAAACATAGAAACGCATCAAAACAGTAAAACAGTTTTGACTAAATGAAATGGAACAGTGCTTTGAAATGAAATGAAACAATGAAATGAAACACTGTCCCTTCAAACTGGTGAAACAGAAATCAAAACAAAATGGAGCTCTTTCACACAGCCCTATTATCTACTTTACCTACAAGCCAATTCCCAAAAGCAAAGTTTTAAAACTATTTTTTTGCTATTAATGCATATTTAGGACTCACTGGCCTAGACTGATAATTTAGAAAATAAAAATGAAATATAGAAAATACACTGAGGTGACATCAGGTTTCTTACAATATTAAAGACTGTTAATGTTGTTAATGCACAGTCTTGTGGGCTGCAGAAACAGTGAACATTCAGTTTAACAACACTGTAAATGTATTCCAGCAAAGCCAAGGCCTATTTGTACTACTGGGAAATGAAACATTTAAGCCTGGCAGACTGAGGTGGATCTTGCTATTTGTCTGTCTTACACAGGTAACATATCTGCTTGCTTTCATCTTTACTGACTCCAGTGTTAGTGCTGCTTCTCCAATAGCAACTGAAAGACGGTAAGCGGTACACTGGAAGTAATGTATAACAATACAGCTTGCTCTTCTTCTCCAGTCTGAAACAATACCGTTATTGATTTCATTGTTTTAAATAGGAATATTGCATCAGCAGCACCATTAACAACAGTGCTTAGCAGGCAATAAATAATGCTGGTCTTTACTTGCAGTTGAAAAAAAATAGAAAATAAGAAGTATTATATCACAATGACAACTGATAGCACTTTAGTATTCTATCAGAGAAATAGGAGGTTGGAATAATAAAATTTAGTACAGACTAAAAACATAACCCTATTCTTTTAAATGGGAAACAAATAATTATAATCACAGTCACTTAAAATTAATTGATAACTGCAGTGTATTTTTTTTCTGTTTACTTCTGAACATTGCAATAAAAGCACCCTGGCAACCTTCTACTCTCCTACCAATCTTACATATTTTTATAGCTTCACAATCATTAAATTTAATCCTCATAGTGTTTTTGAAACTTCCCACTTTACATTAATTTACCTCATAGGTTAATGTAAAGAGGGAAGTTTTAAAAGTAAGGCCTGGTATCCCCCTTTCCCAGATGGAAAACTGAGGCACAGACACCAAATGACCTGCTCAAAGTCAAAGAAGAAACCTGTGGGTAGAGTAACAACTGAGTCAGAATACTACTGTACCCTAGGACAGTTCCTTAACTTCTGTAGTAATCTTAGAACAAGAAAACACTATCCTATTGGTTCTAGAAATTATTTCTGGTCAAGAATGAGGTATTTTGGTATTTTGAAATCCATGCAGGGAAGTGGCACTGCTACAACCCAGGCACTATGAACAGAGCATTTCCATTTCTAGATTCTGTGACTTTTATGGATCCAAGTTCTCTGAAATAAGTGACTGCTAAATGACAGAACCAAGATAGGTCTTCAAGTTCAGTTTTAAGGGTGATGAAAATCTTGTATAATTCTCACCCCATTCTTTACAAAATTAATTTTCAAGATTTCTTTAAGAAATAACAGTTTTAATTGCTTTCATGGCCTAATTATCTTAGCAAGCACTGCCTGCAATGCATGCTAAGAACTCCTAGTCTGGGGTTAGTTACTGGATCTCAAGCTGTAGTTAGCCCATATGAAATAATTTTAGGGGAGTCTTTATTCATCTGTCCAAGCAGGCTACCGTGAACTTTTCCTTCTACTGCAGATTTTGCCAAAGTCATTGTCTCCATTACCTATGAAATATACTACTATAATGAGCATTACAGTACAATACACTTTAAATCAACTTAGCATGGTGGAATGCTACTCTCTTCTTGCAATGCTGGGAGCTGTACTGACATTTTTTTGATTTCTGGTTGTATAATATGTAGGTTTAGTATGACTAGACATGGTTTCACATCTCAGGGAATTGTAAGGAGAAATACATTTAAAGACTGTGAAAAGTTTGAATATCATGCCTCTTAGAAAGAGCCTTTCTTTCACTGTCATGTGCTACAGAAAACTGGTCAACAAAGGTGCAAGAACTAGAGCCCTCTTCATATGAAATAAGAGGGTGTTAGAAAATATTATTCTTGAAGGACTGTTACATTTTTACATATAAAAACACACATTAGTCTTAAATAAAGTTAATTCTTTGACTATGTCAAGCCTATCCCATTTTTCAGACTTTGGGCTGAAGAACACATGGAAGTTGGTGTTTGTGGTAAAGAGCTGGGTGGCTATTCTGTTGAATTTAATTCATTTTGGTTGCAGACAGAAGTGCAGCTCCCAGCTGTAACTCAGATCATATTCTGCAAAGGGTTCAGAGTTATAACATTACCCAAGATCAGAGAGAAGTTGGGGGTGGGAAGAGTCAAAACTAAGGGCTGGGAGCCTACACCCAGGTTCCTATAACAAGAGCCATGACCTTCTGCCAGTGCTTGCTGTTTGAAGAATGGGAGTGGGGGTGAGGCAGCAGAGGGAGCCCATTCTTGAGGCTCCCCAAACAGTGCTGAAGGATAGGGTGGGTAAATTGGAGCCCCCCCACCTCAGGGGGTGCTGAAAAATCCCCAGAGTAAACTCTTTCTGCTTCCTTTCCCCTCTTCCATTCTGAAAATAGCAACAGGCTGTGAGATATGCAGACACAAGTTACAAAAGACAATACATTTTGAAATGCCTTCATCTGATACCTCATGCAATAAGGAGTCAAATTTTCACCTGATAGACAATTTTTGAAGCTGTTTGCAGCCATGCACTTGTGTTTGGTCAGAGCTATAAACTGCCTTCTGTAGCCAGATCTGGTAAAAATTGTCATTTCTGTCTGCACCTTTTACCTTTTTCTTTTGGTTTTGGAAAGTAGATTAACTGTTGATACTATAATTTTTTTTGAACAACTGTATTTTTAATTTATGACAAAGTTAACTGGAGTTTAGAGCAGGCATGAGAAAAATAAACACATGAAATGAAAAATTACCTATGATGCTGGCAAGATATTCAGTGACTTTGGTTAAACTTTGCCAAGTCATATACATTTAAAACTAAATTGCAAGCTGTATGCACAAAGCAACTCTCTGAAATCAGCAGTATAATAAATAACTTATATAAACAAGAAAATAGGGGCTATCTTAAAGTAATGTGTGGTGTAAAATATTTTGTTAAATAGAAGAGATATGTGAATACAGGGAAAATGGAAAAAAAAAGTTTCCAAAGACATCCTGACCCTGACGTCTTCTTGAAAAATGAACAGTGAAATAAACTTTAAAGTGCCCTTTTAAACGTAAACTAGATATACTAATACCCTAAGGGTGCACAGAGAGAAAAAGAAAGATGAAACATATAGAAGTATTTGAGCAATGCAAAAGAAGGATACCCCTGTGAAAATATGTAGAGAACTATCCATATATGGATAACTGCACATTCGGATTCTATTCAGATTCTCTGCCTATTGACGATTATTTTGAAATTGTTTCTTATCTGTACAGACAAGTATACTGGGATTCCAAATGAGACAAATGGATATGTGGAGCCTCATGTAATTAAGAACTTTAAGAAACTAATGAATTATTGGGGCCACAACTAAAAAGATTCTTGTTTCCTCAGGAAAAAAAAATACAACTTTTTCTGAGTATTTCTTGTTCAGAAATGTCAGACTTAACAGATTCTGATGTCTTACTTTTGCTCCACTTAAAAAATCCTAACCTCTCTGGAGCCACTGTGAGGGGGTATATAAATTCAAAACTAGCAAAAAATGAGCTGATGGACACAGTGACTCCAATTAGCCTCCAAGGTTGGCACATACCTGTAGAAGTCTTTATTCTTACTGTAATGTGGGTTGTAACAGCTTGGCCAATGAGCAAAGCTTAGTTAGTAACTGAACTAGCTCAGCTGAAGAATGGGACTGGGTTCCTCTGTTGGGCCCTGAGATACTTCTCAGGTACTTGTGGTCTTAAACGGAGATGTGAAGAAAAAAGAATCCAGGTTAGATTCAAAGCTCAAACCCTGAGTGGGTTCCAGTGTTTAAGATTTGATTTCTTTTTTCCCCTTTTAGTTTGGCTAGAGGGTCCTGTTGAGAAACCCTTGCTTGTGCTATTTTGAAAAGAAGAGTGTTATGGAAAAGGAACACTGTTGTGGTATTGAACTGCATATTGTTTTAAACCCTGTGCAGTTTTCTTGGAAGTTTTCTTGGAAGTGTATAGTCAAAATGTAGAAGGGGTGGGACAAAACATGGTGTCGCTTGATGGCTGCATCCAAGAAGATGTATTCTACACTAAGTCCTGACAGTGACAGAATGTGCCAAATAAATCTATCATACCCATCTGGGTAGCAAGTCACCATTCTATAATCTGTGAGCTCAAATGTTGATTTGACTTCTTATACCAGTATTTTTAAAGATTCATCAAAACCTGTTTTTGATCTAATAATTATTTAACAGAAATGTGTTGAATGAAATGATTAAAATCATGAATCTACAGAAAATCAGTACAAGTGGAAAAAACATTGATTTATATAGCCAAGCCACACAACATTCCTGTATTCTGTGAATATAATTTTTTGCTTTCATCATTTAAGGTCTCTTATGGGACTTTGCCAAAAGATTTACAGAAGTCTAAATACACTATATCCACTGCCTTCCCGTCATCCATCCAGCTAGTGATTTTGCTGAAGAACATCAGATTTGTCTGGTATGATTTGTTTTTAGCAAATCCATGTTGGCTGCTCAAGATCAGCCTTTGCTTGTTGAGATGCTAGCAGATGGATTTCCTTATAATATGCTCCAGTAACTTCCTGGGTATTGAAGTCAGGCTAACCAGTCTATAATACATTGGTTTCTTCATTTAGTGCTTTTTAAAGAGGGCACTATGTTGGCCCTTTTCCAGTCCACCTGTCTCACTTGTTTAGTAAATATTATTGCCAAGGACTCTGAGATCTCCTCTGGGAGAGGAAGGATTTCCTTCAGTATGACGGGATACATTTCATCAGGTTCTACTGACTTTAATTCATTCAAACCAATCAAAAGCTCTCTGGTTGTCTTTCATTACCTCACCCTTCAGACTGTCCCCTTCTTTATCCGAACCTGGTGGGACTCCACCCATGACTGGACCATGGGTATAGATGGCTATACCTTGTACAGGAGGGATCGAGTAGATAAAAGGGGTGGGGTGTAGCTTTCTAAGTTAAGGAAAGCTACATGTCCCTGCAAGCTGATGTTGGTGACCAGAGTGGATGACTGGAGACCCTCTGCATTAAAATCTGTGAGGAACATGGCACAGAGGACACAATGGTGGGAGCCTACTACAGACCTCCCACCCAAAGTCAAGATTTTGACAAGGAGTTCACCCAGGAACTGGCTGAGGCCGCATGCTCCAGGACCATGGCTGTCATGGGTGACTTCAGTTACCCAGACATCTCGTGGGAGGATCACTCAGCAAAAGCCAAATGGTAGCAAAGCTTCCTATCATGCATGGATGACCTCTACCTGACTCAGGAAGTCTATGGGCGAATGAGAGGTAAAGCGCTACTCGACCTGGTATTGGCTACTGGGGATGACCTAATCGGCCACCTACTGATCGATGGGAAGCTGGGTGACAGCGACCATGAGCTGATCACCTTCACCATCTGTCGTAAAGCTGGAAAGTCAGTCAGCAACATGGAAGTCCTTGACTTCAGGAAAGCCAACTTTGACAAGCTCAGGAGGTTTGTCAGTGAGGCCCTAAGGGACCACAACCCCAGGGAGAGGGGAGTTCAGGAAGAGTGGTTGTTCCTCAAGGGAGCAATCCTCAACACACAAGCTAATTCTAGTCCATCTTGGAGGACAGGCAGCAAGAGGGCACAGCAGACCCCTTGGCTCTCCAGGGATCTAGCAGACCTCCTGAAGCTAAAAAGAAAGGCCTACAAAGGATGGAGGATGGGATTCACCTCCAAGGAGGAATACTCTGCGCTGGTCCGGTCCTGCAGGGAGCAAACCAGGAAAGACAAGGCTGCAACTGAACTCCAACTAGCTTCAAACATCAAGGACAATAAAAAGTCCTTTTTCAGACATGTGGGGAGCCAGAATAAAAGCAAGGGCAACACTGGACTCCTGCTGAACCAGATGGGAAAGCTGACAACTAACGCCCAGGAAAAAGCCAACCTATTAAATGGGGACTTTGTATCAGTCTTTCATCAGCCCCATGTGATGCCCAATCACAGGATAGGGAGGTCCAGGTGAGGGAGATCCCCTGCCCTCCATTAATGCTGACCTTATGAAGGAACATCTTGAGAAGCTGGATACCTTCAAGTCAGCCGGCCATGACAATCTACACCCCAGGGTACTCAAGGAGCTGGCAAGCATCATACCCAAGCCCCTGGCATGGATCTTTGAAAACTCCTGGTGCTCTGGTGTAGTGCCTGCAGACTGGAAGAAGGCCAATGTGGTGCCTATCTTCAAGAAAGGGAGGAAAGTGGATCTGGTTAACTACAGGCCTATCAGCCTGACTTCTATCCCAGGGAAGATCTTAGAAAAGTTTATTAAAGAGGCCATCCTTAATGGACTGGCCAATGCCAACATCCTGAGGGA
>NW_017728948.1:56686649-56705534 GCF_001723895.1 Crocodylus porosus
GATGTAGTTCAAGCACCTACATTGAGCACCTTCAAGAGTAAATTGGATGCTTATCTTGCTGAGATCCTATGACCCCAGATGAATTCCTGCCCTTTGGGTGGGGGCTAGACTCAATCTTCTGAGGTCCCTTCCAGCCCTAAGGTCTATGAAATCTATGAAATCAAACAATGTTTATTACCTTTATAGTTGCAGATTATTTGGTTTGTTTTATGAAGACAAAAGCAAATGTGAAGTAACCTTAGGATAACTTGAAGTTAGATCTCACTGGAGAGAGGGAAGCCCATTTTTCTGTTTCCAACTCTGCTTATGTATGTTGCTTTAAACAGTTATTGGACTAAAAAATTGGAAATCACTCTGGGAGCAAGGGCTGGAAGCCACGATTCTCCTTTCTGGATGAGTGCCCAGATCACTATGCAACAGAGTCATGATCCTTCTTGAATATTTTACTCTGGCCCATGAATTCTACATTCTTCTCTACAAAGAAACACAGCCTCAACAGCAGGGATTCCACCTTGTGTAGTCCATAGCCTGTTGATTGGAATGTTTTCTTGAGCAGTAGAGAAGGGAGTTTGAGCAGGAAAGACTTCTGGGGTCAGCTGACCCCAGCAAGATGGGCATCAAGACACTTTTTGAAGAGCACCACAGTGGGTGACTGTACCACCTCTGGGGACAGCCTGTTCCAAACCCTCGGTACTCAATTGGTAAAGAAGCTTTTTCTTATGTCTGGTCTGAAGTGGTCTGCAATAAGCTTGTGTCCATTGTTTTTAGTCCTCCCCTGAGGGGCCTTGGGGAATTGTAGCTCTTCCAGGCCCTGATTTATGCCCTTGATATACTTATAGGCTGCCACCAAATCCTCTCTGAGTCTTCTCTTCTCCAAGCTGAACAGTCCGAAGTCTTTCAGCCTCTCCTCATATGGCCTGGTTTCTAGGCCTCTAATAATGCACTTGGCCCTCCCTTGGACTCTTTCAAGCTTCTCCACATCCTTCCTGAAGCATGGCACCCAGAACTGGATGCAGTACTCCAGCTGCAGTCTCACCAAGGCTGAGTAGAGAGGGAGGATGACATCCTTAGCCTTGCTAAGATGCCTCGGTAGATGTATGCCAGTGTTTGATTAGCTCTGCCAGCTACAGCATTGCATTAGTGGCTCATGTTCATTTTGTTGTCTATCACAACACTCAGGTCTCATTCAGATGTGGTGCTAGCAATCATAGCACTGCCAAGCCTATAAGTGTGTTGTGGATTATTTCTCCCTAGATGGAGCACTTTACATTTCTTTGTATTAAGCAACATCTGGCTGAAGTCTGCCCACCTTGCGAGTCTGTCCAGGTTGGCCTGTATTGCCAGCCTGTTTTTGACCATGACCACAGTCCCCCATAGTTTGGTGTCATCAGAAAACTTTGCTAGTTTGCTTTTTATACCCAAATACAGATCATTGATGAACATGTTAAAAAGCACTGGTCCAAGTACTGAACCCTGAGGGATGCCACTGGTCACTCTTCACCATGATGACTCATTACCATCAAACAGTACTCTCTGGGTCCTACCACAGGGCCAATTACCTAGCCACTGGACTGTAAAGTAGTCAAGGCTGCACTTTCTGAATTTTTTTCATGAGGACTTCATGGGAGACCAGGCCAAAGACCTTTTTGAAGTCCAGGTATATGACATCAACCTCATTTCCCCCATCCAGGTGACAAGTAATCTGATCTTAGAAGGAAATCAGGTTGGTCTGGCGTGACCTGCCTGTAACAAACCCATGTTGGCTGTCCTTCAGAATACTGCCTTCTGCTAGCCTTTCTGTAATGGATTCTTTGATAATTTTCTTCAGAATTTTACCAGGTTAAAATGATTGGCCTGTAATTTCCTGGGTTTTCCTTTCTCCCTTTCTTAAAGATAGGTACCACATAGGCCTCCTTCCAAACTTATGGGACCTCTCATGAGTACCACGAGTCTTCAAATAACTTCACCATCAGTGCTCAATGACATTAGCCAGTACTTTTAGAACCCTTGGGTGTAGTTCATCTGGTCTTGCTGACATGTAGATATTTAGCCTTCGAAGGAAATTTACTTGTATTTACAGGAAGCAAATTTACTTGTGATTAGAGTAAATCACTGAACAGTATAAGGCTGCATGTGTAGATGGTGATGCTCATTGTGCAGTTATTTGTGCTAATCTCGAGTAAAGTGTCTTGTGTAACACACTCTGCTTGTATTGTAGTATTTGATATAAATGAACTTTTTAAATTTCATGATGTAATTGGAAGATACTGGAGTGAGTTATTTAGCATACACCCAAGGCATTGCCATCTATAATGGACTAAATCAACTCATTTATAGAAAAGGTATTAGAGAGAGAGAGCCCTCCAGCCAGGGGGATTCCAGATACCCCAGGGTGACCAAAAATTTCTAGAAGATTCTTGCAATTCATGAGACTTCTGTTGGGGTGAGGGGTGTTTGGTGGTGATTTATGAAGCTAGCTGGGGGATATGCTTTCTCTTTGGATGATCTCAGGCCTATGTAAGAGTCCCAGGTCCCAGATGCAGGGCTAATGCAGGACAGCTGATATCTGAAAACACTAAAAGAACTCTCAGGAGGGCTAGGATGTAGCCAAAGGAGAAGGTAAAAAAACTCCAACTCCATACTAGCATAAAACATCACCATGAATATGAAAAAAACACTATTTCCTGCTCTGACACAGAGTCTCTTTGCAGATATTGACAGTTAACATTGTACTTAATTAGGGTTTTGCGATGGAGTTGATGAATTCTTTGAACATGCTATGAAAAGTTAAGGATAACTAAGCAGTGCAGGTGAAGGGGTTTGGCACATTGTAGTGGGGGAGAATACTGCTGTGAATGCGGGCTGCTCATGCATGTGTGTGTGCATGTGCATGGCACCCCCCTGACCACAGTGCCCTGGGGCAATCACCCATGTCTGGCTCACCCTGTCTGTGACTTATGCTTCCATTTACTTCACACATAGAAGAAACTGATTATTGTAACTGAGAAGAGAAATATGGACCTACAGAATACCGAGACCCAGCGAAAGACTCATAAATGCCGGTCATATTCATAAATGAAAAAAATTGTCATATGATTTAAGTAGATTCTGTGTTGCATACAATGTGTCCCTGCTGTGCTTATTTAAAGGTTTCTATTTAAAACTAAAATATACTACTAGTTTCAGGTAAACTAGTTGGTAATATAAATTCTGTACAACTTCCAAACCAAATGTGTGTCTAGCTATTTTTAAATACTTCTGGTGCAAGTTCCAGATCTAAATTGGCATGTGTACTTGTTTGTAAAATATTTTTCAAATTTGATTTTGTTTTATTGTGGTATGTTATTTCCAAGGGACACTCATGATTCTAGGGTACATGGTTGCTGCCACAGAAAGCTGATTAATTGGCTGTGTCAGTTTTCCAGCTCAGCTAATCAAGAGAGCTAATTGACATTCCAGAATGCCTACAGTTTATTAAAGGTGATGACACAAGTATCAGGAACTTTTCCTCTGGAGTTTGGGAGTTAATTGGATTCCACAGAAATCAGTGGTAAAGAAAAGAGATCCATGGATTTAAAGAAAAAGATTTAACTCAAGTGGTTCCAACAACATGCTCAGCCCATGAATACAACTCATTTTTCCTTCAAAGATCTTTGATTTTTTTTTGTTCCAACTCCCAAATGCCTCATTTGATTGTTCTATTATTTAGCTCTACCTTTTTCTGCTTCTTTCAAAGACCTGAAGGGTTTTGCACCCAAACACTTGTTGAATTTCTCTCAAAACTAAAATATCCCCAAAATGGTACCATAAAATAATCCAACGCCTTCTTGGTCGTTTTAAATTCCTAATCTTAGCTTCATCAAAGAGTTCTCTCGTTTCCTCATTTTTATAAAGTGCCAGTACACCAGGACCTCTGACTACTGTAACAAGGCTTGTGTGCATTAGTCAGTCTTTGCAAGATAGGGCATGACAGTCTACAAGTACACGTTATGGTTAGGAACCAACACTGAAAAAGCCCAAGGCAGAATCAGTCTAAGTTGTGTGGTTTTCTGTAAGCAGCGTATTTTAGATCAGTAGCAAACAGAACACATATTGGACCTTTGGTATGGTAAGAGGGAGGTATCTTATCCTGGATTCTACCATTTTTAAACCAATCTATGTATGCCAAACTTCTTTTCTGTTATGGGTACAGACTGTTTTCTGCTCACTTATACCAGTAAAAGTGTAATGTCTATACCTGGCTGTCATGAATTTGAAAGTAACTACAGGCAGTTGGCTAAAAAAAATATCTAGTTTATCAGATATGAATGAATGTCTGGCTCAAGAAGACCTGCCAACTTCAGAAAAAGTTCACAGTTGTTCATCCCATGATAATAATACTAAGACTCCAGTGACTGATTCCAAGACAGCTTGAGAACTGAGTCAGCTGTTTTCTTAGAAAACTTTTGTTTTCCCCATGAATTTATCCGAGCCCATCAGTAGCCTGCAGAAACAGTATTCCTCTTCATTGTTTATTCCCACTTGACTTTCTTTAAAAAATTACTCTTGTAACCCTATAATATGGTACTAAATAGATAATATGTTGCACAGTCAATGACACTTTTGATAAATTAATGTGAAAGGATATTAAGATTTTCTTTATTGATTGCTACTGTGAAAAATAGTGATTTCTCCTTAAAAAAAAGGTTATTACACTCTATCCTTGTCTGAACAGATTTTTGATGTTGAATTATTTGCTATGCTACACAGAGTTCCCCCTGGGAGGAGCTTGCTCTGGCCTTTCAGTCCCTGACTTTCCTTGGTTGTCCATGGCCCTGATTCAAGTAGCTAGTTTTCAATTCTACTCCTGAGAGGTCCTTTACCTCTTATTGGGAAGAAAAGGTAAAACCCCAAGTTCCAAGGAGCAAAACTGACAAGTCTTTCTTCAATAAAAGCCTTTATCAGGATAAAGACCATCTGACCAGAGATTCTATACCACCTCCAAAAGTTCCTCTGTTTCCAGCCCAGCCCTAGTCCCCTGAAAGGTAGTCTGCTGTTCCCTCTCTTGTCTACCCAGCTCTGAGCCCCAAAGCTTCCCACTGGTCTCTGTATTCAGACTCCCTTCACCACCCAGACACTCTGCTTGTTCACCCTCAGCTATCCATTATCATGCTTATCTCCTTCAGGTTCCCTGGAGCCTCCTGGGTGTCATTGACAATCCTACCTGGTTGATGTTTCAACAAGGCTATTCAATTCCTTTTGTTATTGGAGCTTCATCTTATCTCATCTTGCACATAGGCAGCTCATTCTGTTAGCAGGGAATCTATTATGCCTTCTTTTCCTGTATATTAACATTTTAGGTAAACTGAGGCCAATATAACAACATGAACATATTTAAAACAGAAATATTGTAATGCAACCCATGGTCTGTCTCACACATCTACAGCAGTAATCTCTTAATCACCAAACTATGCATGAATAAGGACTGTACGATCAGATCAAAGCCAGACAGGAGATGCATCTTAAAACACCATAAACAAGTTCAGTCTTAAATTGTTATGAATCTTAGTTTTTAGAACCGTGAAGATTAGACACATTATAGGTAGGGTAGTTGTTACTGACTGCAGTTACTTGTGACAAGTGGTTTTTTTTATTATTTTTAGTGCAATTTAATTGATTTTTAAATATATTTTCAATAAATGAATTTGAAAAGCAAAGTACTGATTGCATCCCTGTACAATAAAAATGAGCTAAAAATCGTTCAGTGTGTGCAAGCTGGTTCATAGTGATGTCAGTAAGCTGGCAAGCATTTCATCTTATGTCCATATTTGTTTGTATCACTATCAGATGCAGCACAATCATGGAAAGTACACTGTCCTTGCTCTGGAATAACCAACTGTGTCCAAGTACACTCATAAAATAATTAACCTCAGAGCTCTTTAGTGCAGAAATATGAACAAAGACAATGGAGTTTAAGTGGATAACGCATGAGATAATAGCTCAGCCTTGAAGAGATGTGCTTATTTACTTTACTTCTATAAAGGGAATCATTACTGGAAGACATTCTGCAAGACCATTTGAAGAAGGTATTGAATGAACAATATTTAAAGGATCTCTGTACAATATATGCTGTTAATATCTATTTTTTATTGATTGCAGTAAGTGAAAATACTGAGAGAAATGTAGGCTCAAGTTTGAAGAAACACACTCTGTACCTTAGAAGAATCTTAATAATTTAGACCATGTTATTGCAATATTTCCAGTGCTTTATAAATTAATCTGAATAATTTGGATCAAATGCAGATCATTTTCTTCTCACTACTGAAAAAAAGAAATCTGGTATGTTATTACCATAACTATAGCTATATTAGTACCATAAATATTTACTACATCTGTTCTAAATCCAAAATTTGATTTACTAGGCAGCCTTCTTGAGAAACAATCTGCAGGCACAAAACATGGAAATCATTGAAGTCACTGAATCAAAGTCATTCAAAAGTACTTAAGGGAATTAGGAACAAAATCCCCATTATGAATTTAATGAGAAACTACTTAAGAATATAAAAAAAAATGGTAGAATGCATTTTCAGAACTAAGAATTCCATAGCCAATGGCCATACATTTTGAAAATAAGAAATATTCATATTAACATAGTGTATTCCTTAAGACAGCTACATATTGTAGATTTGAAAGACATGGCATGAATTCAGAATATTTTAAAAACTTCAATATGTTAATATTGGCCTGGCCATTTGAAAATATTCATAAAAGTAAACAGAAATTAAATTAGAAGCATGTTAACATTTGAAACAGATGATTCAGGGAAAGCTAAAATATGTGAAAATCAAATGACATTAACATTCTTTTAAAACAGATAAAAACAGGAAAGCTGACGACAGGATGGAAGAGCAGAACATTATGAATACTATATATGAGGGATATGGAGTCCCAATTATCAGTTTTAATCCAGGAAGAAGTAACTTGTTTAGAAAGGAGCAAGATGAAGTTGTGGAAGTCCTAGAATTTGATACCAGATTCTGATCTGTTATAAGTTTGATGGATAAGGGGGTGCAGAACTGCACTGACCAAGTAAAGTTCAAGGAATTATTGGGTTTGAGATAGAAAGCGTATGCAGGTTTAAACTCGAATTTGCTCAGCTCAGTCTAAGAAGATAGAGCCTTGATACCTCCTGTTCCCATGACAAATTTCAACACAGTCAACACAATAGTATCCAAGTGGCCACACAATATGTCTATATTTAAAATAAGATTGGCTTTCCTTTGTCTATTCAGAAACACCATGAGAACTGCTTTTAAGCACTTAATTTTACTGTAATCCAGGAAAGTTAATTCAATACAATAAGGTCCAATCTGATTTCTCAGCAAACAGAATACTGCTCATTTTGTATAAACTGGTCCATTTTTCCGTGGAAATAAGGTTCTATTACTTTAAAGGAGATATACAAAGGAGATTAAAAAAAAAAAGATTGTTTCAAGATTCACAATTTCTCTATAGTCACAAAGTATACTTTGGTTTTTTATTTTCTTATGCTTATTCCAGTAGGTTTTATATATCCTCTGGCTTAACTTTTTATATGATTTTTTAATAAATGGTTTATAAAATAAGATTAAGTTATGTATAATAAGGCATACTGAAAGCCAGGATGAGTAAGGAAGCTTTTCTCTGACATACATGTCTGTGGTATATTATTTTGTTGAAATATCTGTTACAAATTTAAGATTGTCTAAGTATTTATCAAACGAGTAAGAACTTTAACAAATACCAATAAATGAATTTGTCCAAGAAATAAAAACTTGTAAATTCATATCATATTAAAGTTGATTCTCTTTGAAGATATTAATCTTTTTATTCCAATCAATGGAATCATGTGGTTACATGAGTTATGAACCAGATGGATATTACTGTCATTTTTATTATGTTGGAAAGAATTATAACTCAGAAAAAGTTGAAGAGCATTATTTTCATTACTGTCTTTCTATATTCTCTTCTTTTGCTTCTGTTCCTTTCAGAGAATATTGCATTAAAAATGAAATTCGCAATACTTGGACTTGCTTAACTGGAATAGTGAATATGAAAGTCAAATTCAAATAAACACCCCTACTGTGCTGCTGCGGTACTTACTTGAGACTAAGCCCAACATTATGAGAAGAGATTGCATTAGGGTTTTGTCCCTGCCATTCAAATAAAGAGCATAAATCTACAAGATTGGAAATATAAGTTGGAATCCTGTCTTTTTTAATCAATGTCAGTTGAGGTCAGTGAGGACAGAATGTCATGTCTAGGTGAGCTCAGACCCATAATCAAACTCAAGAACTACACTGCAGTAATCTGTAATTATTTTGATGAAGTGTGGAAAAAAATAATTTTTCACAAGGGTTAAAACTCCATCAGTGAAAGAAGCCTCAGTTATCCCTTAAGTCACAGCACACAAAATAATCAGCAGAACATAGTATTGGAAACATCAGTTGGTCATTCATTTCAAAGTGGAATTCATATTGGTTTTCAATCAAATGATTGCTAACTCACTAGTTCAGTATTTTTTGTGCTATCAAAGAGAACGTCTTCTTAATTGCTACAGTTCTGAAAGTTTCCTCTAATGCAACCTAGGGCTGTGCAAAATTACAAGTGACATGAGTTTTGCTCTGAACAGTTTGAGGTGCAGTTTCCAAGAAATCCCTACACCTAGTTCCTTGAAACTTGGAAGACCTCATGGCCTCATAAGGGGCTACCATCCCTAAAGTTTTCATCCCACTGTGCCTTAATACACACACAAAGTCACACGTCATGAGGTTTGCGTGTCAGCAGTTTGAGGTGCAGTTTCCCAGAAACTCCTGCACCTATCTCTTTGAAACCTGACAGGTTTTGTGGCCTCAGCAGGGGCTACCATCTCTTCTGTTTTAATTCAAATCAAGAAATAAATGACAAAGTTACAGGCATTTTTGTGATTCCCCATTATAGCCTATGGGTGAAACGTCGAACACACTGGAACTGTCAAAACAGTGAAACAGTTGTGACGAAATGAAACAGAACAGGGCTTTGAAAAAGCTAAATGAAACACTGTCCCTTCAAAACAAAGAAGTAGAAATTGAAATGAAACAGTGCTGTTTCACACAGCCCTAATGCAACCTGCCCTAAGTAAATTCATATTTGCCAATTTCATCTAAGAAACTGAATAAAAAATAAATAGCACAACTTGGAATGACTCCTGGACTTGGCAGAGGAATACATCAATACATTAAAATACTTTGCATCTCCACCAACATTTGCCCTTGATAGTGCACAATAACAATAGTATCAGGGACTACTGAAAAATGTAGGCCGTAATAGAAGCCAATGAATCCTGCTGCCATTTCGTGACTTAGTAAAGATTCTTTTTTTCTTCTGACCCTCCAAGAAATCACCTCAGACCAAACATACTTATTAAGGCCTAGTATAAAGAGAGGGATAGAGTTAGACCAAGGGGGAAAATTCACCTGAGCCTGGGCCAGATCTATATAATGGGCACCCCTCATGGACTGGATCTAATCCAGGGCATGGGGCAATGGTGGCAGTCACCATTACAGCATTTGGAGTGGCAGCAGGCACCATAATGGTTGGAGCAGTTGGAGCAGCAGTGGGAGTGGTGGCAGCCATTGTGGCAGTAGTGGAACAAGTAGATGCAGGCCAGGAAGTCAATTGCCATGGCACAGATGGGTTGGGTGGCCACTGGGCAACTGACACCTATGTTGCACAGTCCCTTGTTTTCCTGCCATCCACTGAGGGCCATGTCCATTAGGGGACAATGGCTTCAGATTCTGCAACAGACTTCACCACTGGCCTTGCCCCCAAATTTCCTGGCCTACCAGTAGCCCAGCATACTGAATGGAGCAGCTCCACAGACCAGAGCTAGCCCATGGACTGTATGTTTGACACCTGTGAATTTGACTCATGATTTCACTCAGAAGTTGTAATTACCTCAAATAAACTTTCAGTGTGAAAGTCTGAAATCTGTTTGGATGAAAAATAAATCCATGAAGTTATAAAAGGGATTACTAAACTGGCATGGAGAAATTATGTCTTCAAAATGCATAGTTTTACAATGGGATGACCTCAGATAGGTTTCAGTGAAATATAGCAAATCAAGGGCAACATAATGAATTGTCAAGGTCTTCTTAGTTATCAGTGAAGAATGTGGTATAAGCCAACCAGATTTCAGCCTTGTAGTCACTACCCAGACCACTGAGAAATGTAAGTGAGTGGTCCATTGGCAGATCTTGTGATTAAGACAATTTTATGTCATGTTCATAGACAATACACTGACACCAGACTTTCAGAACATTGGAACTACATCATGTTGAGGAATCACAATGTCATAGAATGTGACACCTGAAAATTTTATCTGTGTAATAAAAGTGCTTGCTGAAGGCTCTGTGAAGATTAGACCTAGTGTTTTTCTGCCATTTGTTCAGATATTAAGTTATATGTTGTTACTAAGAGCCTAATTAAAGTCTTAAATGTAGTATGAGGTCTAGTAAATTTAGCAAAGCCTTATAGACTTGATGGTAGGCCCTGTGACATAGTTAAAATTAACCTTATCAGAAGAATGCAGGCTTGCACTGCTATTGGTCAGCCTAAGGACAGTTAAAGTAAAAAGAATCTGAAGTTATCAGCATAGCTCAGAAGTTATAAATTGGCTGGCACATCCGGAAATCATTTAGAAGGAAGATACAACTCTGTGAAAGGAACTACAAATTAGTTTTTGGCCTGGATTCAGTGGGTCCATGGATCTCGAGGACCCCAAGGGCTGAATACCAGTGTCCTTCCCGATACCTCTCAGACAGTGCTGATTGGGGATGCCAGACTTCGCTGGGCTTTGTGGAAAAAGAAACTTGTTATACATCAGGCATCAGAGGGGACTGCTGATAAGTTGCCAACGTGAATTATTATCATCTGTCATTATCTGTCTTGGTATAGTTGTATTTTTCTTAAGTCAATAAACCTTTCTTTCCTCAACTATATTCTCAATCCCAAACCCTCCGCAGGCAGTTGAGACATAAATTGGCATCACAAACAGGATTGAGAGATGCTGGTCTGCAGAGAAAGGTTGGAATGGAGGGAGTTGCATGGGCCCCATTGGTGGCTTTGCTTAAGGAAATGACAGGGATGGAGAATCCCAGGTGGGATAAGGACAGGTTGAGACCTGCCTGGAGTGACCCGGGACCTGTACCCAATCATTGGGCTAGGTTTGCTACTGCTGTCCGGGGTAAGCCCAAGAAAGGGTGCTTGTCATTACTGCTGGGGATAATGCCAAAATGACTTGATTCTCACTGACAAAGGAATAATCCTAAATGAAATTTAAGAGAGTAGATTTGAGCAAAAGGAATTGCACAGTGTTTGAGATTTTCTTATACAGGAAGGTAACATTTAATCAGAAACAGATATTATGCTTTACTCAGAACAATAATAGATGAAGATATGCTGTTTCCTTTGTGGTGTGCTAGTGAAGCAAATATAGCAGAACCTAAGAGCATCCCCTGTTTATGGATTTCCTGGCACATGGATTAGTTAATGACTGTAGTTCTAAGATAGTTAGCATCAATACCAGCCTCTCAAATCCTCATGTATGGGAATAGGCAGCATTATCAGTCAGAATGGAGTCAGGAAGCACTAGAGATTCTGGCCTTGAATGTGTAAACATGCATGCACATGCATGTATATATTAATGTCTGGTAAAGAAAATAGCTTGTCAAGAACATTAGAGCAGGTGAGCAGATTACAGACATCTTTGTGGCACTCCTTACTCAAATGGTAAAGAACACAAGCAAAATCAGTATAACGTTACATTAACTAATCATTTTTGATAAGCTAGACTGGAGGCAGTCTGTTTTTTTCCAGTGCTAGTTAAGTTTAAATAATACATATATTTATTTTAGCCAGGCAATAAATTTTTTTTGGAACAATCAATTTCAGCAATCATACTACCATACTCTCACTGAAAGGATAAGGTCATAAAAAAGCATTAAAACAGATAAGCAGTGATTAAGACTCTAACTGGCCTGTAAATCTTGGGACTGAAAAATAAATCACATACTTGTTAAATTTATCAAAGCAATATTCTATATGTTATAAACTTTTTCTCAGTCAAAGATTCAGAAATAGAGAGCCAAATTGTGTTTTCCAATACACAAGTTCTATCTTTACTTAACATCAGTAGGAGCCCACACAAGTATTATTAAGACAGATTTTCCCCTCAAATATTCATACCATATAGGGAATCTTAAAAGAACTCCATCAATGTGGTTAACCTCAAGTGGCCTCGCTATCATCAAAAATCTTTTGTTGCTTTTGCAAGTAGAAATGCACTTAGAGTCTATGAAGCCAGTTAAAAACCCGAACCCATGTAAAATGTGCACTGATGTATAGAAAGAAAATTGAAGGTCACCAAGAGCAACAACTTAGATAAGAGTGTAAATCTAGGAACAGATTCTGAAAATAGAAAGATCTCCAGAGATTAGCAACTAAGAAAAAACAGGAATCAACAAAAAGCCCAGAAGGGGATGGAATATAGCTCAGAATTTCCTTTTATGCTTTAGACTATACAATTCTATTTTGTATTAGGTTCTGGACAAAACAGATAACTTTAGTTTGTGACAATGGCTTTGCTGTTGACCATAAAATTTATTATTAATCAGAACTTTCAAAATCCAACATTTCAATAACAGGAAGAATTAGAGAAACTACCCAGTGCTTCCAAAGTGGATCTCCTGTTGGATGATGATCCCCTATCGCCTCTCAAAGGTAAACTACTGCTTATTTAGGCAGAATATTTAAATGACAAACTGCCATAATGAGCTGCTGGCCTAATTTCCCAAAGAGTAAACTGGGCTTCTTCCTCTTTGCAGATGAATCTAGGAGGGTGTTACAAGCTTGGCTGGAGAGGTAGAACCAGAAGCATAGTAAATGCCAGACCTGGCTAATATTGCCTCACTTTTGAGCTAGCGAATTCTACTTTCCTTGTTGCAAGGAGCTTATGACCCCAGGAGGGGCAAGCATATTTAAGTGAAGGTAGATTTCTAATGGAAATGTCACAGGGCACTAAGAGGCGCCTGTTCCTTTAAGCCCAGGGGCAGCCTAGCCAGGGGGCTCTGCAGTCTAGGCAGTGCATCACAACTGCAGGTTACCTGAGCAATAGGCTAATAATGTACTTAGCTGGCACCGCAGATGGTCAGCTGACCAAAAGGAAGCAAAGGCCTGAGCTCATATGAGCCCAATGCTGGGACTGGCAGTAGTTAGGTCTCTGGCAACAGTCAGGGTAAGGAGCTCCTGCACAAGGAAGCTACTCAGGGATGTTTGGTAGCCTATTCTGCTGCCTGCAAGAATAGAAAGGCTCCAAGAGCTAATAAGGTACCCAGGGCTAGGAGCCATGCTATATGAAGGGAGAAGTGTGCCTTCTTAAAGGGGCAGAGCTCAGCTTCTTCTGGTTATTGTTATGTTATAGCCTAGGACCTTATGTTTGCATTACTGATTGTACCAGAGGTTTGTGATGAGGCTGTAAGAGGAGGTTTGGAGGCCTCATTAGTGCCCAGAGGGGCAGACCTGGACAAGGACCAGAGAGCCTGGTACCAGAGAGCCCAGCACCACTGGAATGCAGCAGACAGGGGCCAGTGGCCAGTAACTGGAACAGATCAAGCTGAGTTAGTGCCTCGGACCCAGGTCCAACACAGTGGGCCTAGGCTAGAAGGCCTAGCCAGATTAAAGGGGCTGAAGCGGAGTAGGCTGAGACCCTAACAGAGGGAACAACATTCCTGTAACACCCACAAGGCATGGGGCATGGTAAAAGTGGGGTTTGGAGCCATGTGATTAATGTATAAGGCTTGAGGGGCTCTGTGTGGCACAATTCTGGAGTGAGGTCTGGTGAAGGGCCCAGGGACTCATGCAAGGGTCAGCAGACAAGGGCTACATAAGGCCCGTGGACAGCCTCTTAATTTATTACTTAACCATCAAGACATAGCAGGAGAGACAAGAGGGCACCCTCAGGGCAGAGCTGGTATGATCACAGAGCCACTAGGAGCTCACAGCCACATCTTGGGACCCTGGTCCATAACAAAGCGTTTGTTTCTTCAAGTCCTCCAAAAACAGATTACATGCTTTACAATGAAACAAATACTGTATTTTCTTGAATACCACATCCCCCAGAAAGACACAGACTTTGGTTTTGGAAGTCAGAATGTAGAAAAGAAAGATGCTTCGAGTCCTAGCTGAGTGGGCTGACTACATACATCAGCTCACTCACCCTCAGCCAGGTCAGTGACTCTTTGGTGGCAAATGTCATAGTGTTACCTTCACAGTCACTGCCAAATTTATAGCAGCTTTTTTGCTGCTCATTCAAAAGATACTGCCATTTCAGTCACAGTTGTCAGTGGATTAACAAATGGATTCTGTCCTGCTGCTTTCTGGCCAGAGAGAACTGTCAACCACTTTGGCAGCCATTCCATGCTCTTATTCCATCAAAGAAAAAAATCCTCACTTAAGACATGCATGCCAATTTTGGAGAACTTGTTTTAGGGGAAAAAGGTATATGGTAGCTATGATATAGATTTTTTTTAAGGACATTCAATTGAGCTTACAAATAGAGATGATTTTAATAATATGGTTTATGCACTGTCCATTTGTTTTTGTTTTTTTTATTGATATACCTTGTAAAAATGCATCTAATTATCATTAACAATGTTATATAAGGATGTTTTCTTGAAGGATCTCTTAAACACAAAAACCAAGAAACACAAGTCTTTTGCCCCTATGAACTGGACAGAAAAAAAGGAGTATAAAAAGTTAGTTATAAAAGAAAGGAAGAAGTATGTCCAGGCAAGGAAACTAAGTTACAAGAGTGCAAATTTGGCTACACCTTAGTAGCTCACTTATCATCATATGAGTTTGTGCCAAACACAAACTGGAATCAACAAATTTTGGAGAACTGTATATATGAATTATGTAAGGATTAATATATCTATGCACTGATATCTGTAATTCACAAATGTAGAAACAGAAAACTATAATATCTGAATTCAAGATCCTTGAAACATTGTCTTAAATCAGTTTGAAAGGCAATCAGTAATTTGTGAGTAATTTGCATGCCGACAATTTCTCTTTTTGATGCTATTTTGATTATCATATCATTATCTGATAATGTTTATTTGCACCTAGATTAATGCAAATGAATGAGAACAGGAAATAAATTAAAAGCAGAAATATAATTTTCAGCCATAATTAAAACTGCTGATTTCCAGGCAAAGTTATTTGGCTGTTCTGATCATGAGAAAACTCTTTGAATGATTTCATTGTCCATGAACTCATGATTCAGGATAGATGCCATTATGTGGTGTGGCCCTAACTGTCGTCTAGTGGTTTAAGTCCTATTATGGATTTAGGAGCTAGCTAGTAATACTTAAAGCAAAGATTCAGTATTAAAAATTATCCAACTTAGAGTATACTTCAATGATATTTGCCTCGTTATTCAATATATATTTGAGATTTCTCAATGACCATTTAAAAATGATTCAAGTACATTTTGACAATATGGAACTGTCTATCTCTGAATCCATAAACCCATAAAATTCAGTCTCTGTTTTGAAGGAAAATCTCTAAAATAGATCTGAAAATATTAAAATAAAAAATCCCTTGATGCTGGGAAAGCAGGATTTCTGAATAAAATAGTTCAAAGATAATTGGGCTAAGAATTTTTGGCATCACTTCTGAGCTCACCATTTTCAAGGATATAAATGTGCTGATTAAACTTTCAAAATGCATGTAGTAGTGAGTATAGTAAGTATGACTGCGTTCTTACTTCTCCCATGAACACTTTTGTAAAACAGCAATATATTATAAAATTTAGTTACTATACTTTCCTTTGAGATTACAGTCAGGATCTTCTATCACTTTTTCCCTCACTCAGGATGCAGCAACAGATCTGCCCTTGGGTTTTGGCCTGCTATCATTAAATAATATCTGCCTTCATAATATGAAATCTGGAACCACCGTACATTCACAATTCTCCTTTAGGTCTTTTCTAACTACTGTGGGGAAAAGGGAAACTATTTTTTCCTGGGAAAATCTAGACATTTTTAAATTGAGGACTGTAGACTTTATGACAATGGGAGATACGTTCCAAGGGAGGTTGTTTGAAAACTTTAATACAGTGTCTTACTGTTTTAATCTGTTCTTTTCCCCTGTTTTCAAGTTAATCAATAAGCTTTATCCAGAACATGGGATTTTATTTTATTTCTTTAATATCTGTAAAATTGTTTGCATTATAATGCACACCTTCCCAAGCATCTTTATGGGAGTTAGGGGATTTAAAAACAATGCCATTGTACTTTGCTACACATAAAGGAAAAGCATAAAGACCATGCAGACTGGAGTACTTTAAACTCTACTAACTTCAAATAATGAAAAGCTTCAGTATAAAGTTTAAGAGTTTATTTTCTTCTCTCTAGGTAAGTGCCACAGTCATAATGCCTCTAGTATACTGGAAGTTACTCCACGTAAGTCCCAGGTGTACTAAGTCAGTTAAAGAAGTTTATAGAAAAAAATGTCAAGAGCGGAGTTAGTACCTTAGGGACTTCAGTATGTGGCAATGATTTTCTCTCATACTTTCTGAATTCTTTATCTGGATAAATAACCTAACTTTTGCAGGCTAAATACAAAAGCAGAAAGTGCAGATTTGTTTCAGATTAGGTGTAGGAACCCTGTAGCAATAAATGTTATTTAATTATTATTTCTATTGAATCTAGAAGTTTGAATAGAAAATTTTACCCATGCTTCCTTGAAAATGTTCCCTATTCAAGTACTAAAGGTGCATAGATCATACAATAGATTTGTGGCATGCATGCTTACACAAGGAAATGAAACCAATATAGGGTGCAAAACTAGATCTGGAAATTACTGATAGTCAGACATGCTCTGGTTTACATTACTTCCATATCCAAAATAAATCCACATATTTTTTTCTATCTGCATATCAAACCCTAACAGATAAACACTGCCAATTTACCATGACAAACCATAAGAATTAGCATGAGGGAGACTATTTTGGCATTATTTTCTAAAGGTAAATTTTGACACTGCTTGCCAGGATCTATATTCCATATATCTTGTGGGCTTTTTTAAAAAGTATGGTATCATTTACTTTCAGTTTTAATACTTCATGTTTGAATTCTGCAATTTCAAGATATGGGTCTTCTCTTCAGCCCATGTACAAAGCTCAAGTAGATTGTTTGCAGCTGTGAAGCCAACCTTAAGCTGTATTCCCCCACCACAAAAGTCAATCAGATGCACTCTGATACCAATGCATACAAACTTACCTGAACTAGTTAGTTCACCTACAAATGTCACTGTAGTTGTGGCAGCGGGCATCTCAGCCAGACCAAGTTGCCCAAATATTATTTATCCTGAGTGCTAGGCAGGTGGTCTGCACTGAACATTAGCTGCACTGGATCACCGCTATGGATAAGGACAGAAATTACGCATATGTGATCAGAAACTGGTTCAAATCTATAACACAACAGGGGTTCTTGTACATATGATGAAAACTGGTCTTTCTTGAGGTTTAATTGTGTCATGCTGTACACATGTGGGGGGAGGGTTAATGATTAAATGTGTGTGTTACATTGCAAACTAAATCACATCGGCATGTAGTTTACTTTGCAATGTAGCTACTTTTAAGTTGCAACCTTTTGACAGCTCACTGTCCACCCTTCCCTTCCCCGCCACCCCTGCTGTGGGAGAGCAGGTTGGAGACAGAAGCAGCGAGAGGCCCAATCCTTTTTTCCCCGCTGCAAAGCCTGCTCACCTCTCTTGCAGCCAGGGAGTGAGCTGCAGGTGGGCTGAGCAGCCCTTGAACTGTTGGGGGCCCCAGTCCCTCCTTCCATGGTGCTAGCATCTCCTGGGGCCACCCAGGTGGGCTGCTAGCAAGTGGGTGTTGCCTCAGTTCAGGCTAGGGTAAACAGTTAGACTGGATTGGTGCTGCCTTTGAGCTGGGGCAGCAAGGGCCTGCTAGCAGCCCACCTGGGTGGCCTCGGGAGGTGTTGACAGTGTGTAGGGAAGGACCAAGGTCCATGCAGCCTAGGGCCCACTGGTGGCTCACCCAATGGCTGTGGGAGAGGTGGGAAGGCTCTGTTGGGGTGTTAAAAAAAAAAAGGCTCAAACCCACAAAAAAACCCTTGTTGGTTTTTTTGACAGAGCCTGCCTGCACAAGCTGCCACCAGGCTGTACAGCTGCAGGAGGAGAGGAGGGTGGTCCTCCTCTCCACAGTAGTGGCACCCCACCTGGGTGGGCTGCTAGCTGTGCAGGTTCTGCCCCAGCTCACAGGCAGCAACCACCAGATCCAACTCTTCTCTGAGCCCACATGGTGAGGAAGGACTGGGGCCACTTGGCCCACCAGCAGCTCACCCCCCAGCTGCAGGAAACTTGGGCAAGCTCTGCGTGGAAAAAAAAGAAAAAGGACTGGTCCACTCACTGTAACAGCGATGGAAGTGCCTAAATTGAAATGGTGGGTTTTTTATCATTGCAATTAAAAACACCGTTTCAATTTAAGAGACTAAACCCTTGTCATGTGTACAAGCACCCCAGAAGTTCAGTGCCCATAAACAACTTTCAAAATGGTTGAAACTGGTTTAACATAAACCTGGATAGTGCAGGATCAGACCTAACTGATTTAGGTGAAACCAGATCCTGTCCCTGATCTACTCCAGATTCAAGTTAATTCAAGTTAACTCAATTGCCCAGCATCCTAGGATTCTTTGCACTCTCCCCCACCCCCACACTCCTTTCAAGGTGGGTGAGCTAGCCTTGGCCCACATTGTCTGCTCCAACCAACCCAGAAGGTGTGCTATAGTACCCCCCCCCCCC
>NW_017728948.1:56705634-56744519 GCF_001723895.1 Crocodylus porosus
TAGTGCTCCTCCTCCACCCTGAGCTTCTGGCCTGGGGTACTGCAGGTATATGGCTGCATTTATTGAATCAAAAATGAATGTCTGTTCACTTTCTTATCAGATCAATCTATATAGCTAAGACTAAACTGTGAAGACTGAATCAATCCTTCTTGGGCTTTTTGACCATCTGGACTTAGCCTATATGATCCAGGCAGTTTAAAGTTAGCTTAGGCACCTCTACGTAAGTTTCAATCACATCTCTGGATTTCAATAGAGCAGTGCTACACAACTTTCCAAGCCTGCAGGCTGGAAGTGATGCAGGGCCAATAAAAGGCCTGATCCACCATGGTCTTTCCTGACTGGGGCCTGATCCAGCAGGATGCAGGCTTGGCCTGCCCAGGGCTTGATCTACCCAGCACATGAGGCCAGCCTTGTTAGTGCTCGATCCAGCTTGAAGGGACAGCTTGGGGCATGTGGAATTGGGGCCCTTGCCAGATTGTTCCAAGTCAACTGGCCCAGGGGGCTTGGAAGTTTGTTGGTACGAGAGGGTAGCAATATTAATAATTGCCACTAGTCCTCTGCTGTCAAATTTCTGGACATGTGAAGAGCCCTGCAAGCAGGATCACATGGCTTAATGGGCCTGATCTGGCCTGCAGGCTGGAGGTTGAGTACTACTGTGATACAGCAATAGTGTCACACTGAAAATAACCTTGCTTTCCCCCAACTCAATTTTGTTTTTCCCTAGGTAACAAGAACCAATGAAGTGTTGCTGGAAAGTGCTCTGGAATGTGTCCAGAAGCTCTCATGTGATCTTTCTATAGCTTACTTCCCTGTGCAAAGAAAACATACCAGTTCTAAAAAAAGTCCTGTCACAACCTCACCACCTGTCAACAAAAATATTAATCAACCAACCACCCAATGTTCGTGTCTTTTAATGGCAAAAAAAAACAACAAATACGCTTTAAAAGGGAATAGTTGTATAACTAAGCAATACCAGACTTTGAAAGGTTGTTTCCAACACTGTGGAAAATAAATAAGCCACACGCACACACATACACATTGAGAAAACTGCAATGTCCTCAGATTAAGCTGAATCTTTCATTCCTTGGTGAACCACACTTATATTATTATTATTACACCGCAGGCTATCCTGTCCCAAGGAAAAGGAGGGGGAAAAATCTTGTTTTCCTGCTTTATCATCCTTCTCACAATAAGTTTTATGTTGCTAATAAGATAATAGATAACATGCACAGCAATTTTTGCAAGCAAATTGCCAGGCTTATAATGCAAGTCACAAGGAAGAAATGAGTAAGTAACCTTATAATTTCCAAGTGCAGCACATAAGGTATCCTTTTTGCTCAAATAATGGTTAAGAAAGAAAATAAATTAAAGCATTTCTTTATTTGCATTTTCAAGACCCATTTCAAGGGGATATGGTTTAAATAATAATTTCCCTAAGGGCTTGAGAAGAGTATCCAACCAGCTGCTTCCAGCCTGGCTGCAATTTAGCATCTAACCATATGTTCTATTCACATGGATACTCTTTGAATTTGAGGTTAATCCTTTACAAGAGTTGAATGTTATTCTTTAGGTTTAATTATAGAGAGACTTCTTATATTTTTTTCTAATCTAGATAAAATATGAATCAAAAAAGGGAAAGAGAAAACAGGTAAAACCTATATTCTTTCAATCTTAAGAGCCAAACATTTTTAGTCATATAATTATTTCTATGTTATAAATATCAACATCTCTTACCAATAATGGGAAGGACTGATAAATTAAAATTTGGAACATTTTCTAGATTGAATTCTGGGTACATAAAATAACATGTTATGTTAGGAAGAAAATGGGGAGCTAATATGGTTAAAGTATTTAAAATTTCAGGACAATTTTATTACTGAAATAGCCCTACAGAATGGGTTGGCATGTGACATATTGATACTGGCCTAGAACCACTAAAAATGTGCTCTAAGGTAATGCTGTGGAAGAGGCATTTTGATTTATTAGTAGTTTCAAAAAGTAAAAACTCTGAAAATGAATCCTTTTTAAATTGTAATTGAACTGAAATGTCACAACATTATATTTTATAATTGTGCTAATTAAAATAAAATTAAGAATTATTCCCTTAAGAGAAAACATTGAAATCCTTAGTAAAAAAACTATACAAGACAAATGTTTGTATTCTTTGGAATTTTATGTTGGGCTATTTTTATCCCTGAAACAATTTCACAGTTTTTATATAAATTAGTTACTATAAATGACTGAATATTGCCTAATCTTCATTTTTGGCTGAAAGACTTTCATTTGAAAAGCTAAACCAGCTTTACACCAAAACCTTAGTTGTGAGCTATGCGGAGACACAGTCTTTTTCCTTCTTATGTGTGGGTTTTAGCCTAGGCCTGTCTTTCCAATCCTGAACCTTCCTATATTGACATCTGGAACTAACATAACCTTCTATCTTACTTTGAAAGAAGACATTAATTTGGGTTATATTTAGCCACTGTACTTAAAAGTCAAATTTTTTTGGAGTAACAGCATTGGATGAAATCCTGGCCCTACTGACATTAGTGGTAAAACCCATGAACTTTATTTGAGAAACAAATTCACTTATTGGTTGTAGTAGGACCAAGTAAATAGTTATAAAATCTCAGAATCTTAATTACTTCATACTTAAGCTGGCTAGAATTACAAATATCAATTATAGAGAGGAATTATCATAGGATGTTTAATGCTGCCACTCTGAGACTTTGGGGGGAAAGGATATTGCATTATTGTAGTTTTTGCAGTCTGGCAAATTCATAGAACTTCCATAACTTTTGTATTTGAAAATTCATATTGGTTAGGTTGGGTCATAATGCTGCATAACTCATTTTTAAGTTATTAGAAAGCATGCTTTAAATATTCTTCAATTTTAAAGAATGCCCCCCATCCTTACTTTCTACACCAGGACCTTGGAAGCACCCTTGAACTGTTATAAATAATTTTCCATTGTCTCTTTTGGAAAAAAAATAAAAGTTAGAATTAATAAGAAAGATCTTAGAGTTTCAAAAATAAGCATGAGACTAATGGCAGAATTATAAGGAAACTATTTTTAGAAGGACTTATGCCTTCTGATAGCATGATACTTTGAAAATAATTATTTGAAGGGTGAAATTCTACCCAAAGAAGTATTTTCATAATTAGAAGAAAGAAAAGGCCTTAT
This sequence comes from Crocodylus porosus, assembly GCF_001723895.1. NCBI lineage: Eukaryota > Metazoa > Chordata > Crocodylia > Crocodylidae > Crocodylus > Crocodylus porosus. Next base: position 56,708,816 of record NW_017728948.1, read on the forward strand.
TATAGTTATTCTTGATAAAAATTGTTTAATGAAATATGTAGAAACCATTTCTGTAAGCTTAATTTTTCACTCTATCATGATCTATATCAGTTACAATATTTGCATTTCTAAATACACTTCAGCAGTTCGTTACTGAAAGTTTACTAATAGACGTGTTAATTACCTTTTCCTATTTTTAGTATCCATTTCATAAGGAATATTTCTTCACAAGCAAGCCTTAATAAGGAATCAAACTGATTGTGAATAACAAATTCAAAGGTGATCTTCTGTTCAATAAACAACTATATTTTGGCTAATGTGCAGACTGATAAACTATTACATGTTTTGTTGCCATGCCAACACTTGCTACTTCGTAAAAAAAGAATCACAACATTTTGGTCTTATAGGTACAGGAGGCAGAACTGTTAAGTGTTCATTTCAAGTGAATATTTAAACAATGGCATGTATAATAATTAAGAAGATACAAAAAACGTATCACTACAAATTTAGGTGTAGACTTTTTCCGTAACCTGTAGTTCCCTGATATATTTTAATACACACACAGATGAACTCTGCAGACAGTAAGAGAAGAGACTTTTTCAGAGAGCTCTCTAATGGTGTTAATATATTTCCAAATATCTCTTCACTCTTGTCACATTTCACTTCATGCACATTAAAATTCTCTGTAGTCTATTGACTAAAACACATTATAACATTTCTGTCTGATTGTAGGTTAGCACTTGTATGGCAGCAAGAACTTAATATAATTCAAATACTACAATATTTTTAAATATATCTAGGAGAGCTACAAGCCAACATGACTGAGCCAAAATGAGCTGTGCCGAACTCCTGAATATAGAATGTCTTGATTTAACATGTTTTATAATGATCTGCTAAGTGATAAAACAATTACATTTTAGCAATATTATAAATAAGTTGCTATGTAAAAATCCCATTCTAGTGTACATTATCCAGTTTTAATACAATTCTCTGGACTTAAGGAAAAAGAACAGTAGGTGAAGCTCAAATGGATTCAAGTTGAACTACCTGAGTATATATAAAATTGCTCATTTTGCAGGTCTTTTTATTATTGCTGGAATTTGACTGCTAAGTTCACATCAAAGGAGAAGAATCAAAGGCTCTATTCACACTACTGAGGACCTCTCCTGAAGAATAAATATACATGTTTTAGCTTCTCATCTCAGATGAAGGATAGCATGTTCTGTATCATAGCAGAGAAATTCAACAGTTCCAGATGCCAGTGTATATATCCACTCACTAGATAAAATCATCGTTAGCAGTATAGGAGACTTTTAGTTCTTTAAAGAGCTTTCTGTACAGGAAATTGTTATACAGAGGTATATATATACACTTGTAGAATACCACATAAGGTATTTTCAGAGCAAACCTCCATTCAATGCCACCTTGGAAAGTGTGGGAATCATATTCTGCAGTTTTAGTCTGAACATGCTAATCATTTAAATGATCTACCTTGAGCAGGGGCCTGGACAAATTAATCTTGTTAGGTTCCTTCCAGCCCCACTATCCTATAATCTGTAAATAAAGTAAAAAAGAAGCCAGGTACTTACCTTTCGGGAGTGGATTTCTTTCACATAAAGTGGAAGTAGAAATTCAGATACACCTTCAAGTCGTATTCCTTTTTTGGTGACTCTCAGGTTCCCCATTCCATCCTACAAGCAATAATATAAATATGTGTGTGTCACTTAAGGAAGAAACCACTGTCCAGAAAAAAAATAATACCAGAAGTATACATGTAATATCTGGCCTGGGGTCCAGAAGTAGCAAATGCTAATTGACTGAACAGCAAACGAAAATAAAAGGAACTCTCATTATACACAAACCTTTTCATGCATACAAATCAGAGGAAGGACAACCAGATTTTCAAAATATGTTTAAAAGTAGGTGTCAAGCTAGAAGATATATGATATTTTTCTAGGCAGTAGTCAAACATGTGCTGAAGCTGTGGCACAGTGTAGAAGGTTGATTATTGAAACCTTCTGAAAACTCCAAACAACGGTTTTGAAGAAAGCAAAATATGTCTACATAAATTATCTATATTTGCCAATCAACATCCTGCCTACCTCTTGTATTTATGGACACCCATCTTGTAACAAAAGAATGTTGTTCCACTGATAAAAGGGTAGGTCAAGATCTGGGGAATCTATGCAAGGAATGGTACCTTTATAATATCACTCATTAGAATATTGAGAAGTGCTCAATATTAAGAGAATCCTACTTTATACAGTTGAAGGTAAAAGCAGCAAGGAGTCTACTGAGGACCTTAAGGGAGGAAAAACAGCATTGCCACTGAGCAGTGAAAGGAAGAAGCATTCAGCTGTACATAGTGCAGCAGCTTGAGCTGTCAAACGCTTGCAAGAATAAATCCTGGCACACAAGTCCTGAACCAAAGGTCTTTCTACCACCTTCTTCAAACTCAATTTCGGTGCAATTCTGAAGAGCAGCAGAAAAATAGAAAGATGTTCAACTAATTCTTCTCTATTATAATACAATAAAATGACCCTTCTCCTGCTTACTTAAAACATTGACTGGATTTAGTAGGAATGTATTTGGGTCCAAATTAGTAACACTTTAATATAGTCAAGTTATTTTGGACATTTTACATGCAGATTGAACTGTTGTGTTCAGAAGTCACTCAGACCCAAAGAAAGTTACAAAAAGTTGTTTCATTCTGGGCATGTCTTTACTGCTTTTTCTGCATTCTGCATTGCCACAAATCGTACTCCACCTACGAGCTAAATACAAATGTTCAAGTAGTTTCAGTGAGTCCATGTACTATTCCATAGTTCTGCTGGTCTCTCCCAAAATATCAGTACCACTGTTGTAGGGCACTAGTAACTCCATTTATTTGGGCTGTCTTGTGCCCTCAGCCATTTTGACCTATTCTGGTTGTAAGCTTATCTAAGACATTCTGAAGTAAATCTCTGAGAGGGATGTTGGACTAGATGTTCTTGTGCGGGCCCTTCCAGTCTTTACATGACTATAATTCTGTGCGCCCATGTAGAGAAACATGGAAGGGGACCAGAAACACTTTTGGTCCTCTTCCGGGTCTACCAGGGAACATACTGGGCCCCTCCCCCCCGCATCCACCTGACTCAGCAATCAGCCATGGGGGGACCCTGGGTGTCCCCCCCCCAGACCTTTACATGACTAATAAACTGTACCACTATTACAATTTGTAGCCATTATTTCTCCTTGCAGATCCACACATATTCATAAAGAAGTAACAGTTTTCAGGACCCCAAATCATACAGAATTGTTAGCTTTCCTTTACCTATCGCTTTATGGACCTGCAAGTTCCTCCCAACTGAGAGTTTGGAAAGATATAACACTTGTAGCACTATGAACACCCTTGTAGTGCTATAGAAGTTGAAGAGACAGGTGAACATGCCCCCTGTAGTACTATATAGATGGCACAAGTATTAAAAAATTTTGCTAGATGAAACAGTAACTTCTCTGTAGCACTACATTTTGGGACATTAGGCTATCAGTGTGCATGCTGCAGCTTTCAGTGTCCTGGAGGCTGCAGCACTGCTTGCTACTAAGACTGTGCAATGCTGTGGTCCCCAATTTGATTCAGCAGAGATTTGGCCCAATTCAGTGGCTGAATCTCTGAATCCTCATCAAATCAGGAGACCCTTTAATCTCTCCAAATCGAATTGGAACCCTCTGAATTGATTCAGAGAAATTCAGAGAGATTCAGAAAGATTCAACAGTTCAGACATAGACTCAGCTTTAAATGTTTTTTTTTACATACTTCAAGGTCCCAGGTAGCTTGTGAATGCTGAGATGCTGGGGTGGATGGAGTGTTCCTCAGGAGTGTGTTTGCCTCCCCAGTGGGCCTAGCAATAGACCCGGAAGTGGACCAGAAGCACTTCCAGTCCACTGGGGAGTGCTCCCCCCCCACCCCCCCGCAGCCTCCTGGCTTGGCGACTGGTGCCTCTTGGGTCTGGGGGGGGGCACCCAGGGTCCCCCCATGGCTGATTGCTGAGTCAGGTGGATGCGGGGGGGGAGGGGCCCCAGTATGTTCCCTGGTAGACCCGGAAGAGGACCAAAAGTGTTTCTGGTTCCCTTCCATGTTCACCACTGAGCATGCATCCCTCCCCCCCCCACTCCCACTCCTGTGGGACAGTTCATCTGCTCCAGCATCACAGCATTCATAAGCTGTGCATGGTACCTTGCGGTATGTAGAAAAAACATTTAAAGCTGTGTTTATGGCTGAATCACTGATACTCTGAATTGCCACTTAATTTTCAGATTTGCATATGGCTGAATCAAATCAGGGACAGTGATCTGAACCAACGAATCAAATCACTGTCCCTGATTCAGGCTGAATCCAAATCGAAATAAAAAATGGCCTGTTTTGCACACCCCTACTTGCCACCACCAACCAGGAGCTCGCTGTTCCAGTTTATTTATGTTTGATTGAAATACTAATCATTGGTGCTATGAAAAAATCCACTAGAACTGGTGTTGGTGGTATTATTACCCTTGTCCAAGCTCTGCATACTCTGCTGTCAATTGTAAATTATTAATACACTGTGAGGTAAATCTACTGCTGTTCTTGCAGTTTTCTAGATGTTGCATATTGAGTTGGCTTGTGTTGTTTTCCATAGCACGTATCAGATGTATTTGCCCTTTTTTTTAAGACTTGAAACAGCCGCTTCCTTTCTGCCTCAAGTCTCTTTTTTTATAGTGTTGTGGATTCTCTAGCAGATCTATGATGTTAACCTCACCATACACCTTCAAAAGGGTTTAGTGCAAATTGGTTGACTTCCTTTACAGCATTTTATTTAGTTTTCATGGGTTATTGCTGTCTTCCAGAAGTCCCTCTGAAAGTTTTATGCCAGATTCCACTCATGCTTGCATCCCTAATCAAACTCAAGTAATCCCCTAAAATTGCAGCATTTGCTCTTCATCCTTGAGTCAATCACCAATATTCTGTATATATTTTAAAAAAGCAGGAGGTCACCTGATCAGCTACAGTCAAAGGACTGTCTATTTCAACCTTTCCAGTGAAGCAGTATTAAATATATCCTAGAACATCCCTGGAAGGGAAACTTTAAATTACAACTACACTAAGTCAGAGTACTACCTGCTTGTCATGGTTTTAATAGCATGTACATATACATGGATTGCATAGTAGAAGTAGCCAATGAAACAAGGAAAGAATATTCTCATATAGCTAAATCTCATAAATAACCACACACTCTTAAAATCAAAATTTTAATTGGAAAATCTGTGGCAATCAAATGTAGCTTGGGGACAATTTATTTTACCTTTACAGCAGGACTGGCCCCTCCCCTCTGTTCCCTGGCTGAAGCTCCAGCACAGACTGGTCTGATCCCCTCCTCCCCCTCACCACTCCCTGCTAAGCAGGAATTCCCCTCTCCCCTCTGCCTTGCTGGGGAGGTGTCTGTGTATTAGTTAGCAGATCACATGCTGGCTATGGTCTGTGCTGAATCAACAGGTAGAATCAACAGGTAGCTGGTAATTTTCCTCTGTTGTTTTTTTAATGGGGCAATAAACAGTGTGTTTGAGGTGATAAACACTTTTATCAATTCCCTGCTGGGCTAATCAAAGCATCCTGCCAGGGTATGGCCATGCCTCCCCTCAGCTTAGTGCTGTCAAAGGGATGGGAGGGCTGCTCTAGCACCCTGCAGCTTCTGGCCTCAGCCATTGCAAGCATGTGCCTGCTTTTCTGGGATGTCTGCCTGGTTACAAAACTAATTTAGCCTGGCCAGGTTAAACTAACCTGCAAAGACTGAATTAGTTCAGGCTCAGGCTTTTTGAATGTCTGTCCCTAGCCAAAGTGAAAAGACACTTACATACTAAAGTGGTTTTATTTTTATGTAGCTGTATCTATCATCATACATGAGGGAAATACTTACACAAGCGTAAGGCTTCTTAATATTGATATTACTCTGTCGCCTCTAGAAATCACACTTGGCAATTATATCAGTTTAAAAAAAACCTACCCCCTTCTACGTTCCCCACCAACACATTTATACAGGTATAGCTTTTGAGTTAGGACAAGTAAACAAAAGAGATAAATCATATGTGGTAATCTAAGAAAGACTTAACAGTAGGTGGTAAAGCTGAAATAAGCCCAAAGATTTAATGAATGAAAGTCACTTCTCTTATTTCATGGTTACAAGAATATCAGACACAATAGAAAAAAAATTGTTTTCAAGCTATGCTGGATCTTTAAAGATGATCATTTAGAGGAATTATGCCTTTGTACACCATTTTAAGATTAAACTATGTCTCTGTGATGAAGGTCCAGAAGCCATCGTTATAACAATAAAGACCACCTCATTTTCAAGACAGGGGACTATCATAATGGCAGACTCAACAATGGGTAACTTTTTCAGTTAGTATATCTACACTACAGTATATACTCCTGCAACAGTGTGAAACTAATGTAGCATCAGTAGAAAATAAAAAGCTTTCTCCATTTTAGAGAATGAAGGACCCCTGATATTCTATACATATTTAGGAAGGCTTAAAACTTATTACACAAAGTAGGAGGATACTTCCTTTTCCATTAAAAGTAAAAGAGGAGATCAAATGTGGTTTGGGAGTAGAAGAATTCTGAACTTGATGTCATGGCATATAGTTAATTAAAAAAGCAGTGTTCTCACTTTAATTTTGGTAAGTATTTTTAAAATAATTTGTATACACTCTGTAGATGTTCTTTTTAAAAAAAGTGCGAATGTGATGCCACCACCTGTACCCAGAGGGGAAACTAAGATAAAGACACTATCTCCTCATTGACAAATCAATGCTAATGCAATACTCCTGCTGTTCTATCAACAGGGAAAACCGACAGGGAACACCAACTGTGCCATATTTTAGCTATGAATAAATATTGAATAGGAAGCAGGTACTGTTTTACTTACTCAGAGACAAACACATTTGCTAAGTGAAAAGGAGAAATTAACATATTACTTCATCTGGTTCTGATGGGGCATTTGTGGCTGCAAGATACAGCACTAATATATATTACGCACAAAAAATGCATTAAGAACAGCATTGCTGAGGTTGCTAGGTCAAGTGCTTAAGGGACAGGAATTGCCAGGAGTAAGGTTTCCTTTTTTCACTACCTTTCAGATATGCATATAATACTATCTTTAATAATACTGTCACCCACTGTTATTTTCTCAAACATCCTACTTCAATCATTACAAAGGACTGAGAGTACTTTGTTCATATGCAGCTACTTAATATTTTGTTTTGTTCAAAATGCAGCCGTATACTGTATTGACTTTACACTATTCAAACTCTGCTGTGAAGACAGAACAACTAATCTTCTGGGTTCTTCTATGGTGTTTATCACTTAAGCAGCTGAGTGCCTTACAAATATTATACATGTGTTTCACAGCATTCCTGTCAGATGAGGTGGTGGTTTTATTCTTATTTTACAGAGCAGAAACTGAGGCACAGAAATTAAGGTAAGCAATAGCCATTAGTTGTGCTAATCTGAAATATCTCAAACTTATTTTTCAGAATGCTTTGTATTATATAGCATGGTTTAAGCACAGTTCACATAAGCTTTAGTTGAAGCTATGGGTGCTCAGTTTTAGTATTTTGCTCAGTCAGAGTCTCAGTTTCCTTCATCTTCTTTTTTGAAAGAGAGATTTGTAACTTTAATGTGTGAGCCTTGAAATTAAATAAATAAAATATTCATTTCCTAGTACAATTTTATGCTTCTTTGGGGAAATATTCTTAGGTTCCTTTAGCTCCTTCCCTTCCTTTAGTTTCATCCTGGTCTTCCATAGAAGGACTATCCCTCTGACCATCTGCCAAAGCTTTCCACTTTAAATGCTGTAAGACACTGGGCATATGGGACTACTCTCACCCCAATAAAAATACATTATAAGATAATTAGATTTATTCAATACGACAAGACAGTCAATGCATTTTGGAGTGTCTGCCATGGATGGTGTTAGGAAACTGAAGCAGGGTGACTGTGACCTTAACCACCTGACAAATGCAATAATCTTCTACAAATGATTTTCCTGAAGTGTCTCATTGCCGCTATGAAACAAAATTTGCAAATAAGAAAGAAAAAGTAGTAAGGCCTGTACCCACTGTGCAGGGAAATTTGCTCAAAACATGTTGCCTTCTCTCTTAGAAACTGTTATAGTAAAGAACCGGGAGGAAGTCAGATAAATTCAGATAAATTTGAAAGGTTCTCTTTCTGCATTATTCCCATACTTATTCAGTGAGTGGAACGGGATTCCCAAATGCATCATTGATGTAGTTAGTCTATAAGGTGCAACTACACCATGCCTTTTGCCTGAGGCTCTTGTAATACTATGAATCACATGCATGTTGATGGGTATTAGTGCTAGCTTGAGTTTGGAGTAGTCCCACTACAGGCCAGTAGGAGCCTGTACTGAGAAGTAAGAATCCCCTCCCCTCCCATTCTGGCCTCTCCCCTTGCTCCCTGACCCCCAGGACTCCTCCAGGTCCCTACCCCCAGCCTCTCCCTTCCCCTCAGGGTCTCCCCTTGCTTCCCCCCACCTCCACAGCATTACTTACTTGTGTGACTGCCTGTGCTATCTGTCCCAAGGGAGCAGGTAGAGAAGGGTTTACTTTCCTGCCCAGCCACCGCTACTGCTGCTCTTCTGGCTCAGAGAGCAGTAGCAGTGGCAGTAGCCAGGCAGGCAGTTTAAACCTTCCCTGCCTGCTACCCTGGGGGATACACTATGGACAGCCACAAGTAAGCAGGAGGGGAAGGTTGGGGGGAAGTATGTGGGGAGCTAGGGTTCTGGGGAGGGTGGGAGGCACTGGAGGGGACAAGTGGTGGGGGGTCATGTGGAGAGAATTAAAGAGTCAGGATCAGACTGCCTGTCTCCCCTGCCCCACTGCTTGCTTCTCATCTGCTTGCCCCTGCCTATAATTAGATATTAAACATGGAAAATTATGTATTTGTTATAACTTTCCATGTATAGACTCTAATTGTTGGAGAATCTTCTTAAATTCAGAGTCATCTTGGATTCAAGATGTATTCAGATAAATACAGTATTTCCTCATAGGCTCGTGGGCCCCCTGTTTCTATTTTGCTCTCCTTGGCATTATGATTCTTCTTGAATCTTACTCCTAGGGTCTCCATCCTAAAAGGGGTACACAATTCTCAGCTATTATATGATTTCCATGGAATGTAATTAACTATAAAGAAAAAGATCTGCATAGATTTTATTCTCTAGTAAGCTGATATTGTATTGGGGTTGAATTATTTGTCTTTCACAGTTGACTGTTAACAAAAATAAAGCTTCAAATAAAGCAAATTCTGTTTAGTTTAAATTTTCAGGTTGAAGATTAAAGGTCTTTTGCACTGGATTATAAAATATATAAATGGCTACATGTATACATGGACACATTGGTTAGCAATCCCAACAAAATGAAATAATATCCAAGCAAGAGGATGAATGCAACTCTGGCCCAAAGATAAAGCTTTTACAACTGGCTGTGGGAATTTGATAAGGTGGCACTGGTGTCTGTATTAAATCAAAAGCTATAATATATTGACTAATAATTTGATGTAATTGACTCATAATTTGATACAATCCAAAGCATTATTGTATTTCCTATTTTTACTTATAACAAGTCTTTGGCAGCAATAATATTGATTGATTTATAGCCACTTCTCTCTTTCTTTGCTCTTGTAATTTGCAATTCCACCTAGTAAGTTTTAGTGGACACTATAAGGACATGTTAATGTGAATGGAACAGATCAGCATGTTTGACAGCTATAGGAAATGATTATCAATTTGTCTTCCCAGGCAGAATTATGTATTTCCATTCCCACTCTTCAGCATATTGGGAACCCAAAGCCTTGCTCATATTATAGAAAAAAAATTAACAAATTCATAATAGAGTCCTACCAGTCTAACTAGTTTATTTCACCCTATGAGTTTCCATATCTTTCATTTTAATAAAACAACAGAAAGGGACCTATCCCCCTCAACTTGCTCAGTTTTTTTCTGCTGTTTGTCCCTGATGAAAAGAAAAGGAAAGAAAAGAAAAGAAAAAATCCCACCACATGCCTGAAACACTTAGAAGCAGATTAAACCACTGTTAATGCTTTTCCTAGTGGTCTGGGATTAATGGTTTTTTCTACAAAACATCTTTTATCTCCACCAGTAATTCAAAAAGCAGAGATATTAAAACTCAAACATATGAAAGACAAACCATTTATTTTATGCTGTTGCTGGGATTTTTATTATCATATTTTGTAATAACTTTTCTGCATTTGAAAGTCAATATCAAAGTAAATGAAGTCTCATATTATAATGGTGTTATAAATATTTGGGAAGGAAAAATAGTCTGATTTGTTGAAGCTTATGAACTGAGAAGCTTAATAGACATTTTTATCTTTTATGACAAATATCTCTCTTCAAAGTAAAATAAACAAATAATCAGTTCATGGATTCAATCAAGTCAAATGCTAATATAACAGAATTTTTTAAGTACTCTGGCTGTGAGTAAGTGGGCATAGATAAATGTTCTTAAAGCAGCTGTTAAATGGACTTATATATGATTTAAGGTCTAAAATTAATTTTATACAAAAATTTTAAAGAATCAAGATGTTCTTCCAGGAGGCAAAAAAGGGTGTTTTAAGCCTTTAATATTCTAAAAACTCCCTATTCTAAAAACAATAATATTTGTTCCTTCATTCAGGTACACTATTAAATCAGAATCTTATACACATCATTACATGGAGAAAAAATATAAGTGGCCTATGAATTTTGCTTAGCCAGTCAAGCATTTGTTTAATAGTTTCATAGTTTCTAGGGTCGGAAGGGACCTGAGCAGATCATCGAGTCTGACCCCCTGCCATGGCAGGAAAGAGTACTGGGGTCAAACGGCCTCAGCAAGGTGTTCATCCAGCCTCCTTTTACAGACCTCCAGGGTAGGAGCCAGCACCACTTCTCTTGGAAGTTGGTTCTAGATCCTAGCCACCCTGACAGTGAAGTAGCGCCTCCTGATATCTAGCCTAAATCTACCCTCTGCCAGCTTGTGACCATTATTCCTGGTCACTCCTGGCAGTGCACGGAGGAACAGGGACTTCCCCAGTGCCTGCTGGTCCCCTCTGACTAGTTTGTAACAGGCAACTAGATCCCCCCTCAGCCTTCTCTTGTGGAGGCTGAGCAGGTTCAGGTCCCATAGCTTCTCCTCGTAGGGCCTGCCCTGCTGCCCCCGATCATGCCCTCTGGACCCTCTCCATGCTGTCCACATCCCTCTTGAAGTGTGGCATCCAGAACTGGATGCAGTACTCCAGCTGTGGCGTGACCAGTGCCGCATAGAAGGGGAGGATCACCTCCTTGGACTTGCTTGAGATGCATCTGTGGATGCATGACAAGGTACGGTTGGCCTTCCTGACTGCATCCCCACACCGCCGGCCCATGTTCATCTTGGAATCAGTGATGACTCCAAGATCCTTTTCTGCTTCTGTACTGAGAAGAAGGGAGTTCCCCAACCTGTAGGTATGATGCCAGTTGTTCCTCCCCAGGTGCATCACTTTGCACCTTATCGGTGTTGAATCCCATCCTATTTTCATCTGCCCACCCTGTAACCTGTTTAGGTCTGATTGCAGTCTATTCCTTCCTTTCAGTGTGCCCACATCCCCCCACATCTTAGTGTCATGAGCAGATTTGAACAGGGTGCTTTTTTCCCGCTTTTCCAAGTCACTGATGAAGATGTTAAACAGTGTGTGCCCAAGGACTGAGCCCTGTGGGACCCCACTGCCCACATCCCTCCAGGTCTAAAATGACCCATCCACCACCACTCTCTGAGTGCAGCCCTCTAGGCAGTTGGCAACCCCTTTGACTGTGCGGGTGTCGACACCACAGTCCCCCAGTTTCTTAATGAGAACAGGGTGAAAGGCAGTGTTGAAGGCCTTCTGAAAGTCCAGGAAGGCTATGTCCACTGCTACCCCTGCATCTAAGGATTTGGTGATCTAATCATAGAAGGCCACCAGGTTGGTCGGACAGGACCTGCCGCTAATGAACCTGTGTTGATTGCCCCTAAGCATAATCTCCCCTGCTGGCCCCTCATGGATATGCGCCAGAATAATTCTCTCAAAAAGCTTGCCCAGGACTGAGGTAAGACTAACTGGCCTATAGTTTCCCGGGTCCTCCTTCCTCCTCTTTTTGAAGATGGGAACCACATTGGCCCTCTGGCACCACACCAGAGCACCATGAATACTCGTACAGCTGTGCCAGGGGTTCCGCAATGACCTCAGCCAATTCCCTCAGTACTCTAGGGTGGAGATCATCCGGACCAGCTGGTTTGAATACATCCAGTCCCTCCAGAAGTTCCCTAACTAGTTCCTCACTAACCCTTGGCCTAGGTGCACCTTCTCTGGGATCTAAGGGGGGCCCAGAGGGGGGGTGACTGTTCCGGTCCCTGCTCAGGAAAACAGAGGCAAAGTAATTTTTAAACATGCTGGCTTTGTCATCTGGTAATAATACTTTGCGCAATACAGAAAGATGCAAGTACTGCTATGAAGGCTAAAAGGGGATGGAAGAACCTACCAATCTGCCTTAAGTAATTGTGCATAGTATTTCATGTACAATAGAAAGTGATTTTAAAACTTTAAGGCACTGACCAACTAGATGTACAAGGGTTTCTGTATACATATGTGAAAATCTTGATTTTAGTATTTATGTACATTTGTTTAACAATACACAATAGCTCATTCACTACACAATGCATGAAGAAATTTGCATGCTTCAGGGTAAGATTCATAACAGCCAGTATAATTAGCAGGGTGATGAATAAACTATCTTGCCTCTCCCAGAGAATATAGGGGCTTCTACACAATCCAGTGTGTCAGAGTAGACTCAATTAATTGAGTACAGAAATTGACATGCTCTGGCAGCCTTACACATTACGTGTATCAGCATTGCTGTGCATCTCCATGCTGGCAAAATGGCAGCAGTACACTTTGAAATAAGACACGTCCGACAAGCTTTAATTCAAAGCACCCTGTGTGGGGACACATGGAGATGCTGATACATGTGACATGCAGCACTTTTAATTAGTCTTGGTTGCTAATTAAAGTGCCCAGCACCGTATACTGCACTGCATGTAAAAATGACCTAAATGCCTACTTCGTATTTCAGGGAGTCGTGTCTTTCAGATGAGGAATCGAAGCTTGGAATCCTGTCCTGAATATTTTTTATTATGCTTTGCTTGTGCTGATGAGACATGATGAAGAATGCCTTGCATTCAAAAGCTGTTTTAATTCTATCCTAACTATGCAACTGGTCCAATAAAAGATTTTACCCTAAGAAATTCCTGGAGGGATTTATATTTTTTTCTTTAAAAACTGATCTTGGATTGCATATTTCTTTCAAAATAATTGTGTTACCTTTTCCCCATTAACCCAGGTATGGGAGACCAAAGTTTTACATCTTCCTTAACCTGAATGGGTTCAGACCCACATCTCCTACCTCCCATAAGCCTGTCTTAACCATCAGTCTATTAACATTTCTGGGCTATATTGAAGTACTTTCCAGTTGTCCTCTTGAAGCTGTGTTATTTTGCAAAATAGAGCTTGGCTTTCTAGCACAATGCTTGGGGGACTTCCCTGTTTCAGCGGGTCTTGGCTTTTGATCCCTTCAAGGATTTCTTATGCATTTTATGTTAATCAAACAGTCATTGGTTAGTTGCCTGGGGATCTTCACTGTCAGAAATTTAAGCATCTAGGCACTCGTGGGAGTTTTCAGTACTCTTGAACTTTGATAGAATTTCAGCATCTAAGTTTTTTGTAGACTTGGGTCTTTGTTCCCTTAAAAAAGAGCATGAAAAAATAAACTAAAAAAATGCTGGGCTAACATCTAACTTATATGTTAAAAAGTTGGTAAGGCTCATGACTCTGTTTTACAAGATAGTTTTGTTTTAATTATTTTATTTCATAAAATGGGATGAATACTATTTGTTCAGTATTTTTCAGATGTGTTAACACATTACTAGCAGGCATGGACATTTATTAATTACAAAGATTTGTGAGTCTTCTACAAATTCTACTATGATATTAATAGTATGCAAATTGTTTTACAAATGTGTAGTCAGTCTCACATTCAGTCTCAGAGAAATTACAATGTATGGAGATAGGAAATATAAAATAGCAAAATCATGCATTTTTAGAGTACTAGTATTACCAACTAGCCTTCTAATTAATAATAAATAATGTGTATTTTCTTGTTGGTTTGACAAAAATTGGTCTTCAGAAGGAATTTGAAGGAGGAGATAGTGTACCATAAGACATGATATGGAAGTACGAAGAGGACTGGAGGAAAACTAATAAAAGTGAGCTGTCACTAGAAGACTGAGGAAACCAAATTATAGATAAGAGAAAATAATTGGAAAGTACCAGAGTTATGAGGTAGGAATAGGAAGTTTAAATTTGATTTGGTGGAGAAGGGGGAGAGATAAAAAGGGCGATATGGTTAAATTATGGGCAAAGTAGGACTTATTGGTAAGTATGCTGATGCTGGGTGGAAAGGGGAATTTAAGTTCTGGAAGGGACCAGAAAGGAGGAGGAAAATGGTAATAGTGTAATCATAAAGCAATGGATTTTATACATGTTAGAGGTAAAAAAGGCACCATTTCTTCACTGCATGGTTGTAGAAAGTACAGGAGCAAGCTTAGCTATTGATAGGCCTGCATATGTGAAAGGATGGTGGTTTTGTCAATTGTGATAGACTAAAAGGAGAGGGAAGATAATGGTAGGCACAGTGAAAAATGTTGGCAAAAACAAATATAAGCTAGTTCACAAATGGGCAGAGGAAGAAGTAGGAGAAAAGCATGAAATGTTGTATTGGACTGATTAAGGCAAGTCAGGAGAGGGAACTTTGATTCATGACTAATTAGCAGAAAACAGTAACTAAAACCATGCATAAGAATGAGGTCACTCAGAGAATCACATAAAGCAAATCTGGATTCCATCAGAGGATAGCAAGGGAAGATGGAGCACTGTGAGACAGTGAAGGAATATTCAAAGGGAAAAGGAGAAGATAGAGATGATGGAGAACAGGCAGTGAGATTTACCTAGCAGAACTGACTGCAAACTGGTCAGGGCAGTTTTGGGGAAAAGACCAATAACCAATCTAGTAGGAATCTGAAACAAAGTTAGAGAAGAAGGTGACTATATTAGAACATTTTGAAAGGATAAAGTTTGAATTTCCCAACAGTCTTGAGTTATACTTAGTTTATATTCATTTGAAATTTCATACATCTCTTGGCATCTCTATTTGCATTTTAGACTTCAGACTCAACAAAACTACTAGAATATGTTTGGGTACTACAATCACATTACATAAATGTATAGAAAGTAGTTTTGCTGAATCTACAGCCTAAAACACAATTAATGACATCAAGACGCATATAAAATTGCCCCTACATATTAAGGGAATGCCAATTCAAAAACTTAATTATTATCAGATAAGTACTTTAAGTACCATTTTATAATGTATCATTCCATGGGCAGATATAAGATTTTGAAAAGGAGGGTACAGATGGCATGGTACATCATCACATATAAACATGACCCATACCTTTCTCCAACTAAAGAGAAAGTAGAAGCTTTACTAATATGCTACGTGCCCTGTTCTATAGTATTCCATTTAAGATCAAAAGAAGAAATATATTGGTATGTTTACTACAGTATTTACTCAAATATAAAATGAGGATTCAAATATAAAATGAGGATTCTCCTTTGCACTCCATCACATCAACACAGGGGGGAAAAAAGCTCCTAACCTTACATTCACATACAAGGAAACTGCATTAAATACATTGCCTGCATTGAACTGCTTGTAAAAATAGCATGTACTTAGTAAGAGAAACCAACTATGAAGTTGATTAAATGCAGTCAACACTGAGTCACTATTAAGTACATGGCTCATGTTGGGTAAACATGCTGATGGGAACCATTTTTAGGTTTTGTTTGTGGGGGTGGGGTGTTGGGTTTTTTTGGTCCTTCAAAAAATTGGCAAGTGCTCCCTCCACAAAGAACAGGCCTGGAGGTAATACCAGGCTGGCACAGAAGGGCCAAAGTCAGCCCTGACACCCTCCATCCTACTATTGACAAACATCCCCCACCCCCATCTGGGGCTTCAAATGTTTCCAAAACCTTTGGCAGGCAACCTACTTGCAGGCCCAAGCTTGGGGTTTGGATGTCCTGAGTTTTTCTTGCCCTCAGCCCTAAGGCCACAGAAGCAAGCTAGAAAGGAATCTCCCCTTTCCATAAAGTGGGCATAAAGCCAAGATCTTCCCATTTCAGCCCCTATTGGAAGGTTTACTATACATTGTGTCAAGACAGTGGTCTTCCCCATGTGTGACTAGGAAGACTGCCTTAGTGGTCATGGTGTTTCCCTTGTTAGGCAAGCGTAGGACTAAACTTCATCTGAACTGATAAGAAGCCAGGAAGTGATGTGACCTACCACAAGTACAGGTTAGTACAACCCATGTAAATAAGACATGTTGTAGTGCCTATTGGATGTAGTCCCCCTCAGTGCTGATTCTTTTTATAGTCATGATGAACCACTACACTGAATACATTTTGTGTATTCTTTCCTAAAGCTAAGCTGCACTTTTCTTTCCCCTTCCCAATTATTCTTGTTTCTTCGCCAACCTTAAATGTCTGACAAACCTCACACAACTGAGACCCAAACGGTTCACCCAGAATCCCTCTGTTGCCCCCTCTCTTAGCCTGTTGCATATGATTGGTGTAGCTTCACCCTCTGTGAGGTGAAGTCATACCAGTTTGCCCTACATCTCATTTGCATACACATTTTTGGAGGATCCCAGAACTTGTGACAAGAACACATGGTCCCAGCCATGAGGGCTAATTAGCACATAGATCATTTTTCAGGGTATCTGGAGTATACAGTATGGCGCAGTGCTGAGCTGTTGGGATCACCAGGATTTTAAATGCCGTGTCTCGAAATGCGGTTGACTCTGCTGGGGTCCAGCCCAATCAACTATATGGTAAATCATGAGCCTTTTGGTTTTAGAATAATATCATGCATAGTTCACAGTCTAAGTAGGTGCTAAAGTGCTAGTTCAAAGTGTGTTTATGGAGTATCTGTGCTAAAACTAGCTACAGTTTCAAAGAAGGTAAAAATACATTGATTCTGGATGAATTAAGCCTATGGGTACAATATGCAAATTGCTACAGCTGTATTTAGTTAATGGTCAAGTTTTTTCAAAGTTGTTTCTCACTTTCATGTGTGCAGGGAGAGTAGGGTCTAGTAGGAAGGGAGGAAGTGGCTTCAAGAGAAGTTGTTGGGGGCAGAGGACAAAGGGACTACCTGACGCCCCAGATGTATTTTCCTTCTTGTAGCAGTGGGAGATTGACAAATTCAAGACAAACCTCCAATAATTAGATTCTATACCTGGAAAGTTATATTAAATATATAATCGTTCCATATATAGAATCTAATTATTGGGAGGGTCATATTATATTCAAGTAAATATGATAATAGCTATATTATGTATTAAGTTTAAAAACACTAGAAGCTAGGTAAAAGTGGTCAAAATAGTCAAAAGATGTTACTTCATTAGTCCTGTAGTCATTGCAGTTATATGTACATCTCTTATTCAAATACAAAATCTAGTCTTGAGTGTCTTAACAATGCCTCCAATATTTTACCACCAGTAGTTTCTACACCAAGTTAATATTACTGTGCCTGAGTTAAGGTTTATGGCTAAAGCTAAAAACAGTCTGTGGAGCTGTGACACAGAAAAGAGCCATTACCAGGAATGGCTAACAGACAGCAAAACTGTAGAACAAAGTACAGTTTGAATAGGATAGACACAATTAAAAAGGGAGAGAGGAACATTAACACCTATGGAATGAAGAGAAATTAGCATATATCTGGTAGAATATAATGAACCAAGAAGTAAATTAATTCCTTCAGGGCTGTCTGAATAGAAATTCCAGTGCCCCTACTAGGTAGTAATTTTTAAAGTTTTGGTAGAACAGGAATCAAAGAGGGGTGCCTCCCAATCTACCCAGGTATAATTACATTTAAACCATAGGGTTTATGAATACCAGTCACACGGTATAGCATTCATTTTAAATTTTATTCCATAAGGGAAAGATGATTTTTTTTTAAAGTGAAAATCAAAATACGTTTTGTTGGAATGTTAGATTTGTAGAAAACTCTTTTGAGGCAGTGCTCCTAGCCTAAAGTTACATGGTACATAATTGAGCTTACCTTAAGACAAAAGTGGAACAAGAAATATGATTAAAGTATTTACAGAGTAAGGTCGAATGCAAATAGCTAATCATATAAAATTTAGTCCAAGATTAAAATGTGCTGATGCTGACAATATTTGAGGTCAAAGCACATACTTTCCCAAATGTTGCATTTAACTGTATAAGACAAAATGGTTTTAAACAAAGCTAATAGAACAGAACTTGTTTCCTAGTGGTATTGGTTTTGTAGTCTTGGTGAAAATTCTCAAGCAGACACTTTTCTAAATTCATACCTATAATAAATGAATTACTCTAACAAGTAAAAATTCTTACAAAGAAAAATGAAATCATACACAGGATATCTCATTAAATTAGACATCTTAATAATGTGATGACATTTTCAGAGAAGTTTAAGATCTACATTTCTCATTCAATTTATAGGGAGCAAAGGGGTTTCTTCAAAGAGATATCATTTAAATTAGATAGTTAATAAAGATAGCTAACTTTATTATATAATACGGTAATAAAGATAAAGGGGTCTAATTTTCTTTTGCCTTGAAACTTTTAGCCACTGAACTTTTTAAATGTAATGGTTATTCATAAAATGTTACTTATTTTAGGGTTTCCTATAATTGTCTATTAACCAAACTAAAAGTATTTTTATATAACTTTCATTAAATGTTACATAAAAGCTCTCTCGCTCTCTTTTTAATAAAAGTTATAGCTATAAAAACAAAAAAACCCCAAAGAGGCTGGAGAGCCTTGTTCTGTTTTAACCATTGTATTTTGCAGTAGCTGAGTAGCTTGTTTTCTCCAGTACTAGAAACAAAATTTTATATTGCAGGTAATGGGAAAAAGTGGAGCCACATTAACAAAACAAACTAGTTAATTTTTATCCATAATAGGTCACAGACATTCAGTTTCTATCAGGAGAATTGTTGCTTTCCTGATAGAAATCACAAGTGTGCAGGCATTGCAGCTTTTTGGTTGTTGTTTTATTTTTTTTTAAGGAGCAAAAATGGCTGGTCTGGCAGAAAAAATAACTGCACTACATTGAAGTAGAAATCACTGCTGAGAGAGTTTCTTCCAGGAAAATGAACATTTGAACACTTTCACGGAACTTAACTCCTCCCAGGTACCACAAGGAGTGGAACCACAGAGAAAGGTTCCTGTGCCTTCCAGAGACCAGTCATGCATATCGGGAAAATGCATGGGGCAAATCCTCCTATCTCTCCCATAGACCAAGAGAAGAGGGGAGATATAGCTGCCAGCTATTCCCTGCCTGCTGAGCACCCTTGAATCCACGCAGTGAGAACTGGATAGTAAAGGTTGCCCTACTACTACTCCCTGCAGTCTTCCCCTTGAGACTGGGAATAGAGAAGAGGAACAACTGCTTGCTGTTCCCCATCTTCTCCCCAGATTGGGGTCTTGGGTTTGGGGAATGGGCAGGGTGATTTGTCCTGCTCCTCCCTTCCACTCCTGGACTAGTCCAGGAGGGGAAGAAGGAAGTGAAACAAAGCCTTCAGTCCTTTCTCCAAGCCAGGCAGTACCTGATTTGGGGAAGAGGCAAGGAGCCACAGCAGCTGACTGGTCCAGGACTAGTCCAAGAGTGGACTGCTGAAGGCTGTTCCTTTCCTGTTCACCAGACCCCTGTCTGAGGAAGGCATGGGGAGTTTTTTCTTGCTTCTCCAATTCCCCCATGGTTCTTCATGCATTCCCCAGGTCAGGATCACTGTGATCTAAGGAAAATTCAGAGAGTGGAGAGAGAGGGGAGAGGAAGGGTGGCTGTCAACGGAGCTGCACGTGTGACTGGCCCTGGAAAAGTGGCACACAGTGGTAACGGCAGCACAGGTGGTGGGTGGTGGGAGCAGGACCTGCCATATGTGAGCGCCACCAGCTCCCTCTCCCCTCCCTGTGTATGGCCACCACCACCAATACACTAGTTTAAAAAAGGTTGAAACCCCCTGTCCTACATGATTTTAATTAAATTTACATTTTCATATGTTTAAGCCCATGCTGGATTGTTTTGAGAGGTGCACAGTGCTTGTACTAGAATATTAAAGATATCAGTTAACTTAATTACATGTTACACTGATTAAACATCCCATGAGACATAAAATTCTACATTTGTCAGGTTTGATATAGTACCCTTTTCTTAATTTCCATGTAATCACTTAAAATAATCACTTTCTATTATGCCACTATTAAGATTAAGTGTTTATTACTACTGTTTGTCTTGAAACTTGATGACATGAATGTTTCTGTAAAGTGTACGTGATGCATTTTGTCAAGGAAACAGCATAATAACTATTATTGAATACATTTTATTTTTCGTAATATGAGAAGCAAACTTTGTAACATAGGACATACTATGTACATGCTTATCTACAACCATTTCAGTCAGCCAAATGAACTGCTTATATGGTTATAACTTAGTGCATGCTTAAGGACTTCCAATACTAAGGCAACTGCACAGTAAAAGCAAACTAGCAGGAACTTCAAACCCATCCAATGGTTAAAGCACAGCAACTAGAATAGCCACGTTGGGTCACTGAATCTAGTACTGTACTATCACAGATAGTCAACTTGTATAACATGCTCTAAACTTCAGAAGCTCCAGAGGTGTAACTTGAAATGTTATCACCCTGGGTGGCACCAGAGGGAGTGGGCGGGAAGAGAGCTCTTTCTTCCCTTGTCAGAGCTGCTGCAGTTATGGTGGTGTTTTAGATTTCTGCTTCCTTAGTCTAAGCTCCTCAAACGGGGATTGCTGCAGTGGCTAGGGTTGATCCAAACCAAGTTTGTTTTTGTTTTTTCATTATTCCATATTTTTGTCTTGGATGCCAAAGTGAGAAAAAAAAAAGATTCTGCATACAGCCCTAATACTGATATTTTAAAGGCACTAGCTCCTATTCTACTTCTGTGTTGTTTCCCCCTGTTTAGAAGTCCCTGGATGCCTCTAGTGTTAATATAATACTTTGGTGTACAGGTAGTGAAAAGTATGAGATTGACCAAAGTATTATGAAAATACAGAAAAAATATATTATTTTCCCCGAGAGCATATCTGATTAGGAACAAAATTGTGCTCTTTGCTAATGACATAGTATTACTGCCTATGAGAACTTACACAATAGATGGATCCATTTGTTGTCTGAGGCCCCCTCTACATATGCAGGGAAACATGTGATGGGATCTAAAGCATGATTCACACAATCATGCCTCCTGCAATGCTGCATGTGCGTGGCAGGAAGTGTGACTGTGGGACTGAACATTAAATCCCATTGCACTTTCTTCCCAGGTTCCCCTTGCACCAGCACAAAACAAGATCCGACAGCTGGGAGCCACACACACCGCTGAGGCTGGAGGATCCCTACTGCAGTGATTGCCCTGGCTTGGGGATACATGAAACAACTCCCAGGGATGCATGATCCTCCAGCCCCAAGGGTTTCCCACACCCCCAGGGTTGGGGGGAGGTCACTCCTGCAGCTATCATCCAGCCCCAGAGGTTTCCCCACATCCCAGAGTCCTAGGGATCATGGTAGCCACAATCCCTGGGGTGTGAACCCCTAGCCCCAGGGATTTTGGTAGCCCCAATCCCCAGGGTCTGAGGACTTCAAACAAACTCCCAGACCCTGGGAATCAGGGCTTGGGAAACCCCCAGACCTTGGGGACTGGGGATGCTATGATCCCTAGAACTCAGGGGTTTTATGCTGGGCACGGTTCACCCCTGTGGCTGGGAGCCCTGTCAGCTGATGGGGCTCTCAGCTGGAGGGGACACCCTGCTACATATGCAACTTAAAACTTGATAGTAATCAGCTATAAAGTTAGTACACGCTTTTTATGTCTAACTTTATAGCTGGTTGGAGCTTTTTATTGTGAGATAGCTACTTTGCACTCAGGGCACATCTCTAGGTAATTGCACAATATCTGTAATGTGTAGAGGGGCCTGAATCTCTTTAATATACAATGGCCAGATCCTCAATTACTAAATATGTCTTGTTATATTACCCAGATCCCGAATGCTTAACAAATACAATGAAAATAATTTGAATGAAAGGGGCTCATGCCTTTAAATCATGCTAATTAAATCCTGCAATATAGGTTAGTAACCAGTGGAGTCACCACCAAAACAGCCCTTTCACAACCCTTATTGTCAATAAAGAGAACTTCATGCTGAGTTCATATAAGACTTCATGGGCATTTGAAACCCTTGGGCCCATTTATGCTTGGATGCAATCATCCCTTGTATGAATCACACCCAGAGTATGAATCTCATTGTAATATTTTTGTTTTAACTGTGTTCTTGTGGTAATAATGTTCTGTGCCCAGTAGGCCTGGGTGAATAGGGAAGTATTCGATTCGGATTTGGATTTGGCCAATTCAGAGGACAGTGATTCAGAGAGATTCAGAGATTTGGCCATAGACTATAAATGGAGAATCACTGAAATACCTATAACTTTGTCATTTTATGGCTGCTTTGGATAAGAATTTCAGGCATGCTAGTACCTTATGTAGGCATGAAGTCTATCAAGTTGCAAAAAGATAGGTGCAGGGGTTTCTAGGAAACTGCACCTCAAGTTTCTGACAAGTAAAATTCACATCACGTGTGTGTGTTAAGGCCATGAAGCCTGCCAGGTTTCAAGGAGATAGGTGCAGGGGTTTCTTGGAATCTGCACCTCAAACTGCTAACCAGCAAAACTGTGATGTGTGACTGTGCACGTATGTTAAGGCTTGCCCTCACTGGTGCTGGGGCTTCTATACAACACTGTAGTGTGCCCCAATGAGGCCACCTCCTCCCCTATAGCCTCACCTCTGTCCACCACTTTAAACAACAACAGGTAAGCAGTACTCTGCAGCACAGTAACACTAGCATCTTAGGCAGCCAAACTGTCATGGAATAGAGCCTTTCTTTCCTTTTCTGTAGGAGCTTCTTCTCCAGCAGCTACTAAAGAACTCTCCCTGCCAGACCCAACTCTCTTCTATGACTGTCTGACCTCTTTTCTGTTGTGTTTAATAATCTGAATCTCTACTTGACTTCTTCTGTGTTGTGTTTATTCTGTATGCATGTGTAATAACTAATAATAACTATCTATAATCTCTTCTTCTATGACTGACTGACTTCTTCTGCGTTGTGTTTAATAATATCTGACTATTTCTTCTATGATGTGTGTGTGTGTATGTGTGTAATGTATGAGTTTCCCTGCACAGTAATGGATCACACTGCCAGGGAGAACACAGCTTTCTTTTAAAAAAGTGCGGGGAAAGAAAATAAACAAGAACAAATATAAATTGAAAGGAATGGACTGGATAAGGATAAGTGGAGGGATTCTAGTTAGTAAGCTATATGGAATCCTTTCCAAGAAGAGAAAATAGCAGGAGGCTGACTAGTTAGGAAACCAAGCCAGTCCAATACCTTTCAAATGCTGTTGGTCAGGCAGAAACAGCTCACCAAAGCCACAGAAAGCCTGCAAACAGAGGCTTATATGTTGTTTCTATGTCCCTCCCCCAGAGCACTGTGATTGGAAGGGGACTCAGGGAATGTTTGCAGTCACTGGCCAGCTAGAGATGTCAGTTCCCCACCCTACCTCCCTGCTCTCTCTCACTCTTCTCAGTTTCTGTTCTCCTGAAAGACTGTCTTCTAAATTTCTGAATCTTTTCCAAATCAATTTGGAGGCTCCAGATTGATTTGGAGGGTTTCTTCCTTCTCCCAATTTGATTCAAATTTGGTGATTCGGCCTCCAAATTGGGCCAAATCTTCTCTGAATCAAATCGTGGACTGAAGCTTCGCGCACCCCTTATGCCCAGCTAACTTATTCAAGGGCAAGAAATGGGTTAAAAGCAGTGGTATGGGTTGGATGAAGAGTCTGGGGCTAGTCTGTGGACTGGATCAAGATCACAGGCCAGTCCTACATGCCAAAGCCAGCTACTTGCAAGACACACTGGACTTAGTCCCACAGGTGGCATGCATGGCTGGTTTGGAGTGCATGCTACATGTGATGCCAGTGTAAGACTGGTTCCCTTCATTGGATATGGCACAGGGGGCTGGTCTGGAGGCCTGATCCAAAAGAGTCCCAGATCCAGCATGCAATGGGCTGGTAGCACACCTTGTGCAACCCATGCAAAACAGTCTCTACATACCATATGCAGCATGAGGGGCTTCAGTCAGCATATGCTGTGTACAGGTCACAAACCCACAGGAAGCACTATGGGCTCTACAGGCTGGATCTGGTCTACAGGCTGTATCTTTGACAACCCTGGATTAGAGAAACTATGAAGCCAGAATTGCCTACATGCAGAATAGGACAAGACCAATCTCCCAGAGACTTGAATAGTTTTGTTACACATCAACAAAGGTGGGATGGCCAGTGAAACTCAGGAGACTACTGGGAAAATGAATAAGATAGGGCAGGGTTAACAAGAAGAGCATTCTCGGGGTTGTAGCTGGGCACACTGGAAAGGAAACAGCTGAGTAATTTTATCTGCTCAGGGCTAAGGGGACAAAATGACTGCTTAACCCTTTAGAAAGGACAAAGAACCTTTGGTTGGTTGGCTTTTCCCCCAGTAAATACTCTTATTCAATAGGAATAACTGTTTGCTTTGCTTCTTGGAAATTTGAGTTACACTTATTCTCCCCAACAGGAAATAAAATCCCTCTCTCAGGAATTGAACTGGAAGCTGGTTCCTTGAGTAATGGCCACAGAAAAATCAGGGAGAGTGAGAGTGGAAAGGAATCAGCTCTAGAAGGTGTACCTTTTGCAGGGGTGCTGAACAACAGTGCCCTAACATCCATGTAGGGACATAAGGAACAGCAGGTATCTTTCCATTGGTTGTAGAATTGCATTTTGTCTCCACCTGCTCCTGAAGCTAATTAAGCTAGTTTTGTAGTGTAAGTAGCCCTTAAAAGCAACACATATGTAAATGGTATATTTTTTAGAAAAATCAAAACTATGAAACAGAATAGGTTAGATCTGCATCCTTTACCTTATTGTCTGCAGCTGAATATATTTTTCCCTATTTGTCCAATGTTTTAATTGGCATTACTTATCTCTGAATTACCTTTCATATGACAACTTGTTTCATTATGCAAGTGTCATGAATAAACTTCCTGCAAAGCAAAACATAATGCTGTTTTTATAAGCTTTTGAAATAAAATCTTACAAAAATCAAAGTGGACATGTCTAGATAGTTTCCCAAATGAATTTTCCTCAATCTTGAAAAAGGTAAGATAAAATCAGAATGCTGTCATTAAAAAAGATGTTAAGGAGTACATAACTAAGTTCTTCTGAAGGAAATTACATTCCCTGCCTCTTTCACTGTAAGTATCAGTATTTGTCCTAACACTGTCCTTGAATCCAATATATGATCATTATATTTAATTTGTCAACTTCACTAACACGTATTGCACATTTTATTGATCAGCAAAATATATGTATACTTTGTTGGCTTATAAGCCACACACAGCTGGTTTGCCATAATTGTGTCATGAATATGATATAATTTATGTCTTTCTATCAGCAGTGAAACAGTAGCAAAAATTTTATTGGATTGAAAGAGCTCAAATTTTCTATTCCTAGCTTTAGTGACTCTAATATAACCCGTATTTTTATTGATATACAAACAAATAGTAGAGCGCTTAGGGAGAGCTTTGTTTATTATTGCAATAGACAAGAAAAGGAGAGGTTGGGGGTTCTCTCTTTAAGAATGCTCAGTGAAATTAAATAGACTGGAATTACCTGCATTCACTCTATGATCCCTTATATAGCTGAAACCATCATCACTCACATGGGGAATGTGGCAGGGGGAGACCTGCACTATAGAAAACTAAGGAAATTATTTAAAACACAGAAGGTAAAGGGAAAAAGGAGGTAAAAATAACCCAAAAAGAAAAATAAAGGGCAAAAATAATAGAAGAGAAAAAGATAATGGTAAATACAGATTTGAGTGAGGAGGCAAAAGGTGAATAAGAAGGTACACTTCTGAAAATAAATGTTGTACTTGTATTAATGGGTCATTTTTCAGTATGAATGAAGATTTAAGAGAGCATGGAGATGAGCTATTCCAAGGGTGGCCAACAAAGGCCCCCTCTATACAATACACTTAAAGTGTGACTAACCAGTTCATCATAACTGAAGATGTGACTCAACTAAACATTCAGCCAATTAATAATGTGAAAGAATAAGCAATAAGCTACACAGTTAGTCCACAAAATAAGTAACTTTTTACCTTGTTCTAATCATTCCATTAATTGAGTATGTGGCCATGTGGTCCCCTGTGGCTGCAGCACTCACTGCCAGCCCCACAGCTCACAAGGCTCGCAGTGGTGGCAGTGTTCCTGGTACTATCCCCAGCTGCAAGCCTCACAGCTACAGTGTTGATGTAGGAGGAACCTGGGATCATGATCCTGAACTTCCCTTGCATTGGTGATAAGGCACTATGGGATCTAGAGTATGATCCCACAATTGCGCCCCTTGCCAAGCATGTGTGGCATGGCAGGAGACACAACTGTGTGGATTGCGCATTAGATCCCATTGAGCCTTCACCTGCATGTGCAGAAGGGCCCCACACAGCAGAGGCAAACTCTGTGTGGCACATGCCATGTCAGAGGGAGCATGGGGCACAGTGGGAGATAGAGCAGGAAGCACAAAGCAAAGCAGAAGATTGGGCAGAGGAAAGGGACTGGAATGGCATTTGGGGTGGGGGCAAGGCTCATTTGTGGCATGCCTGCCAAAAAGGTTGGGCACCACTGAGCTAGGTTGTTTGATACATGAGGAGAAAAAACAAGCAGGTTAGGGAAAATGGAATATGGCTGAATATACTTTCAAAAAGGTCTTTCTGAAAACAGACTTTTTAAAAAGGTGGAAAGAAAGCAACTCTTTATTGAGATACCCACTGATTTATATTCAGCAAGGTAGCATAATTAAAACATTAAAGGCCAGACCCTTGGTTCTTGACTATTTGCTCAAATATAATCAAGAACAAAAAGTAGTAAAACAAAGGATATTTCTGTGCTTCCTATCTGCCAAACCTGTCAGTGGGTTTGACACTAACCACTTATTCCTGTTATCTACACACCAGCTCCTGAAAATGGACAATGTAGTTACTTTAGATTGTCAAGTCATAGATGTGGCCAAACAGTATGTACCTGCCAAAATATACACTCTCTTCTTAGTGAGGAAAGAGCTAGAGAACCAATGGGGAAGCAACAGCGGGTAGTATCTCTCTACTATTATGCAAGAGGATTTGCTAAATGAATGCCACATTTTCTTGATTGAGAAGTTCCCTTTTCCATTTGAGCCAGACATTGACTCCTTTTGCCAGTGAAGCTGAGGCAAGGATAACCAAGACCACAAAGGTCCCCTTAAGTGTCTGCATTGTCTATCATGATGAAAAAGTACCTGGACTAGAAGATATATAAGACAGAATGCACTACAAGAGATGATACTTTGGGAAAGCAGTAAAGAGAACAGAGGGGTTAATATGTCCCCCCTCTCATTGATTAGAGGAACTTGTTTTGCTTAATATTTAAAATTTAAACAGCAATGGAGAAGAATAGGAAAACATGCATGTGGCTAAAGAAAACCAGTTGGGAATAATGCAAATAATTATTTCTTCTCTATATTCCAGTGACAAAGAATCTTCTGAACTTAGCTCTTTGATCACCCAATTCTTCTTCGACCCATTCCACCTTGTTCATCATATACTTTACCTCCAACTCTGATTAGCATCACATTTTATCACTTTTTCATTTTATCACATTTTACATTGTATGTGAAACTTAATGGCCAGTGTTTATAGGAGGTCACCCTAAATGATTGAATGGTCCTTTTGTGGCTTTAATTTCCATGCAACTATGAAAAGCAGGACAACCAGAATGCATAGACTTTCAGAATTTTAAGGAATAAGGAATACTAACAGAATGATGCTGAGAAAAACTTTAGAGCAGTAAAAGAATCCCTAATAAAACAACCCTACAATATGCTGTTTGATTTTTGACATCTGCAGCATGCCACATTAATTCTGTTCAGTTAAAATATGTTTTAATTAAAATGGATCAACCAATTTACTTTAAACTTAATCTGGCACCTGTTTGTTGCAACTCTAGCCTACTCAGATTCCTTCAAGATGAATCCAAAAATGATATAAGAGTCCATTCACTCTAACTTAACAAGTGCCTAATTTTAATCTTTTCATGCCTGTTTTTCAAAACCTAATATATTTTAACTTTAATAAAGAAATACTTTCTGACATATTTTTTCAAAGATTAATATCTACTAAGATACCATTAGGTATCTTGCATTTTAAAAATAAATAGTTTCAAAGTTTTACATGCAAAAGAAGCCATTGTTGCCAATAAAAACATGCCAATTTATAAGTGTCTGTCACTATTAACACCAGATTTTCTCTCCAATATTTAATTATTGTGCAAAATATATTTTGGTAAACCAATTGAATCTTAATGGATTTTAATTGTGTCTTAATGGGAAAAGGAATTTAGCTATCAAAAGATACTAGAAATTGGTAAGGTAAAGGTGCTAGGAGAATAAATCAGTCAAAACCAAAGAGAAAAATGCTCCTGAGTTATTCATTATGCATTAGAAAAAATAATACATTATACATTTTAGTTTAAATCCAAAGTTCTTGAAGTTAATAGGAGTACTTCCTTTGATTTTACTAGACAATGGACAGGCATATAGCAGCAGGACAAACAACTTCTGGCTTCATGGTAATGATGTCATCCTGATTGGCTGATACCAGCACCTTCTCAGAATAATTTCACTGTCATGTATATGATAGCACTGCAGTAAATTAGGATATCAACAATGTAAAATTTGAAATACTAAAACCCCCCCAAAAATTCTGACTATCAATGCAGTCATTTACTAGTCATACTTACAAACTCAAGTGCATTTAACTAGAGGCTGTTTTCAGGGCAGATTAAGATAACTAGACTGTTAGAGCCTCATTAAAATTGAAACTCAGCTGAGGACAGGAGAGAGAAAAAGAGAAAAAGAAAGACATTCTATAAATCGTTTGGGTACCAAACATTATTCTATCCTAACTACATGGTTTATGTTTGTGACTTTTGGTTGTAAAATAACATGCAAAACTGTAGAGCACAATTTATCGAGGCTGAACAACGATCTATCACAGTGGCACCCAACCTTTTAGGCCTACAGGCTGATAAGTGGTGTGGGATTGTCTGCAGGCCAGATCCTGTGTGCGAGCACCATATCTGAATATAACTCCATGTGTCTGGATCTGCCTGCCTGCAGGACTGACTCCGTGGGTGCATCCAGATGAGCACAGATGTGTGTTTCCTCAGGGACAAGTAGTATGCTAGCCCCAGCAGCATTACCTGGGTTCCTGGAGGCCTCCCAGGGCTGCAGCAAGGCAGGAAGCCTGCCCGTCAGCCAGAGCATGACTTTGGCCAGCCAGGTTCTGGTTTTGGATGCTGTGCGCTGCTGCCATATGTGCCACACTATGGGCTTGGGTTTTTTTGACCCTGGGATCTCCCAGGCAGAGTAGCCATGAGGGGCATGCCTGCATGTGCAGTGTATGACACTGCAGATGGCCTGTGGCACCACATACCACACATCTGTGCTCATCTGGATGCACCCTTTGAGCCCAAATACAGCCATGTGTTGGACCAACCCCATACACCCAAATATGGCAGTATGCCATACCATTCCTGCATGGCTGGATCTGGCTGTCCAATGGTGTGATCTATGGTATAGGGCCATGTTATCTAGCCCATGGGGTTCCCTACAGGTCTGGAAATTTAGCACTGCAGAAATTAATACTGACACTGCTCCCCTGACACTAAAGTTTCAAACCTGTGGGAAGGCCCATGGAACAGATGACATGGGCTCCACAGGCTGGATCTAGTCTGCAGACTGGAAATCAAGCACCCCTGATGTATCACAATAGGAAACTTTGATATTTTCCATTTCTGTAATCCTTACTCATTTATCTATATCAGTAACTTCCGTATGCCTGATTTGTTTTGTAGGGTAGGGGAGGCTGGGCAAAGCGGGAAGGGCAGTTGATGTTTCTGTGATTTAAAAAATTGCATGTCACATTAAAAAAATTAATATACTATTGTGAGGGGCAAGGATTTTTATTTTGGATGATATCTTTTGTTGGACCAGCTGCCTGGTTGGGATAAAGTCAGACAAGCTTTCAAATGCAGTGCGTTAGACCTGAAAAAGAATGCTTCTTTAGCACCTTCTTAAAGGGAATTAAACTCTGATTGTTTCTTTCTGGTTTTTTACTAAACTCTTTCACTATATCCCTCACTAGAATATTTAGATATAGATAATCAACATCTTTTTATTGGTATAAAATACGTAAACCTAGAACTCATGTGTACTTGAAGTTGTACTGTTGAAGCTGTATTTTTATTCCTCTTATTTTGAAGTTTATGGCTGCATTATAGGATTTTATTTCTCAGTCAGAAACTTAAAAATAAGTAGAAGGATTACATGTATCCATAATCAAGAGGTACATATCCAAGCTTCTCAGGAAGATACGAAGTTAGTATATTTCATTCCTTTTATTCTCTCTTTTTTTTCCTTTGAAAACATTAGAAGTAATATTAGTTAATTGCTCATCTGAAGGCTTTTTTGTGTGGGTTATTGCAGCACTGCATTCTGTTTTAACTATTGTTTAATACTAAATATTGTTTGATTCTAAGTATGCAAGCATGGACTAGAAAGTTAGGGAGGCAATTTTGGCTGCAATGCCATCAGCTGCTACACGTGCTTCCTCAACCTCAAGGCCTAGGAATCACGTTGCAGACTATTTGTCTCTTCTGCATGAATTTGAAGCAGTAGAGAGAGGAAATGGGTATAGAGGACCTAGAGGAAATTCTGGCATTATTTCATAGTTTCACAGTTTCATAGCTGTTAGGGGCTGGAGGGGACCTTACAGATCATTGGGGCCGGCCCCCCTACACTTGTTGCTAGTAGCCTTCTTGGACTTGTGGCCTATAATGTCCAGGTGAAGGGAGAAGTAGGCTAGAAGGCATTGTCAGCCACAGGCCCTAAAGTTCAGCAGAATTTTCCATGTCTGTTGGCTGCCACAGGATATCTAACCTTGGGATTTTCAGTGCAGGCTTGAGAGTGGCCCAAAAGTAAACCTTAATTAGCATGTAAGTGTACCCCATTGGTTAAGGGGATATATCAATATTTATGTTATCAAAATGCAAAACTTAAGGGGTTTTGCAGTCATCCATATCTTTGTAACTTCCACACCGGATCAAATTACCTAGAAAGGTTAACAAATGTAAAATGCAATTGTCTGCACATCTTGAAATGCTTCTATTTAGAGAATGCATTACAACATTACTCCATAAATTAAATCAACTTCCACTTAGTTTCCCAAAAGCAATTCAAAATATTGACTATTTAACTTGCAAAACCTATAATGGATTAGGTCCACAGTATGAGAAATCATCATATAAGAAAAGGAGAGAGTCTATCTGAAACTAAAGGAAGTTTCCCCAAGTTGACATATTCTGGACTTGGATTTGTGAGCCAGGTCTTCTCAGATCAAGGACCTCACGTTTACACTTCACTCTTCTCCCACAATGCCTTTTAATTATCCAGATTTTTACTGAGACTGGAGAGATTTGCACATTAGGGAGTTATTTTTACTGTTAAATGTTTCATTTTACATGTATTTATAAAATCTAGTTGTATTGCAAATAACCCTAGAGTGCAGAAAAAACACAAGAAGAAACTTTTCAATTTAATTTAACATTTACTTTAAAATTTGGGACCAACTTCTTGCTCATGTTTTTAACCAGGAAATATGATACGTACAAGATGTCCTGAAGAAATTATATTAATACACTTTTAAATAGTAGCTGACATTAGACATTCCAATTTCCTTGATTTACTTGTTGTTGTGAGGAAAATTTGACAAAAGCTATACTTAAAAGGCATAGATGTAAATACATGTACAGTGACCCTAACCAGACAAAAGGTTATTTGTGGTTATATTTTGATTTTTGAACAATAATAAAAAAGCAGTTTCCAAAGCTTGTTACAGGAAGCATTATTTAAGTGGCCATCTCCCACCCTGAACTTCTGCAGACCATTTTCTTTGGTGGAAGATTATAAGGAATTCCTGTTGTTACAAAAAGGTTTATTACCTAAGCATAGGCAAGTCAAATCAGAGAGCAGTGCATGTTTCCAGAGTTCTGTAATTATATATTCTACAAATGTGTCCTGTAGCAATAATTATGTTAAATACATTTTTTCTTCTAACAGTTTGCTTTTTTGTCAGCAGCTTTACTTAGATTCTAACTTCTAACTGAAGGATCTGTTTTATTCTGCTCTTTTAGCAGGAAACTTACAAAAATCCCTGGAGAGTACAAATCTGGTTGCTGATATACTAGCAGCATGTACACTACAAAAATTAAGATATCTGTTGTTGTGGAAAACTATGTCAGATGGTGGACACGCATTGAGATGATAAATGTGTATTAAGATAATGTCATAATTCAATGTAATGCTGCTATCAATGAACAGCAAAACTTCCTTAGAAAAAAAAGAAAGGATAAGCACAAAAAAAAAATATATATATATATATATATATATATTTAAAAAAGTAAGCTGCATAATCATAGACCAGGTGTAGTGAATAGCACATACCCTTTGAAGTTGAATGCTGTGGGTCTGATTAAAAGCTCATTGAAGTGAATGGAAAAGCTCTCATTTGCTTGAGTCTTTGGATTAGACTCAGAGTGAAATGGGAGTTTTGACACTGATTTCACTGAAGTGAGGATTTTATTGTATGCGCACAAGTCTAAAATCTCATACCTGGCTTTTCAGTATTTATACTTTCAAATACTTCAGTCTGTCTGCTTTTTAGTCCATTAGACTGCAGAATTAGCTTTTTGCTTGTAACTTTGACCTGAATTTTGTCCAGAAAAAGTATCTTTCAGCAAAGTCTTGTCCGTTTGCTTTTAAGACGGTTCAAACTGCACACTGGTATATAAAGAATAACATTTTCAAAAGTCCTTAAGTAGCTTTTCATAACTTCATGGAGTTTGAGGCCAGAAAACATTATTATGTTACCTGAGTTGACTCCCCCTCTCCATCCCCCCCAATTCAATACTGCAGGATATTTTCATCCAGTTACATATCCATTGAGCTAATAACTTTTGTTTGACTGAACATATCTTCCAGGAAGACTAGAAGTGTTGATGTGAAAATACTAAGAAATAGAGAATATGTGTCTTCCCTCAGTAGCTTGCTCTAATGGTTGATCATTGTTGTTCAAACATTTGTGCTGTTCCAATTTAAAATGCATTTTAGTTCATCTTTTAACTACTGTTTTGTAATCTGATCCTTTACTTTCTCCATATGAGAAAATTAGGACACCTCTCTTGATAAGAATTAGGCCGTATTCTTGGTAAAATAAGAAGATTGTGATGCTTACTTTATCACTTAGAGCATTTTTTTCCTAATCTTCAAGTACTTTTTTTGTCTATTTGCTCACTATACTCAATCTTTCATTTCTATTGCAAAATGTACATACTAGAACTGTACACTGCATTCTAGTATTGGTCTCACCAGCTCTGTATAGAGGTAAAATGTGTTTGATACTGCTACTTAATACGCACAAATATACATACACACACACACACACACACACACATATAACTGAAGTGGCAGAACAGAGGAGAGATTGAGCAGATAACCACTGCAGACTAGACAACAACATGGTGTTTAGGGCAATCGTTTCATATATGAAAGACTAAGGCTCAGGTTTCCATTCTGAATCAAGTAGATTAGCAATTTGTATTCAGGTATCTTTGCCACAAGATTACTGGTTCCCTTCAAAGGACCAAATTACCACTCATTAAAACCTAATAGAAAGCAGCAGCCTGTAGTTAAGAATGGAAATGGGAAGGAGTAGTAAGGAGATGATGAGAATTGCTTGGAGAGCTGCATGAGAAATAGGATAGTCGAAATAATGCAGAGAGAGAGACATCTAATAAAAATGATTGTGAGAGCATTGCAAATGAAAGTGTTTGGAGAGGACCTTGTAAAGGTCAAAGCCAAAATAGAAGAAACAGGTAATTTCAAGAAGGCCAAACTCAAAAACAAAAAGGCAGATTGTGGGGGAGGGTTCACTTAACAAGGAGCCTAGTAAAAGTAGGACTCACAGGTGAAGGGGCCTGTGGAATGGAATACTGAAAGGGAACCCCCTGAAGAAGTCATGAGCTGTGAGTAAGAAAACTTACAACTGTAGAAGATTGCCAAAGAGGGGGAGGCTCAGGAGAAAACACCAAAGAGCATCGTTAACTATCAGCTAGATGACCTGGTGAGTGATTGCTGGGAATGGGCACAAAGGAAATAGAGAACTGCCACATTCTAATTTGGGTTATTTGGGAAATGTGCATGGGGATCTGTAAATGGTTTCAATTATACTAATAAATTGCTATGAATCGAACTGTAACAGAGATGATATTCCTTTCCTATGGGGAGATGGTGAGCATTGTTCTGCTCCATCATGGAAAAAGTGAGTAACTGGTATCTATTGGAGAAACTGAAGCAGGCTTGTCTCTCTTGCTCCAGCTGGCTTTACACCAATTTATATTATCATTCCCTATTCCAGTGGTTTACAAACGAGGTTCTGCAGTAGGTCATCAGGTGTTTTGCAAAGAGATTAGGGGTAACGGCAGAGCAGGCCAGGAGGTTGCCTGGCTCTGCATCAACTCATGTAGCCCGCAGAGCCAGGGGTAAGTGCTCTGTGGCAGAAGTGATATGAAAGGGTTCTGTGACTTTAGGAACTTTGAAACAACACTGTGCCTATGAGAGGGCCCCAACCACAGTAGCATTCTATGAGGTATCCCTCTTTTTCTTTGTGCTTTTGGGGAAAAAAAAAAAAAAACTTCAAAAGATCATTGCATTGTATCAATCCATTGTGGAAGGTAATTTATTTATTTCAAAGTCTCACAGAATAGTAAAATATTCCCCCTCCTGTTCTACTTTCAATCTGCATTCTTTTTTTCCTTTACATAACATTTTCTTTTGCTCATGACTTTCCTTGGCTTTGAAAAATGAATTCTTCTGAAGCAGGAAATATATGTTAGCAGTTGGGACAATCCTTTCTTTCCCATACTGGGTTCTGACAGGTCACTATCACTCATCAGAGGTCATGTACAAACTTCCAGCCCAGTGATTAGGAGTTTAAGTCGCATAGTATTTCTGCAAAATGGAACTTACAGTACTTCTACTTTGCAGTTACAAAAGTGACTCTAGTGCAGCATGGGAGTGTTAGAGCTAGCTTTAAATGAGCTACTTTAGGGCATGCATAGATGAAACAGGGGCCCTAAATTGAAGCGGTGGGTTTTTAAAAAAAAGTTTCAATTTAGAGCTGATTAAATTCCCACGTCATGCACACACATGACTTACCTGTCTCTCTGGTAGTGGGGAGGGGAGGGCAAGATGTTAG
>NW_017728948.1:56745654-56746859 GCF_001723895.1 Crocodylus porosus
CTTTACGTTGTAGTTTTGTAGAATTCATAGTATATTTCAAGAAAGCACTGGGGGCATTTGGAAATGTACAGAAAGAAACAATACAATATTGGAAATGAAAACAACACCAGTGCAAAAAAAAAATCCTATCATACCATGGAATAAGTAAATTAATCTCAGAAATCAATATATTTATATTTTGATAGAATAACTGTAAAAATTGTATGATGGTGATCTATAAAGCACTTCCACTAAGATGTTTTTATTAACAAACAAAACCCCAAAATATAAACAATCCAAAAGCATCATGAGTCTCAACTATCTATTCTTATTTTTTTAAGCCTCAGGTGTAAATTCTGACTTACTGAATTTCTGAGGACACCCAATTTAATTTTAGATGTAAAATGTAATAAGATGTAATAAGGGCTCCAAATCCAAAATTAGACTCTATCCTTACAGGTATTTAAGAAACCCCAGAAAAGACAGGAATAAGAAATCTAATGGATTTTTGGTTTAAATGCACTGCATACGACAATAGATAGGCAATATGTGTCAAATACAAATTTAGTTTTAAATATTACAGAAAGTTTTACCTCTTAAAATTAAGAATTTCTGGAAGGTTCATTTATTTTACTGCTCTCATTCTGTACAAGTCAAATTTATTATATAGTTATGAATTTATTATATGTTTTTTCTGTAAATGCATTAATATGTATTAATTGGCATCAGCGTATGTCAAAACTAATAGCTTTTTAATGATAGTACATGCCGTATGATTAACTAAGAGGGGGTGAATGTGTTGGTTTAGTTAATAATTAATATAACAAGTTTTTAGATGATTCCATAGTGATGAAATAGGATAAAAACATTTTTGACTCAAAAAGAAAAAATGAGCAGGAAATTTCAGTTACCATAAATTATTGTATTATGGGCAGTCTCTATGGGCTTGTTCCACTACATTAATAGATTCATAGATTATAAGGCCAGAAGGGACCTTGGAAGGTCATGGGGTCCAGCCCCCCTGCACCAAGCAAGAAAAGCATTATAAGCACTTTGTTGATAGCAAGCTCATTCTGACAATACTTATTTGAAAATATAGAAATATTAAACTGAAATTTAAACACACATCCAACAAAATGTGTATATTTTCTAGTCCAGAGGTTCTCAACCTTTTTTGTATCAGGACATGATGACCAGTCCCAATCCAGTGCCCCTCACTCCCAACA
>NW_017728948.1:56747021-56774815 GCF_001723895.1 Crocodylus porosus
CCCCCAATGTGTGGGGCAGTGGGTTGGTATGCAGGGTAGAGGGAGGCTGTGTGGGGCATGGGGGACCCTAAGGAGCCCCTTGCAGGCTGCAACTCTGCCAGCCTGCAAGGGAAAAGCCACTGTTTCCCATGTTTTTCTCCTTTAAAGGAGAATCCATTTTTAAAGTTTGTTCACAACCCCTTCATATACTCTTGCAATCTACTTTTGGGTCACGACCTGTAGGTTGAAAAATACTGGCCTAGTCAGTTCAGTATATGAGCATGTTTAAAGAACACTGCTTCTTGTCTTCATCTCCTTTTGTTTACTCTTTTTCATTTGCTTGTCACACTACATAGGTCTAAGTGCTATACAGTGAAGTAAGCCTGTTAGGGCAGAGATCTTTTGTGAGATGCCATTAATTACAAAATAATACAGAGAACATTTTTGCGTAATTTTGTCATCAATGGCAATAGTAATAGGGAAGTCTTAACAAAGAGTTATTTTCCTGAGAAATTAAAAAGTCACTTCTGGTCAAGAAGTCATAATTATGAAATGTGAAGGGGGGATCATGTTGATGCCTTTACGAACACAGCCAAGGCTGAATATTATGAGATTCCAGAATTCTATCTGCCAAGTCTACAAATGCCTAACAATAGAAAGAGTTTGTTTGTTTTTTTAATTTAAAATTCTTAAGATGGAAAAATTGTAGGTAACAAATGAAAAGTTCAAGGTCATGCAAGAAGCCAGTAACAGAACTTAAATTAAATATATGTCTCCTGGATCCAGACCAAAGTAAATCAGGTCAGTCTCAAAAGCTGCAGTTCAAACCAGTTCCCATCTTTCAGTAACTGGTTCTCTCATCTATACTTAAGTATCAGTTGCATAATTATGCTACTATACATATTAATGTTTTATGATATTATTGGAGTATGTACAGGACTATGGATTTTTGTGGGGAAGAAAAAAAATCATTTAAATTAAGAACTGTGAGGTTTTTGTTGCCTATCCATGCAGAACAAAGAATGATAGCTTTCTCTTAAATTCATATTTTCTCCAGTAGGAATGTGAAAATAGAACAATTGGAAATCTTTAAAGCATACTGTTTCTTATGAAACTGGATATATCCAGTGAACTAAAAAGTATCAAAACACTTTCAGCTGTTTCGTTAGCTAAAATAGACTACAAACATTTCAGAAAAATGAAAATCTACAACTTATTTAAAATGTTATTTATAATATGCTTTTTTTTCAAAACGTCAACTTTTGCTTGAAAATGTTTACTAATTAACTTCTCAATTTTGCAAAAACTCTGGTGTCTCTTTGGAATTCATAACGGTTTGAAGTTTTCAGACTAAAACAGATCATTTCAGCTTTATAAATATATTTGTTAATATTTAAACTGATTTAAGGTATATTAAAAGCAACAGGATTCTCATAAATCTTCATGTCTATATTTCAAATTAAACCAATAGAAGCAGAGGAAATATTTTTTCTTCAATATATGCAGTATTGTATGAAAACATTTCCCCCCAATAAGTAAGAACTTTTTATGAAATGTTCTGCTGCTTTTTTTAGATAATCGTACTCTTTATTAGAATGCATACACTTCAAATTTTGAAATCTCTAATGTGTATAAGAAATGAGAACAGAGCCAAATGATGCAAGACACTAATTTATCTCATCATGACTAGTGATGGCAATGCATACATTCCAGACCTTCAGCTTGAGGTTTATAATCTCTTTTTCTTTGGATTGTCAGCAAGACTGCTCCTGCTTGGCATTCCCTACTTTAGCCACCAGTTAAGCAGCACGTTCAAACTGTATTGTGCTCATATATCAGGAAGTGTTTATGCATGTTCAAGAAAATAAGATTTTGTTGTCATGCCCCTGATGGCATGGAACTCACTGGCCCCTGAAATAAGTATCTGTTTGTTTTCAGGTGTTTGGGTTTTTTGGAGGGGTGAGGTGGGAGGAGATTGGTTTGTTCATGCATCTACTTGGAACTTTGATTTTACTGAGTATAGTTTTTTTTTTTGTTCTGAAATTATTTTATGTTTGTTCTTCAGCAGGCAGGGCACTTTATAAATAAACAAATAAACTATTATTGCCATTTTGATATTAAGCTATCTTCCCTTCTACATGGGAGAATTAATCTGTAAACCTCTTATGAAGACAGTAACTATAGGGAATATATGAGTGTGCATAATGCATACTTTTCAGTTATGTATGTCTGAATAACCAGATCAATGAAAACAATTGCCTTAATACCAGAGACATCTCTTTCCACACATTCAACACAAATAGCTAAAGATTCCTTCCTTAAGAAGGTTTATAGCCTAGCCAGAGACAATCCAAGCAGGGCACGGGGCCTGGGGCAAATCAGCCTGTGCAGGGCCCCATCCCCAGATGCAAGCAAGCCAATGGCAGATTTGGCAGTCATGGGGGGAGGCTGGGAGAGGGGTGCCGAGTGGCAGGACTTGAAGCCAGCGACAGCTCAGAGTCACCATAGCCACTCCAATGAGCTCCTCAGGGCCCCCCAAAGTACAGGGCCCGGAGTGGTCACTTTGATTTGCCCCCTCTCCTCCCAGGGATGGTCCTGAGCCTAGCAGAGAATATTAGATGAAGATAAAAACACTTAACATACTTCCCTATTTATATAAGGCTCTTCCTTATTGGGTTTTATTCATTACTTTGTTCATTCCAGTTTGATAACAAATAGGGATTCTAGAACTTTTGAACTTATTAGGTTTCTCATTAACACTTTTATTTCTGATTCAGTTCCATGTTCTTCTTCTGTTTGTTTTAATTGTACTACCACATATTATTTATTTTCTTTGACCTATTCCAAGACAAGTTTTGTCTTAGCACTGTCCCCAATTCAGCAATAAACTGAAGCTTGTAAGCAATTCCGTTCTTATTCAACATAGTGTTCATGAACTTCAGATCCAGTGAAGACACTAGGATTAAGCATATCTTAAATTTAAGCATATGACTTCCTAAATAGAGGGCTATACTCTTTAGTTCAGTTCTTTTCAATAATTGTATATCATTTGACACAAATATACACTATTTGATTTGATTGGGTAATGGCATGTATGTTGTCTTGAGTTTGTTTTATTGATATGGAATGTGTATTCTATATGTAGGTTATATCAAGCTGCATTTAGCCATGTCATTGTTATTTCTGTGTGAATTGTAGTATTTGATACAAGTATAATTTTTATCTTTCTTATTTTCACCAAGACTGTTTAGTAGTGCAATTAAGAGTTCTCTTCTATTCAGCACTTGAGAGAAATAATTGCTGATAATTAGCATCTGATCTGGGTAGGTTTTTTTGGCCAATCAAACAGACCTTTGCAGATGTGATCCAAAGCACATGAGCCAAGCCCTTCTAGACAATGATGAGTATACATGTTGAGAGCCCCATCAGAATAACACCTGAGAACAGGTTATTCAGGGAAGAACATTTCTCAGAGTGGGGAAAGTAAGTGAGAGAGACTGTTTTACAACAGTGGATTGGTAATCCATGTCTGCAAAGATGCACATATTCTCCAGGTCATAAGCAGAACAGGGACAACTTTTAGTCTGGTCAACAAATACGATTGTACATGTGAGCTCCCAGTAATCTAATGGATAATGTATGTAAATAGACAGATAGGAACGCATACTTAAACCCTGCCATGAGAGCAAGTGTGGACCTTCAGTTTGTTCCAGGCATAAGAAATGACTTTAAGTTCCTAGCCAGTGGGCTGACTGAAACAAGCTGATGGGATAGGAAAGTCAGAGGCAGGAGCTGCATTCTGATTTTCTGAGCTGCATTCTTATGTTTAGGATCCGATTATTGTTCTAATATTTTCTTTCATTGATTTATTTTTATATCTCTATCTCAACATATGTCTTTTGATTTCTTATGTTTAATCTTATTTTTATAATAAATCTTTTTGTCATCTTTTATAACACACTTATTGTCAATATAAAATTGATTTCACAGTACTTGACTGTACAGGCAGGCCTCTTCCAAGGAAAGGAGAGTCTGAGCATCTATCCAGAGAAGGGTATGATTCTTTTAACTAGCAAAATCCCACTTCTCCCTCCCCCACCCCCCTTCTAAGAGGTGGCAAGACCTGGCTGAGATGCATAAAGCTGAGGTTTTATCAGGGAGGTGACTTTTTGAGCATGTTAGTCTGTTCTCAGTGACCAAGTAGAAAATGGCAGAGAGAGGTATGGGGATGAAGGTGCAAAAACACTCTAGGAATGCATCTTAAGGCACTTAATTGCATGCAGACTGCTCTTCTCCCTTAGTTATTTGGCTAAGGTTTATACACATCTAATTAACTATTTATTTTTATAGTTCCTCACACCCATCTGTTGTGCATTCAAAAATATTTGCTTTTCTTCATCAAATACTGAAGGGTACATAGTTAGTTTGAAATGTATTTAATTGCAGAGAAGTGAAGAAGACTGGATAAAGGACAGGTGGAATGAAGGGATGTTCATGTTTTCTTTAAATCAAGTAACTAACGAGATATGCAGCTCTGACATTTTGAATACATCTTAATTATCTGAGATCATAAACTTCTTAAGGAAAGGATGAGCCTTAATTATGACACTTCTCCTATAAAGACTCAACTATGTGTTTAACTTTATGCATATGTATAGTTCCATTGAAATCAATGAGATTACTCATCTGCTAAATTTAAGCATATGCATAAATCTGTAGAAGGATCAAGCCTTAGACTAGCTTAACGCCTGGAAAAAAAAATCAATTTTGATTTGGCTATTAGGTGCTACCAAAAATAATTAAAAAACAATATAATACTTTGAGAAACTTTGACAAATACAGGGATTTACAACAGAATTTCCTTTTTTCTATTTCCCCCCCTTTTTCTTTTTTTTCTCATCCCTCTCTCTTCCCTATTTCTGCATGAAAAATCCACAGAAACAGTACTGGAGAAAACTGACTGACTTTAGCTTGTATGACTGACAAGTACACAAATGGCTGGCAAATACTTATAACTGTAACAAACTGAAAGAGAAAAATATTTTTCTCTGCTCTTTCATTTAGAGTCATCCTACTTGTTATTTGCAACAAGAGTCAGTAAAAAAATGACAAAGAAATTGATGGTGTCACTTTAACTTGTATTTTGACAGAGAACAGATCAAAGCCTCTACTTCAAGTATACAGGACAGGCAAACAGCAGAAAATCCATTAAAATGGAAATTTCTTTAGGCCTCTGTGATCACTTCCACCTTACTTCTTGTCTTCTTTAAACCTACAGTGTAGTTCAGCTTACTATCATGTTCCCCATTCCATATTAAAGGTTAGCCTTGCCGTAGTTTCATCTGGAATCAATCATTTACAAACTTTGGATTGTGTACCTCTTTTCTACCGAGATGAAAGAGTCAAGTCCTAGAGGTGAAAAAGCTCTTTGGCCTATTCAGTAGGACTGGTAGCAGTTCTACTCCCCTATTTTATTATCTTTAATTTGTGACTCTTAAGTGATAAGCTTATTTCCACTCTTCAATGTCTACTATCTTTCTTATCATGCAAGTTATATGCCTACTCTGCTTTCCCTTATGATAGGACAAGAATCTGTGACATAAAAGTTTCATTCAGATGAGCACACACATGCCTCTTGCAGCATCACATAACCCTTTGAATCATTGCCAGAAGCATGTGCAGGAACAAATTTTTTTCCCTACATTACTAATTTGCAGAGCAGAGGCAAAATTAGACCCCTGGATATCCAGGGGTCAAAAAATACCCCAGGGGAAAAAAGCAGGGCAGGACACAGTCCTGGACCAAGATCTGAAGCAAACAGAGTCTCAGGTCTTCCACAGAGACACCCTG
Organism: Crocodylus porosus; assembly: GCF_001723895.1. Classification (NCBI taxonomy): domain Eukaryota; kingdom Metazoa; phylum Chordata; order Crocodylia; family Crocodylidae; genus Crocodylus; species Crocodylus porosus. The sequence continues at coordinate 56,752,851 of NW_017728948.1, forward strand.
ATAGCCAGCCAAAGCATCTTTATGGTTGGCCTTCACCCCGGTGCTAAAGCACACCGCCTGCCCATGCAGGGTAGGCAGCATGCTAGCCACAAGGAGCTGGACCTTGGCTCTGTGCCAGTAAGCAGGGGGTGGAGGGAACTGGAGGAGGAGGGAGGGGACCATGGGGGGACCCCTGCCTGACCCCATCCACCTGCTGCACCCCCAAGCCCCATCCCCCGCCTGCCCTCTGAGCCTCCCCCCCATCACTGTCTTACTCGGCCCCAGCATCCCAGCAATAATAATAATTAAAAAGCTCCATACTCACCAACAGTAAAAGCTGCCATTGGGGTCACTGGGGCCTCATGGCAGAACCCCCCTCCCCCCACCCACACACACAGAGCACAGGGCCATGGGGGAAGCAGAGACTAGCCCAGGCCACCTAGCACTTGCACTGCCACTGCTCCATCACGCTGGTGTGACCCTGGTCAGCAGGGCCCTACGCAGCTCTGCTCACTGTCGGGAAGCTTGGGCCACTTAGGCTGAGTGGTGCTGGGGCCCAGGTGATGGCTGCAGCAGCCCTAGCTGCCCCCACATAATGGGGAAGGGGCAGTGTGGGTGTGAGGCAGCTGGGGCCTCACTTCCCCCCACTGCCTTGTGCTATGTAGGGGGCACTTTGACATGAGGCTCCAGTGACCCCAATGGAAGCTACTACTGCCAGTGAGTGTAAGGATTTTTAAAATTATTATTATTATTTTTAATTGCAGGGATGTTGGGGCCAGGCAGGGCAGTGATAGGGGGGCCTGGGGGCAGGTGGGGGATGGAGCCGGTGGGGGTTGCCCCATGGTCCCCTACCCCCCAAGCCCTCCCCCAACCCTACTTACAGGCTAGGAGGCTCCAGTGACCCTGATGGCTGCTGCTACTGCCGGTGAGTGCAGGGCTCCCCCCCACCAGGAGGCTGGGGCTGGGAGGGGCAGCCATTGGAGGTCTGGGGGTGCAAGCAGGGCATAGTGCCAGATGGGGCAGCCATTGGGGGAAATGCAGGAGCCAGTAGGGGATGTGACCCAGCAAGGCAACAATCCAGGGAGATTGGAGGTGGGGTATGTGAGCCCTGGAGGTGGGGGTGGTGGCCCTTGTTGGGGGGAGCTGTAGCCCCTACTGGGGGGCTGTAGCTCTGGGGGGGTAGTCTATGAGCTGTGCAGGGGGGTGTCCTGAGCAGCCCCCTCACAGAATCCCCCCACACCTATCCACACACTCATGGCCCTCCACATCTCCCCACAGCCACACTTATGTACTTTAATAGTGTTGCATAAAGAATATATTTTATAACATAATATTCTAAAATTATATATAGCTGATTATTAGACTATTTTTTCAGTATTTTTATTTTCACTGCATTTCATCACTCTTTGCCATGTTTTAAATACATATATAAAGTATTTAGTTCCCACAGATAAATACATTTATTCTAGGCAATAGAGACCCCTCTGTCATTCACATACTGAAACTGAGTTACTGTTCTATAGCTAAAGGGATATTCAATGTGGCATGCAGTCAAAACGGTCTCCATAGCATTTGTCTGTTAAAGCTCAAGCTACCCATTGCATTGCCATTTTTAAAATTTAAAAGTTGCCTAAATTGTAGACTGGATGCCTGCAAATGCTGAACAAAACATAATTTGACTGAGATAGTGTTTAAAGAAAAATAATAGTGCCAGACGTAAGAAATTAATTCACTTTACCTCATAAATCTGTAACAACTATACCGAGTTGTTCCTGCATTCACCAAAAAGAAGGAAGACTCAGAGTTAAACCTACTTTACACCTCATTCACAGCAATAATCTGAAGGGTGGCCTTCCACCCATCATGGAAGTGTCCAGACCTCCAATCTATAAGGTATTCTGATATAGGTTTGCCTCAGTATTTCCTATTGCAGCTATTCTACCTTGCCGGAAATATTTAAATACTCACTGTGTACGTCTACACATGCGATTAACACTATATGGGTTTACTGTACAGTAATTTACTGCACAGTCATTTACTGTGCAGTAAAACCACCCTGGACATGCTTCTACATGCATAGCCATTTCAAAGCAGATTTGTTCCTCCCTGGCACTAACCTGCTCCTGGCGTCCTCTGGCCCTCTGCTGCCCCCCTGCAGCAGCCAGAGGGATCTGGAGTCTCCAACCACAGCTTTCTGTGGCCAGGGGCTCTCTTTAAAACCAGCACCCATGTGGTGCTCCCTGGACACCTGCTTTTCTAGCCTGGAACAATCTGAAGTGTGCTGGTACAGCCCTCTCCAACACTGTCGCCAGAGCCTGTGCCCACCATGCAATGTCTGCTCCACTCCCAGGCCCTGAGAGTAACAATCCATGACCCAGGCTCCTGCTCAATACCCGGCTCACTGTGTTTTGCCACCACAGTGACTGCCACCTGTCCCAAGCCAATCTCAGCCCTTCCTGTCCCTCTGTACTGCATGGCCATATGGCCAGGCTCACCATGGCATCTGAGGCCCCATGCTTCTGTGCTGCTGCTGCCCAGTCCCTGGGCTGCCAATCAGAGCCTAACAGGGATGCTGATGGCATGCACAAGGATGCCTCTAGTGGTGCCACCTATGAGCTGCTGTTGCTTCAGCTCTGCTGCTCGTTGGCCTACCTGTGATGACATGCAGTGCTATTCTTTTGGTACCATCACAGTACAAGAATGGCATAAAAAGATGTAGGTCAGGCAACTTTAGTGAATGCTGTTTAGAAGTGCCATTTTTAGTCATAGAATGGCATTTAAAATGATTTTGTGCAGTTTGAAAGGCAGCCCGATAGATTAAAAATCCAGATGTCACAAACACAAGAGTAAATACAAGTGACATTCTATTCACTTTTTCTTATAATACAAAATGAGGCCATGCCTAGTGAAACTGAATGATTGTAAAAACAAACTGATATAAGGAAATACTATTACATACAAAACACAAATTTGTATCTTTGGGAGTCACTGCTATAGGGTGCCCTTTAGGCTAGGACCCTTTAGGATGATTTTAAAAGGATTTGGATATGCATATGAATAACAGAAATATTGATAGGGAAGCATTAACTTGTAAAACTAAACAAAAAATTATAAACAAAAGTAAAAACTTATTTTACAATGGTCCAAATTATCCATTGGCTAGCGATATTTATGATGTTTTATGTAGCTATTTTATTTTAAAAAGTCAATAAGAAAATTCTTGGGATATTTTACTTGCTTTTTCTCTACTTTTTCATGAGATTCTGCACCATGCTAAATATATATGCCAGACTACATACACACATATATAGTATCTATATTACATTATTTATAATATATAGTATGTGACACAAATATAATACAAATGTATGTATGTGTGTGTGTATATATTACATTACATATATGTATTACATAAGTCAGAGTGTGCATGTGTGTGCACCATCATTTTAAATGTCACTGAAGTACTAAAAATGACACTTCTAGAACAGCACTGTAGCATTTGCTAAAGATGTCTGCCTTAATCTTTTTGTGCCATTCTTGTATTTCTTCATTAGCCCAGTACTAAAAAATTCCCATTTCCCTCTAATTTGTTCAAGGCATGAGTAAGACCACAAATAATGGTGCGAGTCATTCACCTCATATTTCCTACCAGAATATAACCTGACTGCATATAGGGTCAGCAGCCTGCACATGATGACTGCAGTTCTTATAAGACTGAATTCTAGTGCAGTAATAACCTCACATTGTTTGCAGTTTTGTACTTCAGATAGGTTTCTAGATGAAAAGAGTGCTTTATTAATCTCAAAAAAGGAGAAGTTCTGGAGAATCTCATTGCCCAGATATTTGTCTGCATGTTGCAATCTACTATTCTTAATTATGTATCTTGTTTTTAATATAGAAGAATACTGGGTCAGTAGCTACTAGCACATTACCCAGGCCATTTTTTCTGAAGGAGAACATAAATATTATTTAATCATCTAAATAAGAGCTTACTTGAAAGATGCACTTTTTAGTGTATTTGATAGGGGTACAGACTCTAATTTCTATCCAATAATTTGAGTTTTTATTTTCAAGTTAAGTGTAAGTGGTCATATTAAGAAGCCCCATTTCAGATTGCAGAAGCCTCCCATCACAGAATATGGTAGAAATAAAAACTGACTTTAAAATAAATAGATTATTTCTATCTTTGAATGAATAATGGGGTCAGCACCCCAGAGTTCCACTCCATACAATGAAATGGACTCTGCCATAGATCCATAGACTTGAATGACACCAGTACAACCTTTCTTCCCATCTTATTGTAAAAGGATAAGACTCTACTCAAGGCTTGTTTTGCATTAAACTTCTGCTTTCAGTGTATTTAATTCTGCTCAGATTTTTATTAAAATAAATTTCAATCGCTCTCATCTCATTAAGGAGTCTGACTGAGGGATTAGAAATTGAATCAGAGTCTAACTTTTAGCAGTACTTATTAAATGCCATGGCAGAGCCCCCTTAATTCTTATTAATGTTTATTTCCCACCATTTACATCAAGCATGGATGCAGTCTTAAAATAGGAAGTGTTACATAAGGGCTTGGAGATGATCCAAAATAAATATCCAGAGTTAGAAGTAATAATAGTAGGGGATCTCAGTGCTAGAATTGGTGGAATCAATATACATGATAATGAAGATATTTCATTTATCACATAGGGAATCCTTCCAGTCATCTTATATGATAAGACATTAAATGAAGGAAGATGATGCTTCTTGAAATTTATTGCAGAAAAGAATTTTAAACTAGGTAAAAGACTAAATGGAAATGATGTACCCCAGGCATTCACCTTTGTTAAAACTAAAGGAGCAAGCATCATAGATTATATACTAATAAAACCATATGTGAGGTTGGAGTATTCATCAATTGAAGGTCTGCCATGTAGGGAGAGTGATCACTTCCCCTTTTCCCTAAGGATTCCATTACAATTTTATAAAAAATCTTCCCTACAAACTATACAACTAACTCCCAGTTTTGAAATAATCAATAAGAGAATCAAATGAAACAATGAGCTGAGAGAAATGTGTTGATCTTTTCAAAGATACTGTCTCAGGCCACTAATCTCACATTTTCAAAGAAAAAGAATCACAAAAAACATCACTCTGTGTAGCAGTTGTTTAACAGCTGGAAAATCTTCTCCCCTAACAGTGTGTCTTTGTAAAGGATAGACTTTTGTGGCACAAACCATAGTTTGAGGAGAACTGTGCTAAAGACACCTTAACAGGAGACTTGAAGGAATACAAATCTTAAAATGATTTTGTCAGTTTCCAAAGGATGAAGAAGAATAACATAAATTATGGAAAATCCATAGCTATAAAGAAGAAAACTAAGCAAATGAGGCAGTGGGAGGAACTAGCAGCCATAGAGAAAAATAAAAATAATGGATGTTTTTTGGAACATTATAGTCAAAAGGAGAAAAATTTTAGCTTAGTCCTTGATGCTTATATTCCTGAAGAAATATAATTTCACTTTTTTAAAAACAAGTAAGTTTAACACCTTAGTTTTAGCTTGTGAAGGAACGGATGACTGTTTGCTGAAGCAAATTTTGCCTGTTAAATCACAAGCAGATCATTACCCCCTCTGACACTCAAGTCAGATCATACATATCCTTATTCATTAATGAAAAGTCCCACTTTGATTTTCTGGCCCTAGAAATCTTCAAGTTATTTATTGACGGTGGTCTCGAATTTTGACCCAAAAAAATCTTATCATTATTTTAGAAGCAAGTGTCTACCCTAAGCATTGGAAAGAAAATAAGTCTCAGTCTTTAAACAATGGCATTAGGATATCCTGCAGCATTTTGTCTCATTAGTCTTATATGTATTCCAGCCAAAATGTATGGGAGCCAGCTTTTTAAGTGGTAAAAAGCTTAGCAGTGGAAGCGACAATATCAGTACCAGACTGGTTCAATTAAACACAAGGCCTTGTTATACCCTACATTGTGAGCCACTGTGACAGTTGTGCCTTCCTGGGGCTGTCTATTCGTGGCCCCGCAACACCGATCAAGGGCCAACTGCCCGTCTTCTCGTCTGCCATGCCTTGTTGTTATTTTGATTGATTGAAAGTTCTTAATCAAACGGGAGGCTGCCTATTTTCGGTCTCGGTGCCTTAGGCACTATCTGTGGCTCCTTTCCTCCCCTTATACATCTGCGAGGCTTGGGCTGCAGTATCTGGTGTTGTTCAGGTCTGTCCTTCTCCCTGCCGTGTGGACACTCTCTGGCTTATCCCTCCACCTGCACCTTCGCCAGTGCCCTCTAGCTTGTCTCAGAGCCCATACTCCTACTGGCGCCCTCTAGCTTGTCCCGCACTGCCCGTTTCGGGACTTCTCGCCCATGCCAACTCCAGGCTCCTCGCTGCCCTCTTCAGTCGGGGCTCCTCACTGCCCCCTTCCTTTGGCTCTGGGGCTCCTCACTGCCCCCAAACTCCGGAGCTGAGGCCCATGCACCCCAAACAATGCTGCACCCTCTCCAGCACCAGGAACCTCCACATTACTGTGGAGTCCCTATGAGGCCTCCTCCAACCCCTTATAGCCTCTCCTTGTCCTCCGGTGAAACAGTAAACACAAAATGCAAAGCCCCCGGGCTACAACATAAAAGCTAGACTGTTCTGATCAAAAATACAAATCCCTCCCTACCAGAGAGAGAAATAGAGCACATCAATCCCCAGCAGGAACCAGGGGATGTTCCGACTGTCAGAGTTCTCCCCTTTGTTCTGGCTGAGTTCCTCCTCCCTCGGCTGCTGGAGGGGAACTGCCCTCCTGGCCTTCTGCCTGGGCTTAAGAAGGGCTAAGCTCTGCCCCTTCCTGTCTCTAGGTTTCCCTGGTTGCTAGGGCAACCAGCACCTGTGCAGTCCTGGTGACTGGCAGCTGCCCTTCCTCCTTCCCGCTGCTAAGGGTCTCTCCCAAGCCGTTTCTGCTCTCAGTCACAGGGTACTGGGAGCTCTGTGACAGCCACACAAATATTGATTGATGTTAGTGCTAGCTCAAGTTTGGAGCAGTGACACTTCATGTCATCAGGGCCCTGAAGGACTCAAAGTTAAGAATCCCACACCCCCATATAGGCTTCCCTACTGCTCCTGGCCCCTTGGGGCTTCCTCAGTCCCATTCCCTCCCCCCCAACAGGGGTCCTTCCCTGCCCCATATGGTTCCTTCATGCCCCCTCTAACCCTAGGGTTCCCTATCCCCCAGGCTCCCCCACAACTTGCTTGTGGCTGCCTACGCTGTCTATATTTCTGTTATTCATATGCAGAGGAGCAGGCATCCAAAAGTAAGTGGGGGAGAAGGTTGCAGTGAGTGGGGATATGGAGTGCTGGGGAAGGTGAGGGGAGGGTGGTGGGTCCATTGGGGTGGATGGTATGTTTACACTAAGGCGTAGTCTAAAGTGGCCACACCTTAGTGTAACATGAACTGGGTAATGTGGATCAGAGATAATCCTGCCCTGGAGTGGCAAAAGTTTAAGCTGGCTAACAAGTGCATAGAACTAGTTTCAGTTGTTAACATGCAGACAATCCAGGTATTAAGAGCTCCAGGAGCCACCCAACATTACAGTATAACAAGGCTTATATTTCCTGAATGTCCATATTTACAAATATATCACATGCACTCTTCCCCCAAAACCTGGTCTTCCAAAATTTGGATATCTTGATTTTTCTGCATGTCAGCAGCAATGGAATTTTTGTTCAGGCAGTTTTCAGGAAGTCAATTGATTTCATGGTTCATTGTAATTTACCTGATCCCTGCTAATTGCTCTTCATTCCACAGAATTAATGATCCTCTCTCCTCCCGCAAGTCTTGATATACTACTAATCAAGCTATCCTTTTTTTGTCAGTTGTACTATTTGCTTCTTCTATTTCACAGACTGCAGATGTCTAGCTTTTTCAAACTCCCAAATCTGCCCAGGGAGTCTAGTCTCCAGGAGTAGTTACAGTTTCAGCTCCTGTCTGACCAAGCAAGTGCTGCTGACAGTTCTATCTTTTTCAAATCTTTTTTCTTCACTCTGTCTTTCCAAAAACAAGATACACATCTTATTTGGGGGGGGGTGTTAAAATGTAGTAACTATTTATAGTATTTACCATTTGTATTGAGATAGTGCCCAATCAATTAAAATTGAGGACCAACCAGTCTAAACCCTATATAAAGTGCACAGAAAAGAGAAATCCATGCCTCCATAAACAAGTTGCACAACAAGCATGAGAAAAAAGGAATTTGCAATGTGACATGTCTAGTTTCACACAACGGGTTGGTGGCAGAGCCAAGAAGAGATACAGTTGCCCTGGATCCCAGTCACCCTGGATCCATCCAGTATAACGTCTGCTAAAGCATGCTGGATTCCCATTAACTAATTTAAATGTTTATTAATGCCAAATTTGAAGAAAGGGTCATGAGCAAGATGTCAACATTTTCAGATGACACAAAGTTGTTTAAATTAATACATTGTGGAAATGAACTGTCAACTACACTGCCAACAACTACCAGGTAATGGATATTGCAATGAATAGTCTGATTTATTTATAATGCTGTGTTCAAAACTAATCTAGAAAGAAAGAAAGATGACTTTATGGATAGCTCAAAGAAAACCTTTAGTCAACATGTAAAAGCAAGCAAGTGCAAAATTATAAAATATTAATGGAAATGCTATGATTTTATTATATGAATTATAGAGTTCATTATATATAATATGTTATAAAGCTCAATATACTGAAATATCATATATTTATATACAATATGCAACATATAACTATTTCTTGCTATTATATAAATCAGTGGTACATCCTCATATTCCATAGCATATATTTTCTTGAAAAGGATAAAGTAGAAAAAGAAAGGATTCAGAGATGGGCTAAGAAAGTGAATAGAGTCACAGTATACAAAGTAAAAAGTTGGGACTTTTTACTCAAGAAACAACACAATACATGCCAGAAACATAAAAATGACTAATAGTTGAGCAAAAATAAATTAGTTCTCTTTCCATCAAATAATGAATAAAAGGCAGGAAGTATAAAACTAGTAAAAGAAAATTATTTTTTAATAAAGCCACATATGAATAACTCGTGGAAATCATTGCCACAAAATAGCATTAAATCCCTATGTTTCTGGGCACAAAAAAATAATTAATAAGTGTTCAAAAGAGCTTCTAAGGCTGGAATTTCTTTAACACAGAATACACTAAGGCTAAGGACAGAAGCTGCACATAAACTGGAATAAGCTATTGGAAACTGATTCAAATCTGTAACACTACAGAAAGTTTAGTGCATATGAATTGCTTTGAAAATGGCCAAAATTGGTTTAAGATACATCTGAATGGATGTAGTATCAGATTCATCTGATTTAGGTTAAATTGGTTTATTGAACCAATAATCAGTTCCCCTCCAGATTCAATTTAACTCATTCCCCCAGCATCCCAGGATGCATTGCGCTTCCCACCACAACCCATCCCCTCCTTGCAGGTGCATGACCTAGCCTTGGCCCACACTGTCTGCTCCAGCCAACCAGGGAGGTGTGCTTTAGCACCCCCCCAGCTTCTGACCAAGGCCACTGCAAGCATGTGGTTGCATTTCCAGAATCAAAAGTGAACCTTTGTTTATTTGCTTATCACTTCAATCTATGAAGCGTAGACTAACCTAAGAAGATTCAACTGATTCAGCCTTGAGCTTTTTGACTGTCTGTACTTAGCCTAACTGGGATCTTGAAATTCCCTTTGACACATCTTGTACTGGCCACCATCAGGAATATGGGACAAGGCAGAATATTGGCTTGAGATGTTATGGCAGTTCCTGTATCTCACACAAGATGACAGCAGAAGCACCTATGTGATGGGACTCTGCAGCTTGATATTTCACTTTTCTGTAATAATTAATCAAGTAAAGCTGCACTTTATTCCACTGTGTCTTTCAGAGTCCAGCTGTTAGAATAATGCATGCTTAGCTCCAAAACAATACATTATTACTGCCAAGTGCTATTTATCATTTCTAATGTTAAATTCTTTGTGGTATTAATTATTTATAGGGTGAGGCCTACTCAGTTCTTAAAATGTAAAATAGGGACACAAAGTCTCCTTTGATATAAATCCTTTGAAATTTAGAGTGTCATAAATCTTCAAATCAGGTATTATTCTAGTTTAACCTTTTGAATCAGATAAACTTGGCAGAAGTGGTTTCGGACATTGCTTTGGGTGGTTCACTTTAAATAAATGACCTATCCATTATGTAAATCCACATGTTCTACATTCATGATAGATGTTTATAGAAGGCATCTTAGTAAGCAATCTAGCATTTAATATAGTCCTAATTTTTCCAGCGCTATTTATTTTAATCAAACATTATGAAAAAGATATGGCCAAAACTTCCTTGCAGAAGATAAAATATTAAATTTGCATATGTGGCAAAGACAAAATAATCCTTTTAGATCAAAGTGATGAGGCATAAAAATTCTCTGTATAGAATATAATGACATTTTTAATTAAATGAGTTTTATAAGCTATTTGACATTCCAAACCTTGATGGTTAAGGACTGCAAAAAAAGGAAAATCATCCTGGCCAGTACATTAGGTCAGCTGTGAGTTTAAAGTTTAAACAATTCTAGAAAATGTTCCCCACTTTAAATAATCAAATGTATAATTAAAAAAGTCTTATATACCCAGCAAGGTATATATTAAAATTAGCATTTAACATTTTCAGCAGTTGTAATTTAGAAATATATTTTAAATCTAGAATGTTTAAAATTATATAATATGTTCAAACTAGGAATATTCAAAAAATGTATTAAGAATGATTACATTTTGTTTATTTGCTTCTGTTAAAATACATATTTTCCAAGTGCTGTTTCATTTTTTAAGTGGAAATAAGTGCATGGAGTGAAAAGAAATGGTAAAACATACTCTGATATAAGGCACTATAAAATGTAATCTCAACATCCCATCAAATCTACATCATTTTTTAATGGAAGCATTAAGCTGCATATTTTTGTTCAGTGAGCAGGGAAAATTCAAAGCAAAGAAAATAACACTTCTGTGCAATAAGTGCACCTAAAGGTATAGTTTTTGAGAGACAAAGCAAAGACAACCACAGGATTTCAGTAATTCCTGCTGTGCTGAAAGCAAAAGTACAGTAATGTACATCACACAAACCAGGGGTACTGGCTGTATATAAATAGGTCTGCTTCTCTATTACCTTCCATATATTGCAATCATTTATATCTATGTGAAGTAGATGTGAAATGCATTTTTATCCAATGCCATTTAACACCACTTTACAAAAATATAAATATCTACACAAGAAATGTGCACTTTTTCCACTGGACCCTTCATTTTCAACATCTCTTGCAGCTCAATCTTTTTTCAGTACTATTCATTATCTCCATGCAACATGTCACTCGAATGATTTAAATGCCAACAGTAAAAGAATAATACACAAGTCTAGCCATTACATCCTATGATAATGTCTCTTACAGCCAATTCAGCACACAGTGCTGATCATCACAAGTATGAAGAACAGCTGGTTAATCCCTAGGAAGAAATGGGTTATGCCACCAAGCAGATGGAAATGTTTTGATGGGTTCGTGGCTCTAGTGCAGTTTCTTTCAACTGAAGATGCACCTGCAACTTGTCAAGTCAGTCAATTTTTTTCAGGGTGATTTGGACAACTTGGTTATAATTAACTCAGGCAACAACAAAAATAGATATTTGTTTGGAGTGGTGGGGAAAATGCTAATTGATCCTTTAAATCCCTCCTTAAGGGTTGGGAAAAGTAGGAAACAGAAAGGCTGAGGTGAAGGTTGGCAGGCTGGTAGGGCTCAAATAATTAATTGTGCCTTTTGTACTTCTGAGAAGGTAAAATATTTTCTCGCATAAAACATTCCTCAGAAATAAAATCCTTATCTTGTTTTGCAAGGCAAATGAAGAAAAAAGATTTTTCCAGCGTAATGGCTGCATGGAGTAAGACAAGAACCTAATCTTCAGCTCACTCACCTTAATTAAAAGCTGAAACCCTCAGTGCTGCTGAACACTTTCCATGATTGGATCAATGATTCTGAAAAGAGCTAGAGCCTCCAGGACTGTGAAACAGGAGAATAGAGAGTAGGGGACGCTCATAGGCAGCAAAATTGTGGTAAGGAAGATTAGCTTGATTAGTGTAATATCAAGACCGTTAAACAGGAGAGACTATCATGAACAGCACATGCCCCTGGCAGCTGGGGGGTACAGTGATGCTGGGAGTGCAGCAGCGGTGGTGGTAAGTGGGGGAGCTCCCGCAGACGCCACTGGTGCCGTTGGCAGTGGGTGGGGGGGGAAGAAGGGGGAGTATTGGCGGACTGCCCGCAGACACCGCTGGTGGTGTTGGTGGCAGGGTGGCGAGCGGCAACCACCCTCAGGCATCGTCGAAAGTGGCAGTGGTGCCTTTTTGCAGGAGGTGTGCCACCATGCTCAGGAAGTTAATGTGCTCCTGCTACGCATTGCCCCTGGAGACCATCATTAATACCTGTAAAGTAAACAACCATGAGCCAGTAAGTCAAATGGATCCCCCAGCTCCCTGAATGTTATGCCATTGCAACTGCATTGTGGAGTAGCAATCAAAACAGGGTGCTTCTGCTCTTGGGAGGAAATCCACTTTCCTGCTTAAGGCATGCACCCCAGTTTTGGAGGGCTAATTTTTTTTGGAAAAGATGTGTGTACTATGCAAGTCAATACAGTATATAAATGTTGCTCCTCTAATTGAGATCTCTGTCACAGGGTCATGGCTAAGAGGGCACTACGTCCCTTGAGAATATAGTTTAATCCAGAGATAAATTGCTTTTCTTACATACTCATACATAGAAACTCTTTCCAGGAGGGACCTGTTCTGAGTCTTTTACCCTCTTTTATCTTGACTCAAGGTAACAGAAGTTACTGTGTTTTGTTATGACCAACTTTCCTGATGAGTCATCTAGATGCCCTTTGTTTCCAGCAAGAATAATTTCAAAAGAGAGCTTCAATGCATGATGACAGATCATGAATGAGACAGAGGCACTTTTTTGCTACACCGTTAACTTCTCCCTCCTGTCTTCACTTGTCTGGCTTGATAGAGATGCAGGTAGCCCTATTCACTAGTGCTAAACTGACTATATTACAGGAGTTGAATATGAGGACTAAGGACCCAAAATTATGTTTTATTTTGTTAAGGCAAATGAAGAAATGGAGGTTTTAATATGGAGTTTGACATGATCCCTTAATTGCTGCCATAAGGGGAACTGATTCCACATCAGACCTGCACACTGATTTGCATATATTGAGCATTGCTCTATCTTGGGCTTCCACTAATGTAAGTGGTGTTCATAAAGTCTGAAAGTGGAGAAAGATGTAAACCCTACACGTGCTCTTTTTTTCTATGACTTACAAAGACTACCTGCAAAAATTACCCTGTAATTCCCACTATTTTAAATCATGCAGGGTACATCTACACATGCAATTTACTGTGCAGTATATTAATTTACTATGCAATAAAACATCACTGTCTACATATATGTGGCAATTGAGCCATGGGTGACTGGTGACTTCCAAGTCAGGGGGGCACTTGCCCCCCAGTGGCCGGTCTGCAGCTGGGGGAGGGGAGGTCGCCCCATGGCCAGTCTCACCAACTGGGTCAATTCCAGGGCAGCACGATCAGTTACGGGGGACTCCCCCCACCCAATCACTGTGATTGGCTGTGGGAGGACTGTGGGATTCTCTTCTTCTGGTGCCCCCATTCCCCAGCTGGCACTCTTAGGAGGGGCACCAGTGTTCTTGCTTGTCACCCCTGCCCATCACCTAAGCAGGGAATACTGGCTGTCAGGGGGTGCACCAGTGCTCTCAGGGGGTGCACAAGCACCCCCTACACATTGCAACTGAACTGAGCCAGTGTAGACTAATTTACAGCATGACTGGATGGTCCCATCAGACACTGGTAATATCTGATGGTGAAGTAAATTACTTTGTTTAAACACATGTGTAGAGGGAACATTGGGTTTAGTTTACTTCAGCTCAAATTGCACTGGAATTTATTCAGTCACATTAATTGCATGTATAGATGTGCCACCAGTGTAGTGAGTGACCAGACTTTAAGATCTGGAGGCAGAAGCCAAATGCAGAATCCAAGGCATACAACCAAATGCAGCAGGGACTGTAGAACCTTAGATCTTGACCACTTTTGTCTTAAAACAATGTAACCAAGAAGGGTGGATCTGATAGAGGGAGGTTGCAATGGTGCAATTGTACCCTGCCTTTCATTCCTGTTTCTCCCAAACTTTAAACCAACTGCCTAGGAGGGGCAGCAGCATCTCTACTCTATGGAGGTGGATACATTCAATTGACTTCATGGATCATTATTAGCTCCCTGATTTCTGCTAATTTCTCTCCATTTCACAGGTGTTAAATACCCTTTCTCCTTTTTAAATGGCATGAGATTCCACTATTAAAAGTATTTTTTTATTCCTTTTTTGCTATCTGTTATCCATTCCTAATACCATTTCTCTTCTATTTCCTAACTCTGCAGACTGTTTTTAGCTCTAGCTAAGAAACTTCACTGAGGTGTAGTAGTATTTACTCAGGTGTAGAAATAACTGACAGCAAAGCATTGGAGGTACTATCAGGATGCTTCAGAAGCCTCAACTGTGTTTTATAAATCTGAATAAGAGATGTACATTTGACTACAAAGACTACAGGACTAATGGCGAAATATCTTTGGTTAGTTTGACTATTTTTTGCCTAGTTTGTTGTGTTTTATAAACTTAATAAATAATATAACAAAGTAATGCACATTCCAATAAATATATTGGTTTATAAATATATTGGTTTTTGCTCTGATCTTAAACTGAATATCATAGTAGTAGGTCCCCCACCATATTAGTAAAGCTTACAATTTCTCTTCAGTTGGAGGAAAACATGTGTGTAGTGTTATATGTGATGAATGATGATATAACCACACCATCTCAGCACCCCTTTTCAAAATCCTTGATCCATCTATGGGTAAACAGTCCTTGAAAATTCAAGTGTATATTGACTGTATATACTTAAGTGTATAGTCTGAGGGCTGGGACAAATCATAGCATTTAACACAATGATCCATGGTGTCATTGCTATTGGAGAAGTCTGTTTCTATCAAGGCTTATAAATGATTCAATATATAAGGAATTTAGATCTCTGAAATGGGATGGTGACATAACACCCTTTCAGGGCATCAAAATTAATTATGGTATTGCAAGCTGAGCCACAGTACTTCAAAGTAAGGGGAAGTTGGGATCTGGCCACCCACAATAACGCACATCCTGGCACTAAGGTTACTGACACAAGGTTTCTGTTTCTTCGAAAGGGCAGGCGTTACTTCAGAACCTCCAGTTCATGGTGATGTCAAAGAACATACTGTGAGCTTCATCTAGTAAACCATGTAATTAAATACACATTACAAATGCAAACATCTCAGAGTTCATATCACACAGGCAAACATAATAGTCATAACTTTGAATTATACTTTCTTTTTGAACTCTTAATACACTCACACATATACACACAGACCTGTATATATGTATATATGTGTGTATATATGTATTTGTAAGAAATATAAATAGAGAGTTATCAAGATCAATATCTTAATAAGGAGAAAATGTGTTGTAGATTTTAGGATTTAAAATGCTCCTTCACTCAGTCAGTGGGATTTGCTTGATTACATTGTTATTTGCATCACATTTTTATTTTTTGGGGGGAAAAAGGTACACGCTGGTCTTCAATAACTCACTTATCTGGGCCAAGTAGTAATTTTTATTTCTGGGCTTCAACTTTGTAATAACTGTCTTATTATAATATGTTTAAACTTTGATGCCGTGAAGAATGAAGCTGGGCAGATTTTAGTATATATTGCAATTCTAACCAGAACACTGCACTGTGCTGCAGCATCTTGCGTACTCACTGTCTTACTTTTCAAAATGGTGACAGAGGCACATTAACTAATGCTCATCTAATAAACTTTAGTTAAAGCATCCCTGCTGGCATTTTGAAACATGGGATGCTGAATACATGAGATGCTGTGGGTGTTTTAGAGTGGCTCCTGAGAGCTGCTTCAATTAACCCCTTTCTCTCCTACTCCAGGCACATTTATAGACTTCTTTAGAATCTCTACATCTCAAAGTCCTGAGAATTTATAGAGACTGTTACAGCATGTTACAGAGATCTTATCAAAATTTGGAGACTAAGGATGTGTGCAGACATTCACCGTACCCAGTCTATTTTCATGTGGATTACTTTAAGGCATATGATAATAGATCAGAAGCAGTTTGAGCACACATTCACCAGTGCTCTGAGTCAGTGGCAATGTGTAAGGGTGCAAAGGGGTGCATGTGCACCCCCTGAGAGCACTGGTGCACCCCCTGAAGGGCAGCACTTTCTGCTTAAGCAATGGGAGGGGGGGTGGGCAGGGGGATAGGCAGGAGCATTGGTGCCCCCCCCCACGAGTGCCAGGTGAAGCACCACTGTTACTTCTGAGACCACTGCTGGCACTTTCAAAAGTGTTGCTCATGCTTCCTGACCCCCCCCCCCCCCGAGTTGCTGACTGGCCGCTGGGGGGACATGTACCCCTCCTGACTCAGATGGCACTAGTTGCCCATGAAGTGAGTTGTAGTTGGGGGAGGTAAGATACCAGAGCCTATTGGGTCCATGGGGTGGGGTAAGTTCCAGGGAAGGCAGTGGGATCTTGGGGAGTGGAGAGTCAGGGGGTGCAGGGCTTGGGGGCTAAAATTGGCCCAAATACTTTGGGGAGTGTTAAGAAGAGTTCAGCCATGGGGCTGGGATGAACAACTGGGCTTTCCCAACCCCAGGGTTGCACTCTGACCATGTGCAAGCCAGCCATTTTTTGTCCAAGCCAAACTCCCTGAATGTCTGTGCATATCTGCACTTAGATTGACCTAATACTAGTTTGATTAATCTAAGTGTAACATCTACAAATACCCTAAGCTCTAAGAGATGCTGTATCTTTCTCATGTCTATAGACAGGAACCTCAGCAAAGATACCAGAGGGAACACCTCTCAGAGCACTGAGTCCCTTTTTATTACCCTCCCCAAATAAATGTTAAATACTATTTAAAATAAACAGAGACAAATATGGTCAGCAAAGAGGTATACTTGTGTCATTCTAGTGGTCAAGTTAGAATACACTGACTGGAAATTTTAATTAAATTTTGTTGTCTTAATATTGGATACTCTTTCCAAGAAGTTTCTCTCATTTATGACTCAGTTTCTTTTATGCTACCTCCCCCTTAGCTTCATTTATATTAACATAGCCTAACTTAAGACACTAACTTGAACTGGGTAGAACAGCTCGAAGATAACCTTTGCTTAGAGTAGCATAACTTTAATATGTTTAAAGGGTTCTCGGCACAGTTTAACACCCTTTAACATGTGGATGCTCCCAATTTAAGTGGCTTTGGAATGATTTAAAGGTAACATGTAATAACATCACCCTTAAAGTTAGTACAGTTTAAAGCCTACTAAAGCTACTATAATGGAAGCTAGGAGAATTCAGAGCTAACAGAAAGGTTTGTACAACCCAGAACTCAGTCATCACAGAAGGACACAACAGATCTTAAAAGTCAGAGGAAAGCTATTAAATTATCTACATTTTTGTCTGAATTTAAAGAATTCAAGGGGACGTAAGGTAGAAAGGGAGGAACTGGGACATTTAACAAAGGGACAAAGAACTGCATGGGATTTCAGGGAGATGAATGCAGCCAAGTCTATGTGAAATAATTAAATCTATTATTTTAGGTGAAGGAACAGGAATATTTTAGGTGAAACTGGATGAAACAGACAGTTTAAGAGGTTCTGAGCGATAAAGCATCAACATTTTAAAATTTGTATTTTGAGTTGTTTCATTAAACAGATTTGATAGTACCAGATACATAGAGCCTTTCATCTGATGATATAAAAACACTTTTCAATCAGTCATTAAACTTGAACACTCAAAGCATGAGAAGTACCTTAGACCTTAGTAAACAGTTTACTTACCTGGGAGAGAAGGGATATGGATTCAAGTTCCAGCTCCAGTTATGCTTGCAGAGTGCTATATTAAGTATTTATTCAAGCACATTGTGCAGCTATGCGTTTCCTTCAGTCTACAGTTAAGGCATCTAAGCCTCTAGAGAGGCAGAGTATCAGACTTATCCTTGTCCTTGGCATTTCCTATTGGCAGCCTAGGTAGCTCCCTGATCAGCATGATTAATCTGAAAGATCCTATTCTGTAAGGTACTAATGCACTTCTGGTGACTGACTTATAACTCTGCGTTCCACTGGGTGTCTCGGTCCATGCAAGTTATGTTCTGCCATGCTGATCACTGCAATGCATAGCACCTTTCGTGGAATTCTCCTTAATATGCTTAGTTTCAAGATGGGTCCCTTATCACAAAATCCCATGACAGATATCAAAAATAATTCACAAATCCATTCTAGTGTATATTCTATCAGTTTCATGGCCAGAGAGAATACAGTGATAACCTGATCTCCTGAATAACAGAGATACAGGTCTTCTCTGAATATTTTTTTCCAATTTGAACAGCAGTGGTTGAATTACAGCATGTTATTTTTAAGAGCCTACATATCTAGAACAAATCAAATTGTAATTTTAAAATTTATACTAAAGAATAATTCACTACAGCCTTTGTTAAATCAGTTCAATGGTTAATATGCTGTAATTCAGTGCAAGAAAACCCTGCAGTTTCTTTTTGCCTGAATATTCTAGCTTGAATTTCTTTCTAGCTACTAGGTCATATACTACCTTTGTCTCTTAGAATGAAGATCCCTTTATCATCAAATTTCTGTACCTCATGCAAATACCTGTAGGTTACAATCATGTCACGCCTTAATCTTCTTTTTGATAAATTGAGCTCAAGGCAATTCTTGTAATAAGCATGTTTTTCAATCCATTAATCATTCTCATGGCTCTTGCATGAAACCTCTTCAATTCATGAACACCCTTTTAAAAGTGTGACCACCAGAACAGGGCAGTGTATGCTAGCAGTGCAAAATAATCAGAATTAATTTCAAGCATAACTTTCAAGTCTCTTTCAAAGTCCATGTTTCCCAGGATGGAGTGTCATCATCCTATAAGTATAATAGGACTCTATTTTGCCTTGACGTTGGATTTTTCATTTAACTGTATGCAATGGCATATTGTTTGCCATGCCAACATTGCCAAGTGGTTCTACCCGTTCTGTATCAAATCCATTTATGCAATCTGACAACACAGGCTGTAGCCTATGAAAGCTCATACCTTTCTGATTGAATTACTTTTATAAGGTGCCACACTGCCCTGCCTTCTGTTTTTTATCAGTTACTTGTCATCTTCACTATTTAACAATTTCCCTATCCTTTATTTATCTGGAATCTTGGAAGAATTATTTTATATTTCCTTCTAGATTACTGATTTTTAAAAAGTGATTACCGTAGAACAAAAATTATTCCCATAAAATTCCAGCAGGAACATACTAACTCAGTTATGACTACTCATTTACACTTACATTCTGGGATCATTTAATCTCAGCAGTATTCCTGCCCAAAGAAGGGAGGATGGACTTGAGGATCTTTTGAAGTTCCTTCCAGCCCCTAATTTCTATGATTCCATGACTGAGAGTTAAAAAAGTAACGATTTCAAATCAGTTAAATTGTGATGTAGTCATTTTATATTGTTCTAACTTCTAAAAACAACACATCACATGGCACCTGTCTTGTCCAAGTATATTATATTATCTTTACACACTTTACAAAATCAAAATGTTCACGTTAGTATTTGTTTGTAGCAAGCTCCATAAATACTGATAAAATGGTATACATAAAAATAAATATGGGTTGGATAGTGACTTATGATGTAGTCTTTGCTTTGTAGATGTGCAGAGAGAGCATTTTACTGAAGGGAGACTCGATGCCTTCTGGAGATCCCAAATACACAAATGGAGGATAACAATGACTGTACAACTACTTGGTATCTAGTTCTATCTTGCTACCAGCATCTATACTGGCTAGACTATACATACTGGGAGCAGAGCCATGGGTACACGTCTTCTTGGCATTTTTTGCAGAACTGCAAAGGAAAAAAGGAGGAAAAGGATCAACTTCTATTTCTAATTGACTACAACAACTGAAATTGTAGCTGACCCTTTGTGGCCTATGGGAGGGATGAAAGGACCATCCTTCCCAAGTGCACATTTTAGCTCCCAATGAAACCAAACAAAAGTCTTGCTTGATGCAAAGAAGCTAATTTAATACTCCGACCCAATATTATCCTTCAAAACTTTATTCTGTTTTTCTAAGAACAGATAAGCATGTCATTACTAATGGCTGAAACTTTCATTATAAGAGCACTATTGGAATTATAGAAAAGTTTTTCAATTAAAAATGTTGTTATGTTTTCCCAATGCTTTGTGTAATGTGATATATTGCAAAACATCAGATAAAGTATTTTCTAGCTGAAAAGCAATTACTTTATAAGTGTGGTTTGCATTATGTCACCCTAACTTGCCTGAAGCTTAGAAAACATGAATTCTAGTCATTTAAGTTAATTTCTAATGTATTCTTTTTAATGTTTAAAGGATATATTAATTTTTAATAGAATGCAGAAGCTGAAAACAATAAAATATCAGCAGAAACAATGACCGTTACATAAATATATATCTCTGTAGCACACTCTATATGCACTATAAACACATATCAATTAGAAGTGACCAGGAAACTGGTTTTTCCATCTAATGACAATGTTGAGATTTTAGGATGCATAAGTTCAAGTCTCTGTTCTGACAGAACTTCAAATCCAAGTGACTGTTCTAACAACTGAGCTATAGCATCAACCAGTGCAGCCCAATCAATATTTAATTGGTCAAATAAAGTATTAGCAGGAAAAATTGAAAAAGTGACAGTGACCATTTGCATAGATTGGTAGCTGGGAAAACTCACCTAAGACCCAAGAAGAACAGCGGACAGGTACTTGGACCCAGATAGGTGGATCGCTCCTTCATTTTGACCTTTCCCAATGATCTAAGAAAACTTGCCAGTGAAAACTCCATCAAAACTAATATTTATTTTGGAAAATATTTTAGATGTGCTGATCAGCAGGTGCTAACAAAAAATGCTCTCTAATAAAATTCCCAATGAGCTCTAACAAGAGTAAACTAAGCTCACAACTGATCACATAAATCAAAAAGCCAAACTATATAATTAAAATGTAGTTCCCCAAATATATTCAAGTCTATTATTAAAAAAAAAAAAAATCTAAGTCACCTAAGCTCTAATCTTTGGTTTGTTAAGATATATTTTTATTTGATAAGGATTGTTTATTTTCATCCTCCACAGACATAAACTACTTATATCACAGAGATGGTGTCAGGAATTCTGCTCCATCTTATTAGCACCTTGCAACTTTCTTTTGCTCTATTGTTTTCTTTTAGTTAGTTCATAAATGGACAATGCTGACCTGTGGAACTTTTTAGAATTCTTGCATTGTTTTTTCTTCTTCTCCCCTTCCCTTTTCTGTTCTAGATACACTTTGGAGCATTGCAGTGTTCCAAACTCTTTCCCAACTTTCCTTCTGAATTTTTAGGATCTCTGCAGGGTCATAGAATACCTTGATTTTACATGTCTCAGTGGGGCAAGAAAATTCCTTGGGACAACAAGACCTCTGTCTGTATTCAGACACCGTGTAAAGGTTTTAGACTTCAGTGATTCATGGATCATCCTTCCCTTCTCTGTTCTCTAGAGTTTGAAGTTTCCAAGAGTAATCATAGTTCTTAGGTCCTGCAGTTTTGAGGTTCTGGAAAGCTCTTTAGTTTCAGTTTTTTTCTCAGTCTCTTTTCATAGTTTCATAGTTTGTAGGGTCAAAAGGGACCTGAGCAGATAATCAAGTCTGACCCCTGCCATAGCAGGAAAGAGTACTGGGGTCAAATGACCCCAGCAAGGTGATTGTCTAGCCTTG
>NW_017728948.1:56775645-56849812 GCF_001723895.1 Crocodylus porosus
CTGGGTGCGGCCCTCCAGCCAGTTGGTGAACCATTTGACTGTGTGGGTGTCAACACCACAGTCCCCCAGTTTCTTAATAAGAACAGGGTGAGAGACAGTGTCGAAGGCCTTCCGAAAGTCCAGAAAGACTATGTCCACTGCTACCCCTGCATCTAAGGATTTGGTGACCTAGTCGTAGAAGGCCACCAGGTTGGTCTGACAGGCCCTGCCTCTAATGAACCTGTGTTGGTTGCCCCTAAGTTTAATCTCCCCTGCTGGCCCCTCGTGGACATGTGCCAGAATAATTTTCTCAAAAAGCTTACCCAGGATTGAGGAAAGACTAACTGGCCTATAGTTTCCCAGGTCCTCCTTCCTCCCTTTTTTGAAGATGGGAACCACATTGGCCCTCTTCCAGTCCTCTGACATCACACCAGAGCACCATGAGTGCTCGTAATGCTGTGCCAGGGGTCCCACAATGATCTCAGCTAATTCCCTCAGCACTCTGGGGTGGAGAGCATCTGGACCAACTGATTTAAATACATCCAGTCCCTCCAGAAGATCCCTGAATAGATCCTCCCTGGCCCTTGGCCTAGGTGCACCTCCCCTGGGGCCTGAGGGGGGGCCGGTGAGGGGGCTGATCTGATATTACTCTTCTTGTATTGCATAGAAATGTAAAGCATTTGAGGGATTGTTCAGGCTCTATGAATGATGCATCAGTAGATTACCATGGTAATGGTGAGTTTTATAACTAAGTTATTTAAAGGATTTTTTTAATTAACTCCTTAATTTTAATAGCATTTATGTATGTAAAGTAGGATGTGATACTATTCTATTAATCCATTTACAGGGGAATTTGAAAGCACTGAAAATGTTCTGAACAATCAGTTTAAGACTCCAGAGTTAGAAATTCAACTCAGAATAGTTTGGTTATTCACAAAGTTTTCCTAGCACCTTTTGTACATAGAGTATTTGAACTAAAAATTATTCTCATGTATAGTTGTAAGGGGCATAAAAATAAGCCACTATATAGAACAATAGTTATACCCACAAGCTCCTAATTTGCCAACGATTACACACATGTGCTTGATTTTATGCATGAGTAATTTCATTAATGTCTGTGGAACTACTCTTCAGAAAAAAATTAAGGAAGTAAATAACCGTGTGTGGGATTAGGAATTAGTTACAGAACTGGCATTGAATGGCTCCACATGAACAGTAATTTTTAATGACCTTCAACTCAAAGCCAGTTTGATATATTTTCTTGACACAGAAACAAAAAGTTTGCTGCAATGCAGCAAGAAATTCATTGTGTTGTTTGATTGCATGAGTCTCCAAATAAGATACATCATTCTATGCTGTGAAAATAGAAATCCTGCTACTAATGTTCCAAAAGAAAAAGGAAAGCTTCCTATGAGCTACAGAAAGCCTCCAAATTGTCTTGGGTTCAACCAGTCATTACAGGGCAATATACTTAATATGAACAGAAGAGGTGAAAATATGCTTTTTCTCAGCATAAAATCTACATTTTTCAATGAGAAGCAGAAAACTAAATTTTTCAATTGAAAAGCTTTCCTCTGCCCTCAATGAAAAGTCAAGGATTGTTTTGGAAAGCGGATGTCAGTGAAAAACTGGGTAGTCAGGACACATTTATTTTTCTTTTATCAAAACTGGCTCAGATAGGGGTTTTTTTTAAACCATATATGAATTTCATGCTTTTGCCTTTATGATTGTACATATTCCTTAGCAAAAAGCACAGGCTCAGGGACAATCTGATGGCCACCTATATGTTAATAGGATCTGGGAGAATGTTTGTTCACCAGAATGCCCCAAGGGATGACAGGGTCGAATGGTTATAGATACCTCCAAGACCGTTTCAGGCTGGACATAAGGAAGAACTTCTTTACCGTCTGAGTCCCCAAAGTTTGGAATAGACTGCTGCTGGAGGTGGTTCAAGCACCTACTTTGAACACCTTCAAGAGACATTTGGATGTTTATCTTGCTGGAATCCTATGATCCCTGCTGACTTCCTGCAACTGGGGCAGGGGGCTGGACTCGATTTTCCAAGGTCCCTTCCAACCCTAGTGTCTATGAATATATGAATCATGAAAAACTAGGGTCCCTGCACATTACTTACTGGTGGGCTAAATATCACTGCTGAGTAATAGTAGCAATCAGCCTTCAGGTACAGATGCAGTTATGCTGCGTCAAATTCAGAATGCAATCAGTCTAGAGCAGTGCAGCATGCCTGAGGGCATGAAAGTTTATGCTGTAAACTTGAGTTAGCTGTTTACTTCAAAATACCTCTTATCCTTTCCTTTTGATGAACTGATTCAAATGAGATCCTCTTACCCAGGCTATTCAGGTGAGTCAAGTTAGCATTGCCGCACCACCCACCATAGCCACAAACACCTCTATGATTAATAAAATATTGCTAATAATTTTATTTATTTACAACCTAATTAAGTCTAAATAACCCCACCTGCCCTAACCCCACTGGCCCAGACTGGGCCCACTGCCCCCCGTTTACTGCCCCAGCACAGCAGAACCCCACTTACTCTCCTCCTGGCCTACTTGTGACTGCCCATATTGTCTGACCTAGGGGAACAGGCACGGGTTAAACTGCCTGCCTGGCCACTGCCACTACTACTGCTCTCTAGGTCGGCTTATCCAGAAGAAGAGCAGCAGCCTGGCAGATGGGGCCAGAAGGCAGGTTAATCTTTCCCTGCCTGCTGCCTTGGAACAGGTAGTGTAGGCAGCCACAAATGAGCTAGGGGATGTGGGGAGAGCCCTGACAGGCATGGTGGGGGACCATGATGGGAGAAACTAAAGGAGCCCTGGAGGGCAGAGGGGAAGCACAGTTTGGGGGGCACGATTCTTACCGTTCAGTCCTCCAGGCCCCTGTTGGCTTGCATGTGTGACTGCTCCAAATGAATTAGCACTAACACCAATCAACATTTCTGTGGCTAACAGCATAAAGTGTAACAAGGCCCTTACTTAAAATATGTATGTATTTTCTCTTTTGTCTTCTGAGTTAAATTTAAATGTTTTGAGAGTGGTTGTCCTTGCCAAAGTTATAATAAAGCTAAAAATGGGGTTTATACTAGAAAATCACACTCTGATTAGTGAAAGAATGACCAATGACCATTATTTCAAGATGTTCAAAGCATTATATAATTTTTAGTTGTGTATCTTTAGCTGTAGGTAAAATGCTACAAACAACTCTATGAGCAGATAAACTATGCAGCAGGAGACTAGAACAAGGTTTTCCTTTAAAATTGACTTTAAGAAACATAACACTTTTGGTTTCAGCACATATGACAGAGATTATTTATTCAGCACCTGACAACTGACTTAAACCCTTGACTTTTACTATTTTTTACAAGCTTGACTCGACTGCATTAGTAAACGGACAAGTCTTTGCAATAATTTAACTTGAGATGTAACCAGGTATGTGGTTATGGCAAAGGGGCTATTTAAAGGAAAAGAAATAATGCATTAATAGTTTTAAATTCTTCATGGATTGAAAATGAATTTCAACTCAATAAGAGATCACAATTACAAAAACAAATTTATTCCCTTCTATTTAAATTTCTCATTAAATATCTTATTAAAATATAATTAAAAGCTGATGCTAAGAAGAATTGAGACAGACATTCTGCAAGCTAAAATTAAATTGTTTTTGCAGTGAATGATTGAGAACAATATTCCTAATTAGTAAAATATTTCAAAGGAGTCCCTTTTTATCTCTTCCTGAATCACTTGATAATGCTTCAGAAAATATTTGTTAATACAGCTTTTATCATTTTAACAAAAGAATCTCAACATTTGGATGTTTCATAATCTGAATTCATAAAATTATGTTTTACAAACACTTAAATTAGAGGACTGTAGCACACAATGTGTCCATAAGAATATGACTGGGAATTTGGAACACACTTGCTTAAAACATTCTTTGACATTAGACATATTAGTACACTAAACAAAGTATTATAAAGTTTCAAAAAAACTTTTTAATGGAAACAGGATGCATTAGACAAGTATGCTGTGTCTGTTTTAACGGACAAATCTTGAATTACAGATGATGGAATTTATCTTATTACAATAGTACATGAATACTTTTAGAATTGCACAGCAGTGCTTCAATTTAATATTCTTTATAGAGGCAACCTTCTCTTTATTAGCTTTCATAGATGATGTGCATGTGTAAGTACTGCAGGAACAGAACCAATAACATTAAAATTTAGTTAATCCTAAAGAAAAAAAAAGGACTTCATTTTACATAATTTACAGCAAGTGTATTTCTTTGGAACATCTCAGGTGACTTGACACATATTAGAAAGTTAAATTAAACATAATAGTTTTTGAAAACAGAGCTCCTTATTACAATCTAGTATAATTAACCTAATTCTAAGAATTTTTTTTCATCTTCTAAGAAGAAAATACTTCCTACAATTGCCTAAGTAATACCTTTAATGGAAATTTGTTCTAATCCTTGTCCTACTAAAGTTTATGAAAGTTTTGCTATTAATTACAACAAGAAAACTGATTCACTAGAGATAATCAGAAAGTGATTTCGTAAAGTTGGCTTTTGTAAGGAGACCTCTTAAAGAACATTTGACATTTCCAGTCAAACCATCCATAACCTGTTCCCCAAATCATATGACAGACATTCTGGACATCTGATCCAGCTCAAAGGTTTAAGAATGCCTGTCTCAGAATAATCACTGACTGTTAAACCTCACTGGGAATGTCTACATGCACTGTTAGCATGCTGCAATAAACTCTGGCACATATTGTGTTGGAGTTTATTGTTTCCAGGCATTTCATTTGTACATGTCCCTAGGACCACTGCCAGTTCAGAGCAGCCCTGGCTGGCAGGGGGCCCAGCTCAACAAGCTGCAGAGGGTCTGGCTGGGGCATGAGGGTGCTCCAGGGTGGGGCTAGCAGTCGGGCTGTCACCATGTCAGGGTGTACACCCCTATGGCCTGCTGACTTTCACTGGCCTCTATGATGGCTGTACCCCTATGGCTGAGTGGGAGGGAATTCGACGCCCCTTCCTTCCCCGTCTGCCTCGATTTTGATGATATAAGAGATCTGAAAAAGGGAGGTGGTGACCGCATGTCTCCTGCCCAACTCAATTGAAGGGGCAATTCTGGGAGTGTATAAAGGACCAGTTTGGGGCCAACATTCTGATTCCGTCTTCTCCATTGTTATTTTTTTTTTTAAAGGAAAAAAAAAGAGTTCTTGCCCTCTGGCCTCCTTGGCCTCAGGAGCCTTCTAGGTCTGGTGCTTTCTTGCCTGGGGTTGTTACCCCAGACTCTTCTATGATCCACTCTCCCCACCCGGGTCTCTTCCCTGGGACCTTCAAACCACACTGCAGGGAATTTAATTACTGGCAAGTGCAGCTCCCATGGCAGGGGATTCCCTCAGACATCATCAGTTAGGGCAGATGCAGTCTTCATGGCTCAGGATCTTGCCTGTCCTGCTTTGACTATGAAGGATTCTGGGGGTGAGCCCCTGCTCCCCTTTCCTTGGGCAGGCACCCATCCTCAGTCCGGACTCTCTGACCAACAGGGAATGTCCACCAGAGGTAAACAGAAAAAAAAAGAAAGAAAGAAAAAGAATGCCACAGCGGGTGGTTTCAGGTGGGTCTGCTTCCTCCACCACTCCCAGGGGCTATCCCGGATTTCCCTCTGGTGCCCTGTCTCTTCCACCCTCCACTTCACTGCTGCAGTGAGGGTGTCACTGCTTCTTCCACCCTAGCCCAGAGGCTTACCCATGCTTCTTCTCTGGCTACTCGCCCCTGCTCCTTCAACCTTCCTTTTGGTCCACCCCTGGCCTCTGGATATAGCCCATGCTGCCGATTGGCCCCAATTTGTTTCACCTGATGTGGAGCTGAGCCTGTGCAGACTGGAAGTTCCCACTGTAGAGTAGACATCACTGCATGAGGTGGTTTGTGTCCCTGGCCGGGGATACACCCCTGGTGAGTGCCCTCCAGTCTCTCATACTAGCTAATAGAGAGTCGTCACATTGAAGCACCCTTGTGCCCCAGCCAGCCACATCAGTGTCTACACATGTGGTGCTCCAGAGTAAAAAAACTATTCAGCAGGATATACTTGTATTTACAAGTACTACCCTGCTGCAGAATTTATTAGTTTCCTATGGCTTAATAGGGCTACACATGTAAACACAAGACTTTTACTGCAGAGCTAATTAATCTACTCCACACTAAACATCTCATGTAGATGCACCCACTTTTGTCCCTTCCTGCCCCCTCCCCCAATTACTTTGGCACAGAAATGTGTAAGCCTCACTGAAAACTGTTGGAATCTAAGCTTTTATGCGTCAAGTCACTTTTGGAAATGGAACTTGGAAAATTTTGTAAACATTTCTTTTAAATTTTATTTTTTCTTTAAACCTGAGGTTTGATCTTCTGGTTGTCTCTGAGCTGGTACTTTCTTTTACTTTAATCTTGGCCACTCCTTTCCCAATGGCTTTGAACTGACCCTTTTTGTTCCTTACCTGGTTTATTTGCATTGCTGGTTATAACCCATACAATCATATTATTAAAAAATTGAAACCCACAAGGGTGCATAGGATAGGTTAGGTCCTCATTATTACAGTATTTGTTGTTTCAAGGCAAGTTGGGAACAAATATAATGCTGAGCTTTTCGCATCATAACCTCAAACTAGAGCAAAATGTTGTCTTGCAGAAATGAGATGCAGTAGAGCAAAAAATTAGCTGAACACAGTAAGACCTTAAGTACAGAGAGAGTTACAATTTAATGTCACTTTTCTTTATGCAATACCTAAATGCATGGGAAAATTAAATTTTCATCTACAAAAAGTCAAAATTTGGGGTGTAAAAGTAGTTAATGAGAACACTTCTGTTGAAGGCCTTGTCATGTACTTCCCTGTGGAAGTGCTTGCTCAGGACCTCCCAGCTCGGTCTAGTCTCTGAGCATCTCCTGAATCCAGACTAGGCATAGCTTATAGAGTGGAGAGAATCCCTGATACTTTGTGTCAGAACACTTGAAATTCCCAATCAAACTTAACCATAACCATGAACTAAAGCATTCAACAGATGTTTTGGACATCTGATCCAGCTCAGTGTCTCTGAGACCCTGGCTTTTTGGTTCATGACCTTCCCTGGTTTTCTGTGGCTCTCCCTCAGGAAGCTACCTTCCATTTCAGCTCCTGAAAGAAAAGGGTGAGTTTGCCTCTTCAGAAGGAAAATGCAGCTCAAAGTGCAGCAAAGCAGCAAAGGAGACCTTCTCTTTAACAAAAAGACTTATTGAGTAACTGAAGTCCAGAAAGCAAAGTACTCCCTAACCTCCAAAGGGTTAAGTAGGTTCCTTGTCACCATCCAGCCTGCAGATCTCTGAACACTCTAAAAATGATCTTAGCTGTTATTTATTCAGTCTCTCTTGATCTCAGGCTGACACCCTCCTTTTTAGGCTCCTATCCTTATTGTTCTCCTTATCTTACTGCCAACCCTGCCCTCCAGTATCCAGGTACAGAGACAACTTCTCTTCTGATGTTCTGCCTCAATCTACTTGATGTGTCACTTACTAGATGTCTCTGTCATACTGAGTCATGGGAAGCCAGGTTTGGGGCCATTCAGGAATCAAGGTATAGACCAGGGCAGGGACTAATGAGAACATTCCAAGAACAAGCCAAATCAGAAATCCAGAAGGTCAATCTGAGCACAGGGTCTAGGAACAGGGTGAGTCAGGAAGCTGGAGGATCAGTCAGAGAGCCATTAATAATTACCCTTTAGTTGTGGCTATTGAGCCAGTTATCAATCCACCTTGTAGTGGTTTTATGTAGCCCATTTTAGCCCAGTTTTAATTGGAACTGGGATTGGGGGTGAGGGGTACTGCTCTTGAATCCTGAGGTGGCTTCCTAGGGTGGCTGGGAAGTGGGAGAAGTGATGGAAGGTGCTTTTGTGGGGGAGGGAAGCCCCATCATATGGGGATCTGATCTGACTATCTATTTTGTTCCCCCACCACCACCCCTCCTAAAGCCCACTCTCATGTACATCTGTGCCCTGTGACCAGGCTAGCTGGAATGTCCTCTTACATCCCTGGGGATATATAGGTTATACCCCTTGGGGTGGAAGGGAAAATTGGGTTGGTGTCAGAACCTGGGGAATAGAGTTGAGCTGGGTAGAAAGTTTTTCCACACAGAATAAGAGGGTAGGGAGACAACACTGCATCCTGGGATGCTGGAGGATTGCAACTTGAGCAGTTTATGTGTGGGGAGTAACCACACATTAATAAGATACAGGCTGTGCAACACAGATCAGAGATAAACATGCCCTGGAGTGCTGTCATTTTAAGTCACTTAAAGTGTTCTTAAAACTAGTTTTAGGTGTTGTGTGGACAATCTAGAAATTAAGAGCTCCAGGACAGTGCTGTAGCAATTAAGTTTGGTGCCTGGGGCAAAGCCTGCAGTGGCATCCCACCCTCACCCTGCACATAGATCCGGGGAGCACACATTCCCCCCATGCTTGCCTGGGAATGCACATAGCATTCGCAGCTGGAGTATTGCATCCAGTTTTGGGCTCCACAATTCAAAAAGGATGTGGAGAAGCTTGAGAGAGTCCAGAGGAGAGCCACGCGCATGATCAGAGGTCAGGAAAACAGATCTTACGATGACAGGCTGGGAGACATGGGGCTCTTTAGCCTGGAAAAGCGTAGGCTCAGGGGTGATCTGATGGCCACCTATAAGTTTATCAGGGGTGACCACCAGGGTCTGGGGGAACATTTGTTCACCAGAGTGCCCCAAGGGATGACTAGGTCGAACGGTCACAAACTCCTGCAAGACCGTTTCAGGCTGGACATAAGGAAGAATTTCTTTACTGTCCGAGCCCCCAAGGTCTGGAACAGTCTGCCACCGGAGGGGGGTCAAGCACCTACATTGAACACCTTCAAGAGTAAATTGGATGCTTATCTTGCTGGGATCCTATGACCCCAGCTGACTTCCTGCCCTTTGGGCAGGGGGCTGGACTCGATGATCTCCCGAGGTCCCTTCCAGCCCTGATGTCTATGAAATCTATGAAATAGCAGCGGGAGCCGCTCTTCTCCCATCCCTGTGCCCGCCCCAAATGAGTCATTTGTGGCTCTATCCCACACTCTGCCCTGGCTCAGCAACACCTGTTGCCATCCCTTCACTTCATCACCCAGGACGGTTGCCTTGCTCTCCCCACCTAGCTATGGAACTGCTCCAGGAGTCATGTAAAATTAATGTGTAACAAGACCCAAAGACTTGAATGACTTAGACATGGATATCTAAACCTTAAACAAGGGCCCAGACTAGATAACATCTGAGGTCCCTGTCAATTTTACTTTTATAATGGTCCTATGATATTTTAAAGACTACATATTCCAAAATAGAATATAGGGTAGACTATGAGGCAAATGGTGGGTGATGCTATTACTGAAATACGTGTCCACTGGATAAGGGAGTAACATCAGACAATAACAGAAAACATTCACTCTACAGTTTTGTCTGATTTTTTTTAAATAGTCATCTCCTCCAAGTATAAATATTTTGGGAAAAATACTGAGTTTGCTGTAACTGCTGCCCATTTTACATGAACACTTTCACCCTGAACATTTTTCTTCAGTAAACCATATCAGTGACAAGAACTGCAATTATATACACCTAATATACCTAAATACCACTTTTACAGTTTGTTGAAAGAAATGTGTGCTTACCTACATTATTTAAGTTACATTATTATATATGAAAACTGTGTGAGAACAATAAAGAATATAAATAAAATGTTCTGTCTGTCTCTTACTTTAAGTAGAATATAATTTGTTTAGCTGATGCTCACAGATTTCAGATTAATATGGGTGGGATGGGGAGGAGGAACAGGGTTCTCTGGCTTATCAAAATGATTTTGCTTGCATTTCTATTCCTGGAGTACAATACAGAGAAACAGATCAGGTTTATGTTGTTTAAAGTTCTTATGTCTGTTTCTAAATCCAATTGTCTTAATCACTCAGGGCACCTATACACGCACAGCAAGACTGCTCCAACACACTGTAATTACAATGCATTGGAGCAGGTTCACTTAATTGAGTCTGCTGGAGTGTGGTAATTACTGCAGTCCAGCAGACTCCAATGTCATATGTATCAGTGTCCCCACACTGAAGATGGCAATGGGGGTGTTTTAACTCTAGAGCCACTCTAAATAAAGCACCCCACACCCCCGCCACTCCTGGAGCACATGTATAAATGCTTCCAAAGCAACCCTGAAATCTGGCAACCTTGGGCTTTGGAAACTGAGTTCAGTTGAGTGGATTTTACTTTCCTCTCAAGGCAACTTTACAGAACCTATTATTAACACATTTGATTTATGCCAAAAATACAGATTTTGACACCGCAACCTGATTACCTATTCAACTAGGCACTATTTTTTACCACCTTTCTTCTGTGATGTTGACTCAATTGTTGACTATGTTGTCAAATGTTTGGCACACAACAGTCTCCAAACCCTTGTTTGAATTTATTGATATTAGCTTTATTTCAAACCACTAGAAAGCCAGGTAATCTGCTACAATTAGTAAACTCTTACTTGAGTGATCCAGAACTGAAATAGAAGTGATGCAGTGTGAGAGAAGAGTCAGGAGAGGCAACATAATCCTGAAATTACCCTCTGGAAAAGTACCAGCTGTTAAATGTCAAACTCACCATTCTATGTTGATAGAAAGGAGATAATTTTCTTGTCAAATTAGAAAGTGGCCTCCATGGTTATGGATTACCCATGAGCCAGAGCATATAGTTGATTGTCATGTACTGCTTTCTCTCCCTTGTATACAAAATTTAGAATACGGATCCATATTTTTGAAAGAAGACAGAAGGTATTTTAGAAGACAAGTTTATTTATATTTTCTGCATAAACTATCAACTGCAAAAAGCAAATATAATTGCATGAGACCTTTGTGAATGACTCCACTGTCATCTGATCAATTGTTTAAAATGCTTTGTTTTTCTCGTTAATAAACTTTCCTGTACAGTGGAACATCAGATCTTTACAGACAGACTTTTCCTGCTATTCCATAGTTTATTAATACAGAAATTGTTGAAGTTTCATTATTATTTGACTATCTGCAGCTTCCCTTAGGGTTGTATTGTGCTTCAAGTAAGCCCTTAAATGATCATTTGCAAACTAATGGTGCTCCCACTGAAATCATGTTATACTTATTTCCTGAGCCAAGAACTAACATTTGATGCCTTTAATTTTGATTCTTCTAAATCACCATATAAATGTTTTATTGCTAAGCTTGCTCTACAAAGGACTTTAGTAGCATGCCTACCTAAGCAGATGAACTAAAATGGCTCACCTCCATAACCAGTTCAATAAGACTTTACCTCTGTCATAACTATTATTTCTCTTGTATTATTTAATTTATTATTTGTACTAAGTACAACATGGCAGCTCAAAATCATATTGCTTATTTATCCACATGCTTCTGGAGGTGGGGGCAGGGGTACTCTAATTAAAACGCTTGAAGCATCAAGTGCATCAGCATCCCCACACTGAAAAATGGTGGTGGTGGGTGCTTTAACTAAAGGTCATTGAATGAGCTTAAGTTAAAACACCCTGCCAACATTTTTCAGCACAGGGACGTTGATACATTTGACACTGGAGTCTGCTGGAATATGGGATTGTACTATGATGCACTGTAATTACAATGCAACAGAGCAGCCTCTCTGCACATGTATAGGCACCCATTGTGCTGAGTGGTGTACAAGGATAAAATTAACATCAAGGGCTATAGACTATACAGGAGGGATAGAATAGGGAGGAAAGGAGGTGTGGCAGTCTACATCAAAGAGCAATTCACATTCTCAACAAGCAGCACTGGGTCTGAGGAGGGGTAGACTGAAGTGCTCTGGGTCAGATTACAAGGGGGTCAGGGGAGAAGGGACTTAATGGTGGGGGTCTACTACAGACCACCTAACCAGGGGGAAGAACTTGACCTGGAATTCTCAGATCAGCTTGCAGATTAGTTAGGTCAAAGGATATGGTCATCATGAGGGACCTAAACTATCTAGACATCTACTAGGAAGAGCAGTCAGCCAGGTCTGAACACTCACGTAGGTTCCTAGTCATGTTACAGGACCTCCATCTAACCCAGGAGGTGCACAGTCCCACCAGAGGAAATGCCTTGTTAGACCTAGTCCTGGCCACAGGCAATGACCTGGTGAGGGGACTGTAGGTGCTCAATCACCTGGGCAACAATGATCATCACCTACTGGAATTCACCATCCAGCACAGGGTGGCAAAGGCCTGCAGCAAGACAGTAACCCTGGACTTCAGGAGGGTGGATTTCAATGAGGTAAGGAGATTAGTCAGGGAGACACTGAGATACCAGAGGGGAGGGGAGTTGGGAGTCCAAGAAAAGTGGTCATTCCTTAAGAAGATGATCCTCCAAGCTCAAAGGGTTGCAATCCCAACAAGGGTTAAAGGGAGCAAGAGTGCTGAAAAGCTAACAAAAAGCATCCAGGAATGTCTCAAGGCTAAAAAGGAGGCATACACCCTATGAAAGGGAGAGGCCATCACCAGGGAGGACTATACAGTTTTTGTTTGGGTTTGTAGGGGGCCTGTTAGGAATTGTAAGGCAAAGATGGAACTGGGACTAGCAACCTGGATCAAGGACAATAAGAAGTCCTTTTTAAAATACATAGCGGGTAAAAAGGTTCCGGATAATGTGGGGCCTCTGTGGGACATGCTAGGGAGTCTGGTGGTTGCACCAGATGTCAAAGCTAACTTATTTAACAACTTTTTTGCCTCCATTTTTCTGAGCAGGGACCTAGTCAGGGACCTTCTGGTGGGACTGGATGTGTCCAAATCAGCAGGTCCTGATGATCTCCACCTCAGAGTGCTGAGAGAATTAGCAGAGGTCATTGCGGGACCCCTGGCACAGCTTTATGAGCACTCATGGTGCTCTGACAAGGTGCCAGAGGACTAGAAAAGGGCCAGTGTGGTCCCCATTTTTAAAAAACGGAGGAGGGAGGACCCAAGAAACTATAGGCTTGTTAGGCTTACCTCAGTCCTGGGGAAACTCTTCGAGAAAATTATCCAGGAGCACATCTGAGAGGGACCAGCAGGGGAGTGTATGCTTAGGGGCAACCAACATGGACTCATCAGAGGCGGGTCCTGTCAGACCAACCTGGTGGCCTTCTATGATCAGGTCACTAAATCCCTGGACACAGGTGTTGCGGTGGACGTAGTCTTTCTGGACTTTAGGAGGGTCTTCAACACTGACTCTCAGCCCATTCTCGTTAAAAAATTAGGTGACTATGGTGTCAATCCCTACACAGTCAGATGGTTCACCAATTGGCTGGAGGGCCATACACAGAAAGTGGTGGTGGACAGGTCTTTTTCGACCTGGAAGGATGTGGGCAGTGGGGTTCCACAGGGCTCGGTCCTCGGGCCTGCACTATTCAACAACTTCATCAGTGACTTGGATGAGGGGGTGAATAGGACCTTGTTTAAATTTGCAGATGACCCTAAGATGTGGGGGGAGGTGAGCACACTAGAGGGGAGGGACAATCTGCAATCACATCTGGACAGGTTACAGAGGTGGGCAGATGAAAATAGGATGGGTTTCAACACTGACAAGTGCAAGGTAATGCACCTGGGGAGGAAGAACCAGCAACACACCTACAGGCTGGGGAACTCCCCTCTTGCCAGCACAGAGCTAGAAAAGGATCTTGGAGTCATTATTGACTCAAAGATGAACATGGGCTGCCAATGTGGGGATACAGTCGGAAAGGCTAACTGTACCTTGTCGTGCATCTACAGATGCATCATGAGCAGGTCCAAGGAGGTGATCCTCCCCCTCCATGTGACCTTGGTCAGGCCCCAGTTGGAGTACTGTGTCCAGTTCTGGGCACCGCACTTCAGGGGGGATGTGGACAACATGGAAAGGGTCCAGAGGAGGGCCACTTGCATGGTCGGGGGCAGCAGGGTGGGTCCTATGAGGATAGGCTACAGGTTCTGAATCTGTTCAGCCTCCACAAGAGGAGGCTGAGAGAAGATCTGGTGGCCATCTGTAAACTGAACAAGGGAGACCAGCAGGCAATGGGAGAGTCCCTGTTCCCCCGAGCACTACTGGGAGTAACAAGGAACAACAGCCATAAGCTGACAGACAGCAGATTCAGGCTGGATATCAGAAGGCACTACTTCACAGTCAGAGTGGTTAGGATCTGGAAACAACTTCCAAGGGAAGTGGTCCTCGCTCCTACTCTGGGGGTCTCTAAGAGAAGGCTAGATAGACACCTTGCTGAGGTCGTCTGACCCCAGCATTCTTTCCTGCCTGTGGCATGGGGTCAGACTTGATGATCTGCTCAGGTCCCTTTTGACCCTACTAACTATGAAACTATTAAAGATGATCTCTGAACCAAGCACTTTACTGTTTAGTAAATCATAGACACAAGGTGCGTATAATAAATTATTGGGAGGAATAGGAAGAGGAAAAATGAAGAAGACACTAGTAAAGATATGACTATCTGTAGAACAGATATATGTATACCTCAACTATTTCAAGTAAATTTAATAAAAGGACCAGAAAAATATTAATCTAAAAAGGTACAGAATAAATATCAAAAGTCTCTGCTGACCACCTCTGTACTAGTTGGATAGTTTTCTATGACCTTTATGGGAAAGTGGATCTTGAAGACAGATTATAGGCCTGTGCAAAGTAGCAAGTATTTGATTTGGATTCAGACTTGGCCAATTTGGAGGGACAGTGATTCAATTCAGTGATTTGAATCACCGTCCTGATTTGATTTGGCTGATTTGGATCTGGCACCAATTCTGAGGGCATGAAGCCTGCCAAGTTTCAAGGAGATAGGTGCAGGGTGAAAGTGCCCCTCAAACTGTTGAAAGCAAAACTCATATCACTTGTGTGCATTAAGGCAGAGGGGGACAAAAAAAGTAGGGATGGTAGCCCCTCATGTGGGCATGAGGCCTCCATGTTTCAGGCAGAGCAGTACAGGGGTTTCTATGAAAGTGCACCTCGAGGTTCTGAAAGCAAATAAAAAATGTAAATAGGTGTGAGTGAGGAGAATGGCATGCACTCTGTCTGCATATGGAGCTTGGGAAACCCCCAGGAGGGGGAGGTTAACCTTCAGGAACACCAGCTGCTCCACCAAACCAGGATCCAAGGAGGTGTGATGGGATATCACAACATCACCAGCAATGCTGAACACCCTCTCACTTGGAACACCAGTCGGGGGACAGAACAGGTGTTCCTGGGCAACTGTGGCCAGTTCCTGCCACACCTGGCTGTGGGGTGCCCAATAGGCCAAGGGGTCACAGTGCAGTGGCTCTACATCTTTGGAGAGATAGGTAGCCACCAAGACCTCTGTGCTACCTGCCAGATGGTGGGCTCTGGTGCCCCTGGATCCCAACATTGAAGCCATGCCCTTGGCCCACATTGGCAGTGGCTGTGGTGGAGGAGATTGGCTCATGGTTGGAGTGCTGGCACAGGAAAGTGGATCCCCCTCTTCCATGTCTCCCTGCCTGTGCCCTTCTGCCTCCCGACTCTGATCACCAGCAACTCCATCCAGTGATTGAGGGTTTTGCTGCTGTAGATGCTCCCCTTCACCATCGGGTTGCACATGCCTGCCAGCAGGTGGACCATACTAGACTGCAATGGATCCAGTTGGTTTTTAATGCCCTCCTTCAGCTGCTTCACCAGTGCCTCAGCCAGGAACACTGATCTCCTGGAACCTCTCCATCTCAAGCTCCTTCACTATGGAGATCACCTGACTAAGAAGGGCATTACCAGCACTGAGGCTCTGGTGGGCTTGAGGAATGGCTTGAAGACCACCATGATCTGGGAGATGGTATCCCACTCTGGGATGTACCACTCATCCCAGTCTCCCCAGCCAAGGCCATCTCATGGGTGGCCTTCTGTTGTTCGACCAGCCTTTCCAGCATCAGGTGTGTGGAGTTCTGCCAAGTCTCCACATCCTGCATGATTTTGTGCTGCGGGATGCTCAGCTTTGCTTGTTTGTCCCACAGAATCTTGCACCCATTTGATACTGTGGTGGAAATAGCCCACCACCCTCTGGCATTTTGAAATGAGCTGGCTGGTAGTGATGGCATCATCACTGGGAGCCCTGTGCCTTTCCAAGGTGTCCCTATGAGGTGGAATTTGTGTGCTATGCAGCAGATGCCAACAGAGTTGGCATCGTGCACTGCCTTGAACACGATACCCTGTTGTCAGTGACCATGAACCCACAGGTGAGCTCACCTTGCCCAAGGAGCCACCCCTGCACCATGCAGTTCATGGCCACCATGATTTTCCTTGCCATGTGAGAGTCGCCCATCACCTCCACTTGAAGGAGAACCCGTCGATGCCCTGACTGTTTGCACCAGTGCCCCAGATGTCTGAAGTGAAGTGCAAGGCTATCTGCAGACCTGTCTTCTGCAGCATCTCCCTCAAGTACTCCCTGCATTCTTCATACAGGGAGGGCACCACCATCCTGCTGAGGGTGGTGTGTGCAGGCAATTGGTATGGTGGGGCTACAAGTGCCATGAGCTGTCTGAACCCTGGACACTCAATAAAGGAGAAGGACTGATCATCCAGAGCAAGCATTTCCCCAATGCTGTGGGTGACCTCACTTGCCTTTGGAATATGCCCCCTTTTGTCTCCACCTTTCCCCCACTGGTCCAGGGTGGCCTGTCTCTGCTTCTTGGGGACAGGGGCTTTGAAGTGAGAGGAGGACTTCTTTTTGGGCATGCTCCCACTGGTGTCAGGCTGAGGAGGAACAAGGGCAAGGGGGTGCTTCCTCCTGTGATGCAGCAGCATCACTGTGGTGGCAAAATATTTCATGTCTTTGCCCCGGCTGATCTGCCTTTGGCAGTGCAAGCACGTAGCATACCTGGGATCATTTGCCACCTCAAAATGATCCCATGCAACACTACCCACCCGCTTCTGGGTTGAGGGTTGGGATCCTGCCTTATCCTCCTCCTCACCAGGCAGAGGCACAACAACAGGAGGAGTTGAGCCACCTGCTCCCACGACCTCCTCTGAAGTGCTTTCCAGAGAAGGAGACCTGCCTCTAAGGGAACTTTGAGGGGTGTGGAGCACAAACTCAGATTCCCCCTCCTTCCCCAGAATTTCCTTTGCTATGGTCTTCAGCTCCTCTGCTTCCAGATCCAGCCCCTCCCTCTGGCACTGGAAGGCTTGTGCTGGGAACTGAAATTGGGGTGGAAAATGTCATGCTGCTGGTCAGTGGTGTTAGTTCTGGTGGTAAAGGTACAGGCCTACTGCTACCACCTGTATGCTTCCACTAGCAGCAGAAGACTTATTGCTTCCAGGAAAGAGGGTGCATCTATGTTTGAGGCAAGGGGAACTTCCAGCTCTCCCCCCACCTCCTCTCCCTCCCCTGCCAGAAGACCTGGCACATGCCTTTTCAGCACACTTCATAAAGTTTGGTGTGCTGCAAAATGCATGTATGTATGCAATATATGTTGTGCTTTCCTACACAGTGATGACATACTGCCAGGGAAAACACAGATTTTTTTTTGAGGGGGGAAAGAATCAAGACAGACTAACAAGAACAAATAAGAGGATTTTGGGGGAAGAATACGCTGAAAGGAATGGATAGGGATTGCAGGCAAAGGTAAGTAGGAAAGGATTGGATATAATTTACAAGAAAAGAGACTAGCTACCAAGAGACTAAATACCAAGCCAGAGCCTTTGAGATGCTGCTTGTCCAAGAGAGACACAGCTCACAAAAGGCACAGATCACTTCAGACACAGCTTGATATGTTGTTTCTACATCCCCCCTCCAAAGCACTGTAATTGGAAGGGAAATCAGAGAAAGATCACAGTCACTGGCCAGCTACAGATGTCAATATTAGAGAAGTCCCCGCTCCCCAGCCTTTTCCATATATGGAAGATCACCCCCTCCCCCTCCCTCTTCTAAGTTTCTGTTTCCTGCAAGCCTTCTGAATCTCCCTGAATTGATTCAGACCTTTCAATGGATTTCTTGATTTTATTCAGATTCTAAGATCTGGCTGCCAAATTGGGCCGAATCTCCTCTGAATTAAATTGGCTACTGAAGCTTTGCAAAGCCCTAACAAATAATGATTTAAAAACTAGACCAAGGAGAATCTTCCACACATTAAGTGGCTCACACAGCATTCCTGGATACTGGTAATCAGGTTAGGAGAGGATCAGAAGAGACATTTGGTATTCAGGAGATACAGCAGTGAGTAAAAAGAAAAGGATAAAGTTGAGAAGGGATGTAAGTCAGGTGAGGATACAATCTCATAGTAAACGTGGGACCAAGAAAATGTTTTCAAGAATACCATTTTCAACAGATCTGAAGACACTGAAATATATTTCAGGAAGACCAGCAAGGAGGGGGTTGCACTTTTCAAAAAATAGCATGTTTGGATGTTGTATAAGAGTCCCACTTATGTATAGAGAGAAAAGAGCTATTATCAATGAAGAAACAAGAGTTGGAAGGATTTGAGTGCGCTCATCTGTAAGAAATGGGAAAGGAAGATGACACAAGGTGCTGTAGTGACAAGTAGACTGGTGATACTAGCAAAATTGATGAAGAAAGAGGAGAAAAGATAAAAAGTGCAATTCAAGCTGACTATGAATTATCTAGGAAGACATGGCTGACGGACTGAGCAATGACACTGAATGAAAAGGAGTAGATCAGGCACAGAGAGGTAGATTTAATAGTCAGTGCCCCCCTCTACGCTTTACATATATTATGCAATTACCTGTTTAATTGCACAATTAATTTAGACCAACTACACATGCAAATTAACTGTCATGCTTTAAAAGAGTCCAACCAGCTATAAAGTTAGACCTGGAAAATGTATAATAACATTACTGCTGATTTCTATCTAGCTCTCATTTGAAGGTGTGGCACAGCTATGCCCCAATGGCTGTGGATCCTGTGTGGGGCTGCCACAGCTGGCAATCAGTTGATGGGACTCCCAGATACAGGGCCTGCCCTGGAACAGTATGTATGGGATGGCAGGAGGCACAATTGCGTGGATCACAAATCACATCCTATTATGCCTTTACATGAGCGTCTAGAGAGACCCACTGGAACAGACATGGTAGTTGAGAATATGACAGACAATGTGAACACCTAGACAAAAGGAGGAGGAATAGAACTAAGATAGCGCCAAGCATTGTAAATAATTGGGTAGAGAAGAGAAGGATTTCTTTTAACTGTATATCAATCATTTAATATAATGTTGTACAACTCTATGTATTATTAATTCTGATAAATATTTTACAATACTAATCTGATAACCTAAGATAATATGAACTGTTTCCTTTCTTAAGTTCTCATTAATGCATTTGTTTTATTTTTCAATTGTTCTCTAACTTCTTTCTTCTCACTCCAAATTTTTTATTCTCTTTCTTTTTTCATCTGCTTAATATTCTCATCTGTAAAGGCTATGCTACAAATTTACGGTAGCATAGCCACTGTTACAACTCTTTGGTTCACAAACAACTTGCATTTCCTTTATGTTCTAATATCTACCCCTTCAAATGACCTAACACTCTTTTTGACCCTTATGATAACTTTGCCCTATTTTACCCTTCCACTTGCTTTTTCTTTTCCCAGTCTCCTGACTCAGGTCACCCAGCAGCGTACCCAACAGCCTCTAAAGTAACAGCTTTCTTGCTATCTGCACATCTTTTCCCTTTCACAACCAGAGCCATCAAATACAGTTAATCTCACCTGAGTCCTCACAGTCTTTACACAGGATGGGCATATGCAAGTATTCTATCTCTATATGTCCCTCTGCAGCAAGTTGAAAATAAATGCCTAGAAGAAAGAAGGATGCTGTTACTAGTTTACTGTTCTGATTTACAGTTTAGATCATTTGTAAATGAAAAATAAAGCTGCCCACTTTAACTTTACTGCTTTTAGGAAACACCTCTCATCTCTATATTCTTGCAGTCATTGAACTGTGTCTTCTTCTAAGCAACCCCTTCCATCTTAAAGGCATTACCTCAAG
Organism: Crocodylus porosus; assembly: GCF_001723895.1. Lineage (NCBI taxonomy): Eukaryota > Metazoa > Chordata > Crocodylia > Crocodylidae > Crocodylus > Crocodylus porosus. Next base: position 56,795,660 of record NW_017728948.1, read on the forward strand.
GCTATGACACCATTAATTCATGCATCACCCCTACTATTACCAACAACATTATCTTATCTTTGAAGTGTTTCTTAAATATTCCTGTACCCTGTTCTACCTCATTCCCTTAAATCTGCTTGGTCCTTTATAAACTTTTCATTCCACAGGTGTTAACAACACTTTCTTCTTTTTAATGGTCTTGATGTACCACCAGTCAACGTATATTTTGTTCTGCAGTTCTGCTGTCTGTTAGCTGCTCCTGGTAATGAAGTCCTATTCTACTACTCCCCACAAATCAAAAATCCTTTTCAGTAGTGTCCTCCTAAACATAACTCTGATTTACTCAATGACTCACCCACCCCCTTAACTTGATAATTAGAGAAGTCCTACCAAGATTGATCACCTAGTGTTTAATTAAACACTCAGTGCGAACATTTCCTGATTAAACTAAATTACGTTTTGCATACTTCAGCCCCAGCCTACGCTTTTCACCTATTCCTCACTTGACTGGTTTATATCCTCAACCCCCTTAAAAATCCCTATTCAGCAGATATTTGTTTCAACCTATTTCCATTTTTCAAATTGTTGTTTTGCAGAAAACTGGGATAGTCTTCCTGTAATTCTCAATACACTTTTCAAAAAGTTACTCAAATTCAGATTTTCAAATCCTCTTGTAGGATAAAGAATTTGAGAATCAATTAGAATCAGGAGGATGAAGAAATGTGTAACAGGAACAAAAAAAAGTCTTAAAAATCAATGTGAGTTCTAGGATGACTTCCCAGTCCCCTACCAAACTTCACTTGTATGAAGATAGCATTTTATCACTGAGTGTTCTCCAAGGACCAGGGCATTACTCCAAACTCTGTATCTCTAGCCATTTTTTCATCTACTTATGTTTTTTTTTTATCCTATTCTGTTAGTGTTTTCTTTTTATTTAGGTTCCATAATATTGTTGTTTCTTGACAAAAACAACCCTGCCAAATACATCTAAAGCCTCTCAGCCTTCTTTAGTTGAATATTATAAAGTTGAATTAAACATCATCCTTAGAAAGAAATATCCAGAGCTGAATATCTAGCTTATTTGTCCCCCTTTTCTGACCTCTATTAAACTTTTTTTTTTAAATCAAACTCGGTTTTTTTGTTTATGTTTTTACAGCACATGGTTACTCTCTTCAGTTACATAACCTGCACTTAGTACTAGATTTCTAAGAAAAGGAGAAGAGCTAAGACCTTTTCATTCCTGTATTTGTCTCTTCAGATCTTTATTATTCTAAATTGCATTTTTAGGCTTCCTAAAAATCAGTCAGATGCTAACTTTTATCTGCTGGAAAACTGCTGAAATTTCTATATATACATGCCATATATGAATCCTGAGAGATCCCATTCTTATATTTACTTCTGTAGCTTCCAAATAAATATAATACACATTGTCCATTTTTGCTTCTAAATAAAATAAATCCAACCAAAACAAGTGGTCTTCTGTCGCATCACTCTTAGTGGATGGCAAAGATTTTGGCTTTATCTTACGGTATGGTTCTCCCATCTATATATCGTGTAGGCTAATCCAAAGCCATCCACATTGCTCTTATTTTTAAGCATGGCACTAAAGATATCCCATGATCCCTTTGGACCCTTACCAGGAAATGCTTTGTATGCTGCTTGATTCTGTTTTCAGACTTGTTTCGACTTATGGGCAGTAGGAAAAGGAAGTAGAGTATATTGAAAGACAGGATCAGAGATTTATGATAAATCTGTGGGTAGAATGTCTTGAGGTTTGCAATGTGCTTGTCAATCCTGAACAAAGGGCAGGATAAAATAAACCTGGAAGTTCAGCAAAGCTTCCATGGTCAGGCTGAACTGACCCTGGAAGTTAAGGGATACAAATGCTGGTGTGATGGGTTTCAGGACAACCTTAAATTAACCCTAATCATCAATGTACATAATCCCTGAGTTTCCCCACTACATCCTTTGTTGGTAAAAAATGAGATAGGTAAATTTGTTTTGCCTACTTTCAGCAGTGGTTATTCAGGAGGAAGATCCAGCAGTATTTTATAAAAAGAAGAGGATTTTGAAAATTAAAAAATAGAGAATTCTCTAATTTTTACAAGTTTATGTACTCAACACAAAACATCTACCTGTGCCAATGTAGATCTTTTTCCTATTAGTTAATGGAAAGACTTGCCAAACCTATACCATAATACCTAATTCCTTTGAGGTCCACAACTATTAGTACAACACATGCAAATATCTAAGCTCATCAATTACTCTTTGTATCACTGTCTTTTCATCCCTTAAAAATGCCAGATTCTTCTACCCAAACTAAAAGTAAAAACTGGTCAGAAAGTTCTGCTAATCCTTCATATTTCTGCAAATCCACTATCATCCATTACTCTGTTCTTATTGGAACACTTTACATTTTAACTGGTGCAACACAGCATACAAAATTACATTTTATTGCATTATACTTTAGCTCAGCTTTCCCCTTTGCAAATTTTATTTCCAATGGGCAAAAAATACTGCTATCAAAAAACTATTCCTTTTTTTGCTATCATGTGTGCACTAGTATGGACTGCCTATGCCTATGCCAAGAAGTAGAAAACAATTCATCTCCATCTCAGTTTATAACATTGAACTGACAAAAAATGTGAAGTGAAAAATCATCTCCGAAGGCTATAACACACTGTAATATATCATATGTAATTTCACTCACGTTTAGAAGCAGCAAAAAACTACTATTGCATAGGTGCAGAAAACCTAGATTGCATCATTAATAATGCTATAGCACCACTAAAAACAAATAAATATTATTAAGTCTCAGAAGGTAGGGATATAACATCTTGTTTTTTTTCTATGCAAAACATGCTAGTAAATACAGTTTTATTTTGCTAAAAGTAAGAAGATCCTTTTAAAATTGCATGGCCTTTCCATAAGTGGACATTTTGTAGGAATTTCAGCACCAAATCTATAGATACAGTGCTTGGAAAATGGGACAGACTGTAGGTGCATAAATGAAAAAAAAAGCATAGAGAAAATAAAAAAATGATAAAGCCTTGATACTGATCTTGGTTGTACCATTTTTTTACCATGATAGTCTACTGACTTCAATGGCATTCATCTTGGACTCACACTACTGTCGGAAAAATCAGAATACAGTTCAAACTAAGTAAAACTAAATTAGCCTCGAATAAAATTCATATATTCATAGATTGTTAGGGGCTGGAAGGGACCTTGCAGATCATCATGTCCATCTCCCCCTGCTCTAGGCAGGAAGACAACTGGGGTTAGGTGACCCCAGAGAGGTGACTCTCTAGTCTCCTCTTGAAAACCTCCAGTGTAGGTGGCTGCAGCAGATAAAAGGGGAGAAACACATATACTTTTAAAACATTTAAGAATAGTCTGTTCTTGGAAATTTATCACACAGCTGTTTGGGAATAACTCTGCATAGATATGCTAAAAAGAGGGCATTTTTCTGACTTGGCAAAATGTGAAAATGTACTGTTAATCCAAATAGTAGTATCCACATAATGGCTTGCCCCAGAATAACTACTTCTGCATAGCTAGTTTTGTACATTTCCAGGAGGAGATAAGCACTTCTCAAGAAAGTGTTTTTCATGCCCAGAGAAACTAAATGCAGATTCTGACATGACTTTTCTCTGTTTGATACAGTCTATATCTAAACCAAACATGTGTTGCTCAGGAGGCATGAATGTTAGCAGATAACATTTTTCCCACTTGAGAGAACCTAATCATTCTTTGCTCCTTGCAAAGCAGCAGGCACAATCTGGTTTTAAATTAGGTTGAGATTACATGTCATAATTAGCACATGCTAACTCTTCAGGAATGTTAGACTGTGCTAAAAGTCAGTCTGTGCTGTGCGCAGTCACACATTAAGGGCCAATACCCTCTCTGCTGTGCACTGCTCAGATCTGCTGCTAGAGGCCTGGTAAGTAGGGGGTGGCTAGGACATGCCAAGTCTGCTCCATGCCTGCTCCACTTGACAGCCCTCTAGGTACCTCTAGGTATGAGGGGAGGCACCCCCAAACTTCTTGGATCACTCCCTCACAACCCTATCACTCCCTTCACCCCTTGTTTGACTCCCCACTCCCTGAATCCCTCTGATTGCCCCCTAACCTCCCCCATCAGCCCTTTCATCCCCAGCTTACTTCCTTGAAACACTGATCAGAGCAAGAGAGATAGTGACAGTGGAAGGAGTTGCCCCTCCTGCCTGCTTTGAGGCTCCCTGAAATCTGTGCCACTCCCAAGTACAGATCCAAGCCCTTCTGGGCCCTGCATCTTCCCCACAGCTCCCTGTGGGAAAGGAGGTCACAGGGGAGAAGACAGGAAGGTGAAGAACTGTCAGGCAGCTTCACTGGGGCATCATAAGACCAATGCAGGCAGATGCCAGGTAGACCTGCAGTTGTCAGGTCTCCCTGCTCCCCTTTCCTGTGAGGATGTGCTGGACAGCCACAGAGCCCAAAAGGGCAATGCACGTTTTATCTGGGGTACCTCTTTGCATAGCAGTCCAACAGCTCCCATCTGACCATTCTTCCCCCGGCCCCACATCTGCTTCCCCCTCCACTCCTTCCCCCCTTTCCCATGCCCCCCTCCTCCTCCTTGCACATTTTAAGTGCTCTTAATGTATTCTAATTATAATGTGGAATTTCACCCTTACATGAACAAGTTCACACAGAAAACCCATGGCAATCAGGAGAGGAACCTGAGAACTAGTACTGTGCCCAGAGCAGAATATTTTTGATAAATGAAATGTTGGAACATACTGCTTCACTGAATGCGGAAGATGTTGAAAAGATAATTTGGCTCTGAATAATTTTTTTTTCCTGAAAAGAGTTTTATTTATTTATTTACTGCTACTACTAGTAATAATAATAATAATAAATAAAAGACAGATTTATTTATTATTTCTCTGTTTTTGGCCTCAAGGACAGAGACTCTCTTATACCTGGTAAGGCTCCTGTTTTGTGGGCCAGTGTCCTCACAGCCAGATGGTAAAAGTACACACAGAGAAACAGCTTCCTTCCAGTGGAGGATTTATGGTTAGTGGGGCCCTGTGATCCAAGCATAGTGAGAGGCCCTGCTTCCTACCCCACAGCACATCCCCAGGGGAATTAGCATGGCACACCAGCCACAGGGGAGGGGCGGTGGCCAGAATTTCCGTGCGGAATTGCTGAAGAAGCCCACAATCCACTGGGTGGGAAGGAGGGCCACAAACTAAACATGGGAGGCTGTCCAGCCAGGGGCTGCCCCCCACCTCAGGCAACAGTGGCAGGGCCCCTTGTTGTTGGGGGACTCGTGCCACCGTAAAATTTGTTTCACGGTAAATCTGCCACTGCTTCCTCCAGAATAATAATATTTTCAAAAGCTACAAAATTAATGGCCTACAGCTACATATAGCAGACCTTCTTCAATATTGTGAATTATATGAACACAAATTGGGTAGATAGATATTTTACCAGAAGAGGGGAAAAAATGGCTCTTTACCAGAAGAAGAAGCATATGCATTTGACCTAGCTCCTTAGCATCTGTATAGATATAGTGGTTCAGCAGGGCTTTTTGAGATTTTTCTAAAGCTGATTCAATTAGCTATCAGATAAAAACACCAAACAGTTCTGATGAAGCACCCAATTTATACAGAAGTTGGGTGAGCTGGGTCAAACTAATGTATTACCTCTTCTGGGCATGTGCTGCACTTGACACGGGGGAACACTGAGCTTAAAGGAAAGCACATTTTCTTTTGTTTTGGGAAGGGGGAGGCTAAGACTTTAAGAAGCCAAAGCTGCCTTTCCTTACATTCTGTGATTACCATAGACAACACTGTGAACCTGGCTGCCTGGGAAGATTGAAATCATGTTAGTTTTGAGGCAGCTCTTTCTCTCACTAGCACTTGTCTCTTCTTCCTGCACCACTTCTCAAAGAGTAAGACACTTCACTTCACATGCCTAAAATTTTTAACCAGATCTGCCTCCTCTGATGCTGTGATGGGAGGCTACACAACATCTTAATTCATGCCTGCTGTTAAATAGTGTAGTGACTATTCCTCAACTGCAATATAAAGAATGTTATCTTCTTAAAGCAAAGGTGATCTTCTATGTGTACAGTAGGCCTGTGTAAAGTGGCTAGTATTTACTTTGGATTAGGATTCAGCCAAGTCAGGGGACAGAGATTCAATTTGGTGATGCTGCCAGGTGGGAGGCGACAGTTCCCACTGCCCCCCACTATCCCACGCTTCATGGGGGGCTCCACCATCAGCCCCCAGAAGGTCTGATAGCCACTGTAGCAGCTGGTGAGTGCAGGGCTTTTTTTTTTAAAAAGAGCTGGGAGCTGGGGCTGGATGGGGCAGGCATAGGAGGGGGCTAGGAGAATGAATAAGGGACAATGGCTTGTCCCACATGTATCACAGGGCAGGGGAGATCACCTCCATCAGGTAGCAGCATCCAGTGAGTGTGGGGCTTTTTTTTTTTTTTTTAAAAAGAGCTGGGAGCTTGGACCAGGCGGGGAAGCCATTAACATGGGTGGGAGAGAGAGCAGGGGTTGGGGCACTCAGGGAGCTGGGGGAGCAGGCCTGGTGGGGGTCTCCCCATGGTCTCCTTCCCCTCTCCTCCAATTCCCCACCCCCTACTTACCGGCATGGAGTCCAGCCCTGAGTGGGGATTGCCTGAATCTCCAAAGCTCTCTGAATCTTTTCCAAATCAATTTGGAGAGCCTTGAATCAATTCAGACCTTTTTACTGGTCCCTCAATTTGATTTGCATTTGGAGTTCAGCTGCTGAATCAGGCTGAATCTTCTCCAAATCGAATCAGCACCCAAAGCTTCACATAGCCCTACTGTGTGCAGCATGTGTGTGTTTGTACATCATGTAACAAACTGGGGTCCTGGTACACAACTCCTGGGTATGATCAGAAATTAGAAAATAAATAATAGTGTCAAAAGAATTCTACTTACAGGGTGATTGTTCCTGGAGCTTTGCTGGTTGTGTGATTGACTCTTTCTGACCCACCAGCTGGCAATATACATGCTGGTACCTTTCTGTGGGGATAGGTTTTTTGTTCATACTCCTCTCCATATCCTTACTTGGCCTCCTAAAAAGTTTATTCAGTCAGGAAAGTTACTTCAATGGAATGCTGTGAGTCTTCATTTAAAACACTGTGATTGAAGGGGAAGAGCATTGGATAATGAAACAAGACAGTAGTCCTATGCTTTGCTCATTGACCTCTTGTATAGCCTTGGAAAAATCATGTTGATTCTCTTTTCTCTCTTTTTATGTCTATTCTCCTTGAAGAGAATATGCTTTATGGATTATCTCTTCCTTCTCATTTGCATAGAGACTAGAACAGAGGAGGACAAAATATGGCCTGTGGAATGAAACTGGCCCACCTGGCACTTTCATCCAACCCATATGCCCACCAACAAATTGTACCCCACCCATCCCTTTCACCCAACGTGGTGGAAGTGAGGCACCCACGTATGCACATGCCCCCAACATACCCTATTGCACCCCACTACCACCCTCATGGGCGAAAGGGCCCGGCCTGGCCCAGCCAGAAGAAAGCTTCTGGGTAGGGCTGCTGCAGCCTCTAGGGATCTGATCAGCTTCCCCAGTGTCCTGCTCACTCCAGGCAGCAGGTAGAGAAGCAGTCGGAGCAGGGACAGGCCTGCAGCTGGGCAGGAGTATGGGGCTGGGTTTGGCAGCAGCATGGAGCCCATGCCTAGGGGGGTTTTGGCAGTGTAGGGTGGACAGGGTGTAGGTGTGAGGGATGGTAGGGAGGTGTGGGGGATCCTCCCCATGCTCCTTCCATCATGTACAGCCCTAGCAGGCATCAGCAGCAGCAGGAGGCACTTCTCATTGCAGTGAGAAGTGCAGCCCCCATCAAGCTTTCTTTATCACTGGTGTTCCCCACTGTGTACAAGCAGCCCCTGCACTAGTGTGGCATGGGAGGGAAACCCCTGCACTGCAGTTTACTGACTTCCCCCTGAGTGGCAAGGAGCAGTGAAAGCAGCCAGCTCCAGCACGTGGGCCTTCCCTGCTGTGCCACATGAGTGTGGGGGCTGTGTGTGCAGGGCAGGGAGCTCTGGCAATAGAGAAGGCCTGGCAGGGGCTGTGCTCCTTCTCACATTGTGCAACTCTGGCCAAAGCCATGCACCACCAGGTGGCAGCACCTGCACCAGGCACAAGCATCCCAAGTGCCCCTGCCTGCTGCTGTGCCACCCGCCCCACCCGCCCCCCCCTCCCTTAGACCCTACAAATGCCACATACCTATACCCTGCCCCCACAACCCCCCACATTTACACAACCCCCCAACATATCTTATGCCCCTACACACAACACCTCCTCAACAAATCTCTCCACACACTCCTCCACATCCAACTATATAAACAACTGCCCACACCCCAACATACACCTCCCCCAGCCACACCCCCTGCACACAATATACAAAACTAAGAATTTATTTTTTGAGTTTTTATGCAATCAACTCTATATACAATATACAAACACAAGGCATAACAAAAATATTTTTTGTAATAAAATTAAAATATGTTATAGTAGGTGTTTGACTTTTAGTTTATGATTTGTTTTTGTTTTTCTGGTTCTAAGTTAATGACCCCCCTCCCACAAGGAGTATTTCCAGGTGATGTAGGGTGAGACTTCTGGTGGCAAAAGTCAGAGGTTAGGGGTGGGACTTCCAGTCCCAAGATGATGACCAGTGGGTACGGCAACTGTCAAAGGCTGGGGCTATCCATGCAGCCCTCAATCTCACTAAACCTTGTTAAGCAGCCCTCCACCCAAAATAATTGCCTGCCCCCAGACTAGGATCATGGAACCAGGATGTTGCTTGAAGCTGAATAATAATTATTTTAATTTCCATAATAAAAACAAGGTTTACTTAATGTGAAATATGCAGGGAAAATGAAAAAAAAAATCATGAATTATCAGGTAACATAAAGTATAATTTAAGAATCAAGTAAGTTTACTCTAGATGCACAGCTTGAGATCATTCATTTTGTAGTTACACTGTATATCTTGATTAAACAAATTAAGTCTTCACTGCCAGCCAGTCTTGTGAGGCTTTTTCTAACTGTTCAGTAACATTAGATCTCAATACATTATGCAACTCATGATCAATATTTCACAGCTTACTCCAATAGTTTTTTACCCTTGACTTCTTTTCCATGTTTATATTGTTTCACGTTTTTTCATGGAGGTGTTAAGTCCTCATTTTCATCTGACTTCTAATCAAACATCTTTGTAACATTGTATTTGTAATATCGTAATTGTGATCAAAATTAGCATTGAGACAAGGCTTCAACATAATTGCATTTCTGCCAATTACAGTCTCCATTGTGTGCTTTAGCTTATTTAATGTTTAAGTGACGAAGCTTGATTGTTCACCCAACTGAAGGAGATACCTTCCAAATGAACATTTTCTTTCAGATGTCTTTGTCGACTTCTGATAGATATTCAGTGAATACCCAATTAACTGCACCTATAGTAGGTATTGTCTAGTGTCCTCTTACAACAATGGCCATTTTCTAGCTGTAACTGAGTGAGCTCCTATTTTTGTCTCTTAGCCTGTTAACATCCAGGTAATCCTAGCAACTGCTTTGTTTCCAGGCTAAATGGCCATGTTAGCATTTTTCTTGTTATAATAACATTTGATTTAGTTTCTTTTTATAATTTATATCATACAATCAGTCTTAGCCACATCAGATTCACAGTGAAAGCAGATGGCTGAGTGGTACTGACCTGCAGATGCAAAATATCTTTTGAGGTTTCAACATTGTTTTAATGTTGATAAAGTAGGGCCTGAATATAGGGCCTCAACATTGAATAAACTAGGTCCTGGTATTTATATCAGGGATGGAGAACCTCTGAAGCCACCGGTCAGCCGGGGACTCCATTTCCCAACTGCATCTGTCCGGATGGCTTGTGCCTGTCTCCATGTAGGCCTCAGCTGTGCCAGCACAGTGTGCAGCAGAGCAATGCAGGGGGCTGCTCCAGAGCTGCTGGGAACATAAAACAGGGGCCTCTTGCTCCAGAGCTGCAATCTGTAGCCTGCATGTTCCGGACAGGGACACACATGCAGGGGATTGTGGCTCTGCCCCAGCTTCAGACAGGCTGTTGCTGCTTTAAGGAGTCAGGGCAGAGCCACAATCCCCTGCATGCATGCCCCTACCCAGAGCATACAATACAAGCTACAGATCGCAGCTCTGCCCAAGCTCTGGAGCAAGGTGCCCCCATCCCACATTCCCAGAAGCTCTGGAGCAGCCCCTACATTGCTGCATGTGCTGCCACTGTGGCTGAGGCTGGGGTCTTCATGGAGGCCATGCGGGCATTGGCAGTTGGGAAATGGAGTCCCTGGATGACTGGATCCAGGTCTGCGGGCCGGACATTCCCCATCCCCACTTTATATAAACAAGAAGGAAGACATAATCTATACCAAGGACAGCTTACTACTCAAGGAAAAGATGTACAAAGTGAAGGAAAAGAGAACCAAAATTATATTTCTAAGGCCACACAAGAGGTCAATGAGCAAAGCAGATTTAGGACCAGAATCTTTTGTCTCATTACCCAATCCCCTTCTCCTTCAATCACATTTCTTTATGTGAAGACTTACAGCTGCAGTATCTTCCCTAGCTGAATGAACTTTTGAGGAGGCCAAGTGAGGATATGGAGACAAGTGTGAACAAAAGACCTATCCCCACAGAAAGGTACCACCATGCACACTGCTAGCTGGTGGGTCAGAAAGAGTCAATCTAATTTGCGGTCATATCCAGGAGTCATGGATTAGGACCCCAATTTGTTACATGGTGTACAAACACACACATGCTGTACACGCAGAAGGTCACCTTTGCCTTAAGAAGCTAACATTCTTTATAATGCAGTTTAGGAATAGCCACAACACTATTCAACAACAGGCATGAATTAAGATGTTGTGTAGCCTTCCATCACAACATCAGAGGCCACAACTCTGGTGAAAAATTTTAGGTGTGCCAAGAGAAGTGTCTTACTCTTTGAGATGTGGTGCAGGAAGAAGAGACAAGTGCTAGTGAGAGAAAGAGCTGCCTCAAAACTAACATGATTACTATCTTCCCAGGCAGCCAGGTTCACAGTGTTATCCACAGTAGACATAGGACACATGCCTGACTCCTATACACAGGTGGCAACAGGATTAATAGATTTGTGGTGAGGCAAGTGCACATTTTGCTGCTGGAAAGAATTGTTGACCAGTACCAGTGACTATGTAGCTAACTGAAGTATATACAATATATATGCAGATGTGGGGAGATAGGGGGCTGTGTGACACTGCTATCTAAAGATTGGTATAAACCCTCTGGCCACTTATTTGTTCTGCAAATGCCAGGCATCATATAAAAATTAAGACTGATCTAGCCCATATTTTGTCATGATTTACAAATAAACATGCCAGTGCCTCTGGGCTTTTCTTAAAATAATTCAACTAGATCAGGAAAAAGGATAACAAAAATTTTGAGTAGCTTTTTAAAAACTTGGTACTATATCCTCTAGGAAGGCCTGAAATTCCCACAAGTCTGACAGATCTGGAATGCCTTCCTATTTCAGTAAACAGTCCAAAATGACAGAACTCAAACTGCTCTTGTCATTACCTAAAACAACAACAACAAAATCATCAAAGTGCCATTAATAAGGAAGTCTTTTCCCTTAATGTGAAAATGGCCAAGTATGACTTTGTCTAATTTGGATAACAGTATGTTCATATGAGGCTGACTGAGGGTGTTTCCAATAAGAGCTGTCACAAACTGTGGGCTGATTTAGGCACTAATCTTGAAGCCTGTCAGGGGAAAAACAAAACTTTTCAGCTACATTATGCTTGTTTAGTTCCCAAGGGCATTTTTGAGACCTCTCTAATTAAAGTGATGTCTTACCAGCACTCCTGCAGTTGCAGGTAATTGGCAATCACTGACGGCAGGGGTTTGATGAGGATTTGCTTTCTTTAAAAAATCATAAATTTGTTTTTGTTGTTAAATTTCTCTGAAAGTGATCTCATAGATAATTGTAATGAATTCTTACATTGTTCAGATTCAAGTATCTGAGCCATTTTATACTGAAAAATTTAAAGAATCCAACCATCAAGATTTAGATTTCCCAAGGCTGCCAAATGTAAAACTTTATCCTACCAACATTACTTTACAGATAGTTATTTTTAGTAGATTTAGACTGTTTTAGAGGTTCTGACAACAGAGACTACAGATGAGGTAAAAAGGATTTGAAAAAAAAGGAGAAGATAAGTACATTTTGATTTGAATCCCATATTATGAACACATTAGTAATTTTCAATTTCTGGAGTAAATTTTAAATTAGTTCACAGGCTGAAACCAAAGAGGTTTTTGGAGATATGTTTGTATGTATATCATAATGTAGCATTACAGCCAAAAACAATTTAGGAGAAGAGAATTAATTTGACCCAGGAAGTCTATTCCATAGGGCCGGGCAAATTCTGAAAACATACACACGCTTTTTTTTTGTAGTTGCAAAAATATACATATTTAATCACCATTGTCGTCATCATCATCTCCTTCATTGACTTCATCTCTGTTGTCATCATCATCCCATAACCACTTTCTGTAGGGGTTCCACCCCTGAACAGTCTATGACAGTCTTGCCTCTTCCATATGATCTCTGTCATCTCCTCCACAATGTCTTCTATTTTCTTGTAGTATCCTTGCATCTCACTTAGTTCTGTTTTGATACAGGCCTTTACTGAGAATTGTGTGTGCCTGTACACAAGCAGGTTCCTTGCCTTCCACGAGGCATTTCACACACACGGATACGTATATCTACAGTATCATTTCATGATTTTAAATTAATTGGGATGAATTTGGATCTTTTGTATGTCATTCAGCAATTAAGATTGATAATTATTTTGCCAAATCATAAACAGTGCTAAACGATTTAGAATGAAAAAAATCTACAGAAATGCTTTTGAGTTTTACACAATTAAGAGACATTAACATATATATTATTCCTTTAAACTACTGTTTAAAAAACTGCTGAATGAATGTAATTTAGTATTACATAAAATTATTAAAAACTATTAAAAGGTATTATTTCATATTAATAGTTTCCTTTAGAGAATTGACCATGTAGAAAACAGACATAATGTTGAAGAGCACCTTCTGCTCCATTTGTGGTCATACAAACATCCTCATCAAATCATGAGGTAATAACATGATAGAAACGTAAAGTGTGAAGTACTTACTCAATAAAAACTAATGCATAAATCTTTTGTTTTAAATGTTGATACTTTAGATGAATAGCTAAAGAACCATCTACAGACCAAGATGTATTTCCAGCAGTGTGGTTTTTTTGTGCTTACACTGAAATTAATTTGCTTCCTTATATTTCACTTGTTTACTCACAAAACCAACTCTTGTGGTGACCATATTCCATAATCTGTACAAAGACTAGCACATTTTAGATGTTAAACAAATATGTAGGAAACATGAATCTTCTAGGATATATATACCCATTTGAGAAAGTTATTTACAAACAGTTCCTAACAGTGCAAACAATTTATAAGGAATCAAAAGAGAAAAAAAGATTATTAAATGCTTTCCTAAAAATGAGTTGTCCAGCCCTATAATTCTCTTTTTTAGGCTGATTTTAATCTCATCTTGTTTGATTCATTATAGCCCACTGTTTCCTTCTAGCTTCCTCAGACAGAAAGCTATGCTTAATGTTTATCTTTAATTGCACTCATTAAACTCTAAATGGTACAGGTGAAGTAGGTTCCATGAATTACCAGACTGAGTCAAAATAAGCACCCATGAGATGAACAGGAACGTAGTCAGTGGTGGAGATGTAATTTTCCTAACATCTTATTCTGCAGGAATTGTCAAAATTACTTACCAAGTTAATTGAAAGAAACACAAACCAACAAAGACCACTTTAGTCAAAGATTATGACCTTTCCATTCTACATATTAGATTTTTTCTGAAAGCTTCCTAAATCACCACATATTTGACTCTTAACTTGATTAAACAAAACTAAATGGGCTGGGAGAAGATGGGGATTGAAGGGGATAGAAGGAAACAATATCTGTTCTGGACACAGTTTATATGTTAGGGTCATCTTGATTGCAAACAACATCATGAATCTGTTTGTTTGAATCTCTGTTTCTTAAAATGAGACTACATTACTATTTCAAAGCTGCTAATTAAATACATGGTTCTTTATAAGGAGATTAATACCATCGCAATTTCAGCTGTTTGGAAAGTCTTCACCAAAATGCAAAGTGAATCTTCACTAAAATAAGCCATTTCTTTTAAACCAAAATTTATTTTTAGAGATATATCAGTTTCCACAAAAAAGGTGTGGGGAAGAAGGTTATTTGGTTGCAAAACAAAAGAATGGAAGATTGGAAGACCCTGAAGACTGTTTATTTAAGGTACTACCCTGAGATACCAAAGACTGAGCATCAAATCTAGATGATTTAGAATGATCTCAGGTGAAAAACTCTGAATCAGGCTAATAAGTACCTTAAAGAGGGTCTTCCACACCCTACATCAATGCTAAAAGCATGAATGAAGATAAAGACATATTTTTGTAAATATATCCTTAAAGTTTATTTTTGTTGTAACGCAATAGTTGAAATAGTCACTCTCTGGTCAGTTGGAAAGGAAGAGATAAAATAAATATGTATAACCCCTTTTGAAAGGAAGATATAGCCAAAAGGGACAGGGATTAGCATTACCTGTTTCTCTGGCAACCTAGAAGCAAATCTGAAATGCGTAAGAATCAATTTTCTAAAAGATAAAGCATACAATTGATTATATGTTGATTACTGCTAAAGTTACCAAATCACACTAAAAACAAAAATGACCTATTTCTTACGCACATATTTACAATGTGGGGCAAATAAAGTGTGTCAGTAAATTAGATGATGGAGTGCTTTAAGACCCAATTTCATAAAAGGTAAGCATACATAGGAGTTGGAAGAAAGAATTCATAAAGAAAATTTGAATGGAAATTGTGGACTATTTAAGTAGTAATCCATAACTGAAGGTGGTAGTCACACTGGCAAAGCATGCAAAAGAAACAAAGAAACCCCAACATGTCTTAAAGGAGAACGAAAATCAGGAATAAAACATAGCAAAAGGGCAATAATGGAAAATTGACAGTTTTGAATATAAATTAGATTTTAGAAATGGTAGAAAAATTATAAAGCAAACCAAAACTTAAAGGGAGAAAGAAACCTTTGCTAGTATTAAGGAGGCAATAATAAGTAAAAGGATAATAAGGAGGATTTTTAGAAGTATATAGGAACAAATAACATTCCAAGGATTGTATCAGCCCTGCTAGTAAGATGTTCCTGGTGGAATATTAATGCAGAAATGGCAGACAAGAAAAGGGAATATTTCTGTTTGTATGTGTGGGCAGTCTAGGAGGTCAGAATGGAGGCTACTGTTTCTCCAGTAATTAAAAAGGGTATATGGAAGGATAAGACTGTCAATCAGATACTAGTATTGGGGAAATAATGACATACCTGACAATGGACTAAATCAATACACATTTTAAAAGCCTAATGCTAAAATTCAGGTTGTGTTTTAAAATGCTAGTAGTGTTGGTGCACTCAGACTCCAATATAGTGATTTATAAACACGAACAATAAGGAAGAAGAGAGAAAACACTTTCTCACTTGCTGCAGAGATTAGGATGCAAACCAACGGCTTCAAGTTGAAGCAAACTTCAACTTTTATCAGGAAAACTTCTTCATTGTTAGAACAGTGAGACAGTAAAATAGACTGCCTTGGTAAGTTGTGGACTCTCCATCACTGGAGATGTTCAAGAGCCTGGATCATCACTGGCCAGGAATGATGTAGCTACTATGTCCTACTATTTGTATTTCCCATGCTTCTGAGATTGGCTGGTTACATGGGGATGGGAGGGAATCCCACTTCTCACCCCTTTCTGCTACATCTGTAAGGGTTTTATTTGCTGTATTTACTTGAACATAAGTTGATGCCCCAGTAGTTAGATTCTATATATGAAACATATTAATCTGTTCTTATTTTCCAGGTGCAGGATCTAATTATAGGAGGTTTGTCTTTAATTTCTCCCTGTCCCACTGCCATAGCTGGGAAAATAAAACTGGGGGGAGGGGTGTCACATACACACATTGCCCTCTGCTCCCCAGCAACTTATTTCCTCAGAAGTCCCTTCCCCTGTTCCTTACCATAAGATTTGCTCCCCCTGAGTACATGGAAGAGAGCAGCAAATTTGAAAATACTGACCTAGAAACAAACATATCTGTAGTAACATGCATATAGGGAAATTACTATAGGTACCTAGAGACTTAGTTCATCCAGAACTGATGCATTTTACCTTTTTAAAACTGATTCAAAATTTTAGCCCAGGGATTCCATAAACACTTTTAAGCAGCATTCCTGTACCTACTTGTGTATAGTACAAACTACACATGACATTAGTCCAAAGCCAAAGCCATACAGTTAATTGGGCTGGGCCCCAGAAGAGACAACAGCATTTCAAACCATGGCAACTCCACAGCTCAGCATTGCCTAATGTGTGTGTGTCCTCCAGATGCCCCTCCCCAAAGAAGCCATGTGTAAACTAGTTCCCTCACCTCATGACTGGAACCAGCTATTCTTGTCGTGAGTACTGAGATCCTCCAAAAATTATATGTAGATGGAGTGCAGGACAACCTGGTCTAGTTCCATCTCATAGAGGGCAGGGCCAGACTAATCCTATGTGACAGGTTGAGAGAGGGGATGACAGAGGGATTTCAGCACAGAAGCAGAAAAGGATCTTGGAGTTATTATAAACTCCAGGATGAACATGGGCCGCCAATGTGGGGATACAATCAGGAAGGTTAACCACACCTTGTCATGCATTCACAGATGCATCACGAGCAGGTCCAAGGAGGTGATCCTCCCCCTCTATATGACATTGGTTAGGCTGCAGTTGGAGGGCTGCATCCAGTTCTGGGCACCATACTTCAGGAGGGATGTGGATAACATCAAGAAGGTCCAGAGGAGGGCCACTCGCATGATCGGGGGCAGCAAGGCAGGCCCTACAAGGAGAGGCTACAAGACCTGAACCTGTTCAGCTTCCACAAGAGAAGGCTGAGAGAGGATCTGGTAGCCATCTATAAACCAGCCAAGGGACACCAGCAGGCAATGGGAGAGTCCCTGTTTCCCCAAGCACTACTAGGAGTAACAAGAAATAATGGCCATAAGCTGACAGACACCAGATTCACGGTTGGTTATCAGGAGGCACTACTTCACTGTCAGGGCAGCTAGGATCTGGAACCAGCTTCCAAGGGAACTGGTGCTCGCTCCTACCCTGGGGGTCTTTAAAAGGAGGCTAGATGTCCTTTAAAAGGACACTTTGCCAGGGTCGTTTGACCCCAGCATTCTTTCCTGCCCATTGCAGGGGTCAGACTCGATGATCTGCTCAGGTCCCTTCCGACCCTACCAACTGTGAAACTATGAAACGATGAAAATAATTCAATATAGTGGCTCACCATGACCTGAAAAAGAGCTGGTACTGAGGGCAGAATGTAATGGGCAGTACCATATATGTTATTCAGATGGGATGCACTAACCTATCCTTGTGGATTCCCATTAATGGCATAGCTTCCTGGCCTCCTTTGGCTAAAATCAAATGTAGTGGATGGGCACAGGCCCTGTTTACTGCTTGGATTGATGCCTAGAGCACCAGAAGGATAGTGATGGAGCTCTGTGATGGAGGAGTCGTCGTCCTTGGATCCCAGAACAGCATTAGTGATGGTCTCCAAGTGGGGAATGACAGTTATGGAAGGGAAAGTGGACCAAGAGATGAGAAGTGAATTGTAGAGTGCAAGCAAAGTTCCAAAGTCTGGTGGAAGATGAACAAAGACTGGAAAGAGGTAGGAAAGAAAGGGGTAGTTTTGGATTACTGGTTTTAGAAGAGGGTTTATTGAAGAAATCTATGAGAGACAAATGAGGAAGGACATTTGAGGAATGAAACAGTGATGAGGAAGGACAAATGAGGCATGAAATAGTGATAGAAAGGTAAAGGAAGACTAGTGGGAGCAATAAGACAGACCTGAAAATGAGAAGAGGAAGAAGATGGGACGAAGTGAGAGATGGAGTGGTAGACAATCTATGCTTGAGAATAAGAGCAGTAGTAACAGGGGAAGGGGAACAGAGAAGCTGGATGAAGCATACATATGAATTCATAGAAAAAATATTAATTGAAGTTTTGGATGTTAAAGTGGAACATTTCCACAGCCTGGTCCCCTTTCCTAACCAGATGTCTTGGGAAATTCTGTATTGGAACTGAGAAGGTTATAAGGATTTTTGGAAGACATATGTTGTAGTGGTAGTGTACTACTACTTCTTCTTTGGCAATCCCTCACAGTTGAGGATGCTTGTCTGCTATGATTGTGTTATCTGTATATCTGAGGATGGCTGATGAGGCCTATCTGGGATCAACAGACTCTACTGCCGCTTGGACATGCATTTCTGTGTGGGGTGGGTTGTGCTGCATTTTTTATTTGGTCTGTGACATGCTACTTCTGCATGTGGATGTGGTTATCCAGTCAGGAAGAAATACAGAAAACTGTATTAAACAGGCTGTCAGGCTACTGACAGGGCACCTTGTCTAATCCCTCACCCCCATGTGGGATGAGCAGAACAGATCCTGAAGAGGGCTGCTAAGTCACAGTAATAGCTGCTGAATCATACTCCTCTCTTGTCCAAGTGCTAGACAAATTTCTTGTAACTGCCACTTTCATGCCAGTGTATGACTAGGAGCTTCCAGACCTTACAATCCTGCTCCCATTGCCATTACCAGATTATTAAATGGGTTGAGGAATGTGCTGGCATGGAAGACACTTGTGTTTGTCATTTTTTATTGTGGAGAAGCTGCTGCACATTAGCTTTCACGCAGCTCTTGACAAAATGGGACCTTGATTCAATGGCAGGGAGACCAAGACAACTGGGGATCTTGTTCTGCTGCAGCCTTCATCTGCCTTCACAGTTGTTGAAATTCTATTATCTTCTTCCACCTGCTTCACCATTGAGGCATTATAGACCCATAGCTAGGGGCTGAACAGGCTTATTATACTGGTGATCTGTAATCACCATGCTACAGCACTTTCAAAAAATATATGTGGCATTTCAGGAGGGAAACTATTGCCATCTGCTGTCATCAAGGGGCTGATGCTGCTTGGTCCACAACTGATAATTCATTAGTCATCCCTGCTTATTTCACAGCCAATTGTCCCTGAAGGTCATTCCACTATCTGCCATCTGTGTATGCACTGGGTAGTATTACAGCTCTGCCCCATAGATTAGGTAAGAGAGAACAACTTAAGGGGATAAGTTTTATTGCAAGCGAAAAGACAAGAGAAAGGCCAATCATTATTTGAATGCACACGGACATGCTTGAGAAGGGGGAGATAAAGAAATTATTGGAGAATTATGTACAAAAGTTCTGTATTTTGAGAAGCTATGCAATACATACGGTATATGGACAGGATCATGGAGAACTCAGGTTCTAATAAGAGCAGATGAGAGGAGGCCTGGCAGGATAAAGCACTTACCACCAGTAATCCAAGTAGAGTCACACCAAGGTTTTACAATACATTTCAGATGGCTTTAAATGCCAGCACACAATATGCTATAGATGTTAAGGGAAAGGGCATTGAGTGGTCGAATCCAAGAAATTCTGGTACATTATTTGCAGGAAAGAGGGACACTTACAGGACCTGATGCCCACAGTCCTTCTCAAATAAAACCAGAGAAGCAGAAGACACAGGAAAGGGAAAGTGAGGAACAAGATGTCGAGTCAGAATGTATGACCATGGAAGAGCTGCCACAAGAAGGAAGATTGGGGAAGGAAAAGAATTAAATTTAAGTAGTTGAAGTAGCTCAGCAGATATGATACAAAAAGAACTAATGAGGTCTACTTCTGAGAGGAGGACATACCAGGCCCTATGACAGATGTCATAACAGATGTGTAAGAGAAGAGAAGAAATATGGTGGTAATGAATTCAAATCTGGAAAAAGCTTATGATAGGTTTGAATATGATTTCTTGTTTGTCAAACTGCAGAAGATGGGGCTTCTTGTGATGATGATTGGATGAGAGGGGTGAGGAAGCAGCCCAGCTGTGCAGACTTCCCACTTCAATGAAATGTTGAAACAGCTTTAAAACTGCCTTTGTGTTTTGACGGAATGGAACAGCTGTTTCAACTCTAAATGAAATTCAAAACTGAATGCTGTTCCATTGAACTGTCAAAACTCAAGGTGAAATGGTATGGTGCCATTTAGCACAGCTCTACTGAGGGCTGAGGTGTCTGGGGTGGAATTAAATAAAATGAAAAGTACACTAATGGGTCTGGGGAATTGGGAGAATTTACAGAAGTTCAGGCTGTGGGTGGTAGAAAGTATAATCAAGATCTTGGGTATCCCAGTGGATGCCAAAGGGGAAAGAACAAAAGTATGGGAAAAGTTAGAGATAAGAGTGAAGCAGATCTTGGGATCATGTAGTGGTAGAATGTTATCTTTCAAGGGTAAAATGGCTGTGGTGACAACAATATACTTAACACAGGAGTAGTGTATCTATCATCTAGGCAACAGATGAAAGGTGCAGGAGCAGATATGCATTTTTGCAGAGAGAGAGCAGGGGAACAAAAGAGAAAGCGTAGCCAGAATGAAGCTATAAAAAAATCAGGGTATTAGGAGGTTGGAAAATGCCAGATTTGGAAAGCTTTGTGTATACTTATTTTATAAGTATGTTGTGTAAACATGGAGAGGTTGGGGAAGACTGCATGTTTCTGCTGTTACCTGGCAGAAAGAATGTTAAAATATACAGGCGAGAATGGAAAAAGCTGTGTGTGTGGGAGCCATCAGCCCACTGTGCGAAGATGGGGAGCTTTGTCAGGGTAAATAAACTTGATGGAGTGGGATTAGAATACTTGGAAGACCATAAAATGGTGATTAATATGATAAGAAAGAAAGAAAAGATAACAATAGTTGGAGATCTGATTAAAAGACAGATAAATGTGTGGAAAGGAGTGCAAGATAATAGAGCAGAAGGAGAACATACTGATATCGTATAGATGATGATATGGAATATTCTTCCTGTGAGAGGCATTCAACATAAATGGGGCTTGGTAAGACTGGCACTGTGCTGGAGAGAGGGATGTGGGGCTGAATAATCTGCACTGCATGTATTTTGGCACTGCCCCTTTGTGAAAGTGGTACGAGAGGGAGAACATTGTTTTTTGAGGACAATCAATATGAACTGTGACTTAATATACGAAATGGTGTTGTATGGGTTAATGCCCAAAGGACTGAAGTCACAGAGACTGAGAACCATACTATTTTGTGCCAGAGTAGTGATATAGAATGTGAGAAAGCCAGCCAAGGGACTGGATTTCACCAGAAGAGAATGTTTGTAGATGGTAATTTATTAATTAAAGCTCTATGTGGATCAAGATGTGGAGTAGATGGGAAAGGAGAAGGCAGAAAAGAAATGGAGGAAAGAAGAATGGTGGTGTTTCTTCCAAAAGGACAAAGGGATGGAGTGAAAGTTTGTGCTTCCTCCTGAGTTGAAGGTGGTTTGTGAGAGGTTAGCATGTTAATGGTGAAAGGGGGTGCAAGAATATAAAGGTATTGTTGTAGGGGAGATTGTCAAGTTGTGTGTTAATGTAGTTTCTTTTAATTGTTTATAATTAGAAAAAAAGGCTTCCCATCATCATCATGGCCTTTTGGCTACAATCAAGCATTTTTGGCACTAAGCAGAGTGTTGTCAGGGCTGGCTCTAGCCTCCTGGTGCTGACCTGATATTGCAGTACCTCCAGGACCAGTGCCAGTTCCTTGTGGAGGGAACACCCACCCATTTTATTAAGGGCCAAAACAAACAAACAAAAACATTTTTATCCATATGGTTGCCCATTATGACCTACGTGTTTTACAGTTATGTTCAGTTTTGGTTACATTTAATCAGCTTTATAGCTGGTTTCCATTACTGAACACATGGGGCACTTTTACACATGTTCTGGAAGTTGGGGGGTCACTTTAATTATACAGCCACTCTGAGATGCTCTCTGAGAGCTAGTCTAATTAAATCACCACAGTTTCTCATGTATTATCATCCCCATGCTTCAAAATGGTGCCAGGGCGCTTGAATTAAAGCTCATTTGATGAGCTTTAGTTTAAGTGCCCCAGCCACCATTTTGAAGAGTGAGGACACCAATACTTGAAAAATGGAGACTGACTGGAGTGCAGTAATTACCATCTTCCAGCCGAACTCAATTAAGTCCGCTTCAAAATGCTGTAATTACAGAGCATCAGAGCATCCCCATGCACTTGTACAGACACCCTTGCTGCTTTTGGCAGTAGTTTAATGCTAGATAATGTATTTATTGAGGATTCCTTGTATGCAAATGTAAGATGAGGGGCCTTTTACCCCATGTTGATTGAGGAAAAAAACCTCATCTTATATTCAAGTAAATATGGTGGTGTTTTTTTAAGCCTTCCTTGGAAGCATTGGTTGTTGGCTCCAGCCAGGACTGGGGATTTTGATTGGGGTGTGCCAGTATTCCTGCTAGGACTTAACATTAGATGTTCCTGGCTAGAGAATCTTGCTCCTCCACTTAGGGTTACTGACTGCCATATTTGGGGTCAGGAAGGAATTTTATTCCCTGGTCTAATTGGTATAGATTGTGAAGGGGCGGTGGGGGCTGCCTTCTTCTAGAGCAGGTGCCATGGCCTTTTTCCTTTTATCTCTTGAGCATATATTAACAACTTTTTTTGGAAGCAGGATGTTAGCTTCCATGGTCCCCCTGCTTTACCTTTGGCACGTTAGGGTGTTACGTCTTGTGTTATGTAAGGGTTGATAGTAGTTTTACTAAGAGGGTGGGTTATAGATTTGTATAGGATGGTTTAGATGATCCTGCCTCAGGCATGGGTTTCAACTAGATGTGACCTCTGGAGACCCTTTCCAGCTCCATTTCTCTATGATTTCTCTGAATACAGAGTCCACACAGCATAAATTAAGTGAATAAAAATAGGCTAATAGCAAGTTTCCAGCATGCAATTGTACAAGGGAACCATCATAGAGCCAATGTAATTCTATTAGGCATGTACAGCAGCCAGTTATTTTTCCTATCATGTTAAATATTTATATCAATGATCTTGAATAAATCATACTGCTAACATTTGCAAATGTCACAAAGTTCCAGAAGTATCAGGTCACTGATACAGAATGAACTGAACTGCCTGGTAAAGTGAGAACAAAAAAAATACTATGTTTTAATGTGCCATATTGTAAAGTATTACACCAAAGAAGAAAGGACAGACCATACTTTGGGATGAGAAACTATTCTGGGCAGCAATAACTCTGAAAAGAACTTTGGCTTGCAATCACCTACCAATACAATACAGTGGTTAAAAGAACTGATATGATCATTGGAGGTTTAAACAAGGGAATACTAGGTATGTCTATATGAGACATTTACTGCAGAGTAGACTAATTAGGTCCACAGTAAACGTCTCAGTATCTACACATGTGGCCCTATTAGACCACAGGAAACTAATAAACTCCACAGCAGGGTAGTACTTGTAAATACAAGTACTATGCTGCTGCAGAGATTTTTCATGCAGAGCACTGCATGTGTAGACATTGATGAAGTTGGCTGGGGGCATGAGGGTGCTTCAGTTTGGGGGCTGCCTACTGGCTAGCACCACACTACAGTTAGAGTCACTATGCTCTAATTATGCTTGGAAATCACTCCCTTCCCCTCCCTGCTGAGCAGCATTCTGAGCTGCCACTGGAATGAGGCTGGCAATGATCTGGTGGTGTAGGAGCTCCAGAGCTCCTTCTGTTCCACTCCAGCTGGGCTGCATGTGGAGCTCGGCTCATATAGGGATGACAAGGAATGTAGGCAGGTTCCCCCAAGGTGGCTGATAGGGAACACAGCAGGGAAAGGAAGTCACTGAAAAGAAGTCTCTTCCTTCTGCTCTTGGAACATGATGAAGGGGCTGGTTTGAGTGGAGAGGATGCTTCACCAGCATGCAAGGTGACAAGAGGAACGGAAGCTCAGGTAAGCAACAACGTCCGGGGAGCAGGGGATCACACCACAACTGTCCTGGGAGTGGGAGGGAGGCACGTGCACCCTCAGGAGGCCTCAGTTGCCTCTACACTAATGCTCATAGTATATGGAGTAAGCAGGAGGAACTGTGCCTCCTGATTGTGAGTAAGAACCCAGACTTAGTAGGGCTCACAGAAACCTGGTGGGACCCTACCTATGACTGGGAGGCGGACATTCGGGGATATACCCTATATAGAAGAGACAGGACAGAGAGGAAGGGTGGGGGTGTTGTGCTCTATGTCAAAGAGCACCTCACATCATCAAGGATTAGCTTTGGAGTAGAGGAGGGTTAGGCAGAGACACTATGGGTCAAACTTCAAGGGGGGCATGGCGAAAGGGACCTTACGGTGGATGTCTACTACAGACCACCCAACCAGGGAGAAGAGCTGGACCAGGACTTCTCCAGTCAGCTTATGGAGGCAGTTAGGTCAAGGAATGGTATTGTCATGGGTGACGTAAACGACTCAGACATTTGGTGGGAGGAGCAGGCATCCAGGTCTGACCGCTCGCGTAGGTTCCTGGCTGTATTACAGGACCTTCACCTTATCCAGGAAGTGCATAGCACCACTAGAGGTAACACCTTGCTGGACCTGGTCCTGATCATGGGGGATGACCTGGTGAGGGGCTGCAGGTCCTTGACCACCTGGGTAGTAGCGATCATCACCTGCTGAATTTCATTATCCAAATGCAGGGTGTCAAGGGCTTACACCGAGGCTAAAGCCCTTGACTTCAGAAGGGCCAACTTCAATGAGCTTAGGAGACTAGTAGGGGAGGTACTGCAGGCCCAGAAGGTAGAGGAGATGGGAGTCCACGAGGGGTGGTTGCACCTTAAGGGGGCAATTCTCCAGGCCCAAAGGATAGCAGTCCCTGAGAAAAGCAAGGAGGGTAAGAGTGCTCAGAAACCCCCTGGCTCAGCAAGGGCATTCAGGAATGCCTGAGGACTAAAAAGGGGGGTGTACAACCAGTGGAAGGGAGAAGCTATCTCCAAGGAGGGGTACTTCTCCTTGGCCTGTGAGTGTAGGAGGGCAATTAGGAAGGCCAAGGCAGAGATGGAACTCGGGCTAGCATCCAGGATTAAGGACAACAAAAAGTCCTTTTACAAGTACATTGGGAGCAAGAAGAGGGCACCAAGCAATGTAGGGCCCCTGCAAGATGCAAACGGTAATCTTGTGGCTACACCAGACAAGAAAGCTGTTATATTTAACAGTTTCTTTGCCTCTGTTTTCTTGAACAGGGACTGGGATATCCCACCTACCAGAGGTAGGGACAATCTTGGGGATAGCTCTGACAGGCCTTCAGTTAGCACAGATGTAGTTAGGGATCTTCTGGAAGGGCTAGATATTTTTAAATCTGCAGATCCAGATATCCTCCACCCAAGGGTTTTGAAGGAGCTGGCAGGGGTCATCACAGAGCCCTTGGCCCAGCTGTATGAGCATTCGTGGTCATCTGGTCAGGTGCTGGGGGATTGGAAACTGGCTAATGTGGTCCCAGTTTTCAAGAAGGGGAGGAAGGAGGACCTAAGTAAGTATAGGCCTGTAAACCTCACCTCAGTGCTCGGGAAGATCTTGGAGAGAATCATCAAGGAGCACATCTGTGGGGGGCCTGCGGAGGAGATCATGCTCAGGGGTAATCAGCATGGGTTCATCAAAAGCAGGTCCTGCCTGACCAACCTGATGCCTTTTGTGACCAAGTACGTAAATCCTTGGATGATGGTGTCACTGTGGACGTAGTCTTTCTAGACTTCAAGAAGGCCTTTGACACCGTTTCTCACCCCATCCTCATCAATAAATTAAGCAACTGTGGCATTGATGCCTGCACAGTTGGATGGGTAAAAAATTGGCTGATAGGGCACACCCAGAGAGTAGTTGTGGACAGGTTGTACTCAAACTGGTGAGATGTGAGCAGCAGGGTACCCCAGGGCTTGGTCCTCAGGCCCTCACTGTTTAATATCTTCATCAGCAACTTGGATGAGGGGGTGGAAAGCACACCATTCAAGTTTGCTGATGACACTAAGATGTGGGGTGAGGTGGACACTTGAAGGGAGAGAGAGAGGCTGCAATTAGATTTAGACAGACTACAAAAGTGGGCAGATGAGAATAGGATGGGGTTCAACGTAGACAAATGCAAGGTGCTGCATCTTGGGAGAAGGAATCCACAGCATACATATAGGTTGGGGAGTTACCTCCTTGAAAGCACAGAGGTGGAAAGGGATCTTGGAGTCATTATTCCAGATGAACATGAGCCACCAATGCCAGACCACAGCCAGGAAGGCCAGCCATACCTTGTCATGCATTCAAAGGTACATCTCAAGCCAGTCCAGAGAGGTGATACTCCCCCTCTATGTGACTTTGGTCAGGCCTCAGTTGGAGTACTGCGTCCATTACTGGGCACCGTACTTCAAAAGGGATGTGGTCATCCTGGAGAGGGTTCAGAGGAGGGCCATCTGCTTGGTGAGAGGGCAGCAGGACAGGACCTATGAGGAGAGACTGAGGGACGTGAACCTGTTCAGCCTCAGGAAAAGGAGGCTGAGGGGGGCCTGGAGGCTGCCTACAAACTCATCAAGGGAGATCAACAGCAAATAGGTAGAGCCCTTTTCTCCCCAGCACCACCTGGGGTGACAAGGAACAATGGTAACAAGCTGATGAAACCCCAGCTGATAGGTTTAGATTAGAGATCAGAAGGCAATATTTTACAGTTAGGGTGGCCAAAATCTGGAACCAACTTCCCAGGAAAGTGGTCCTCGCCCCTACCTTGGGCAAATTCAAGAGGAAATTGGATGATCTCCTGTCTGAGGTCTTGTGAACCCAGCATTCATTCCTGCCTGTGGCAGGGGGTCAGGCTAGATGATCTGTTCAGGTCCTTCCTGGCCCTAGCCACTATAAAATTATAATCCAAAATGGGAGAACAACTGTGCCACAGCACCTTCTGTGGACCCACCCCTGGGATGAGCATTATGTAGATTACAGGGTTGAATACTAATATTTTAGAAAAGTAGACCACTCCAGTGAACAATGGGGATAATCAAAGCCTTGAAGGGGCTGAATTAAAGAAGGCTTAATTGATCAAGCCTAACAAAACTCACCAATACTTCAAAGTAAGGCATGCCTGGTCATACTGTTTTCCTTCTATGATAAGGCAACCGAGTCTGTGAATGTGGGGGGAGAAGTAGGTCTGATATACCTTAACTTTAGCAAGACTTTTAACCCTGACTCCCACAACATTTTCATTTATAAACTAAGGAAATACAGACTAAATAAAAGTACTAAAGGGTAGATACGTAACTAGCTGGACATTGTGCTCTGTCACAGAGTGGGACCTAGGAGCGGCCAAGATCTCACTAGCACCCCCTGCCGTGTCAATTAGGTGATCCAGCACCCTCTACTCGTCCGCCACGTCTTTGATGTTATGAGGTTCAATATGGGAGGCTGCCTCTTATCACCCTGGACACCACTGATGCTATTCCTCCGCTCCAAGTGGGGTGCCCCAATGCACCCCTGCCTTATGGGCAATGTGTGCTTCCTACCTCCCCTTTAGCATGCCCCAAGCCTTGCAGCACTTCCTGGACGTTATCCGGTCCTTGCCCTTCGGCGCCCTTCTCTGGCGCCCCTGAGCTTGTCACATGTCTGGCGCCCCTCTCTGGCACCCCTGGGCTTGTCACGCCCCCAGCACCCCACTCTGGGTTCTTGTCTACAATAAGTAATTCGTTAGGCTCAGGTGACCTAAGTCTTAACTGGCCTCTCCAACCCTTCTGGGCCCTGGTTAAGTATTAGGCCTCCCCTTAGGCTCAGGCGACCGGAGCCTTGCCTGGCCTTTCTGGCCCTCCTGGGTCCCCACTATTGTGGAGGCCCTCAGGGATCCTTTTAGTCCACACCCCACTGGGGTCTCAATCAATTCAGATTGGGGCTCAGGTGGCCTAAACCTTACCTGGCCCCGTTAGGCCCTTCGGAGTCTCCAAGTCCGTGGAGCCCCTCTGGGATCCTTTCCTGGTCATGCCCCCCTGACTGGGGCTCAGGTGTCCGTCACCGTACCTGGCCCCCTAGACCACCATCCGGGTCCTTAGCCTTACTAGGGCTTCCCCGTGAATCACCCCACAGGGCCGGGGGTCAACACCCAACATGCTCCACTGGTGCAAACAGCTGTGCTCACACAACACTGCTCACTGTGCCCACTGGGCACCAGGAGTCCCTGAAGTACTGAGGAGCTCCTGTGAGACCTCCTCACACCCCTACAGCCTCCCCCAGTCCTCTGGTCTAACCATAACTAAACCATGAGCCAAACAGCTGCAACATAACAACAAGAAGCCTCCTGGCTTATAGTGTAAACTCTGCCATGCTGGCTCTATACCATACCTCCTTTAGGGTTCTCCCTACCCTGTATCCTCATGCAGCCAATCTGGGTGCTCAGGCTAAAACCATGAACAGTGTCTGCTCAGCTCTTCCACAGAGCTCCTGCTCCTGTGGCTGCCAAAAGGGAACTGCTCCTAGGCTTTGGCTTGGGCTGTTTATAAAGGCGCGGCCCTGCCCCCTTCTGGTCACATGACCTGCCTGGTTGCCCCAGCAACCGGCACCTAGGCGGCCTTAAAGCGTAGCAGCTGCCCTTATTTCTTCCAAGACATGGGGCACCCAAGTGCCCCCGTGACATGCTCAATAAGTGATCATCAGTGGGTCAATGTCTAGTTAGAAGGAAGTAACACATCGGTATTCCTAGGGGTCTCTCCTAGGTCTAGTATTGTTTAAGGTCTTCATTAATGATTTGAACAAGAAGATTCAGTGCATGCTTAGCAAATTTGCAGATGACACCAAGTTGGGTGGAGTGGCAGCCAGCATGGAAGGTAAGGGTAGGATCTAGAATTACCTAGAAAACCTGGAGAAAAGTTCTGAAATAAAACATAAAATTAAACAAAAACAAGTGCAAAGTGCTTTCAGGATGCAATAACTACATGCAGAAATACTTGAAGCACAGCTACAAATAGGATGGAGATGGCCTTTTCTCTTTGGCCATGGGGGACAGAACTACAAGCAATGAACTCAAGCTGCAACAGAGGAAATTTAAGCTGGAGATTAGGAGGAACTTCCTGACTAGGAAGGTGGTTAAGCACTGAAACAAGTAAGCTAGAGAAGTAGTGGAATCTCTGTCCCTGGAAAGAGTCAAAAGCAGGTTGTACAGGCACTTTGCACAGGGTGGTTTAGTCAGAGATGATCCTGCCTTGAGTAGGGGCCTGATCTAGATGAGATCCCTTCCAGCCCTAGTTCCTGTGGTCCTATCAAATGGCTCTTGCTTATTTTTGAGAATCACTCAGGATAGTGATTCTAAGCTAAGAGGTTTTGGAGCTAAAAGGAACTGTGGCACAGAAGAGGCTGTTGCTGATGAATTAAAAGAAAGGCAGAGAAAGTGTAGAAAAGAAATAGCCTGTTGCCAAGAAACAGCTTATAGAAAACTGAATTGTGAACAGGACTTAGGCCCATTTTGTATGAAACTAATAAATACCTATAGAAAATCCCTATAATGTATTTCCCCCCCACTACAAACCCGAACCAATTTACAGTAAAAAAATCTGCTACTCATCATAAAGGGCAATGCTACAGGCTCCCACCTACACACCATGTACTCTCTTAAACATCATTTGTTGGGTTACGAATATTTATAACACAGGGAAAATATGATAGGAAATGTTGTGTTACATATTGTTATATGTTATGTTATACTCCGATACATATAATTCACAAACACAGCATAAGATTCCAAAATGAAAAGTTTTGGCTAAAATATTGCAGTAAATTTATTACATTTTCTAAAGGGAAACCTAATACTTTGACTAAATACTTGTACCAAAGGCTCACATGAGTGAGTGGACAGTCTATAGAAGGCAAGGACTCATAAATTTACAATGCAGGAAAAAAAATATTTACTCTAACAAATAATGTTTCAATAATGTATGCTTGTGGGCTTGCTAATCTGTACCATTTTTTAAGCAACATTGGGTGCTTCTACACATGCCATTAAGGAGATACGATAAGCTCCTGTGGAGTTTGCAATGGAGTTAGGTGGTCACAGGTACAGCATCTGCACGTGTGCCCATGACCACAGGAATATGAGCCACCATAGAATAGCACTGTCCCTGACAGTACTATCCTACAGCAGAGTTAATTTACTGCATCCTAAACTGGCGCACCTGTAGACAGTGTTGCTTTACTGAAGAACTAAATAGTCAACTCTGTAGTAAAGGACACATGTAGATGCACCCACTGGGCATGTTTACAAATGCATTTATGCTATCTTAAATTTACTGTACAGTAAGTTACTGAACAGTAAGCAGAAATAGGATGGCATCTACACATGCAGGCATTAAAGCACATTAACATTTTGTGTGGACTGACTTAGGACTAAAGTTAATTAGTGTTACTTTGTGGTAAGGCAGTCCCAAGTCTGACACACACACAGTGTTACTGTACGTACACACACACACACACACACACGTGTTACTGTACACTAAGGCTAAGCCTGAGCCTAAATTGATTCAATCTTTGCAGGTTAGTCTAATCTGCAAAGCTTGAACCGATTTGTAGGTGGATAGACATTCCCTTTTCATTCCAGAAATGCAGGTGCTAGAGCAGCCCTCCCTTCCCTTCCACATGCCCGAGTTCAAGTGGGCATGGCCAGGCCCTGGCAGGATACTTTAATTATTCCCACCCACTCCCCTGCCCTATCAGCCCAGCAGGGAATGTTTATCACCCCTAACTCAGTGTTCATCAACCCATTAAGAATACAAAGACTCTCTTCATTAACAAATGCAGCTCTTCTTAAGCAACTTTTCCAAAGAAGGACATTAAGCTATCTATTGATTACCTCCAAAAGCCTGTCTGTCTTTGTCATCTCCCACATGATGGACCACAGCCAGTGTGCTAGCTAATGCTGAGGTGTCTGCATAAAGTGGAGGGGAGGGGGGAATAATCCCTGCTTAGCAGAGAGAAGCCAGGCAGATGCTCTGTGCTTACAAGTCTCTGCCAGACCTACAACCAGGGTGCAGAGGGGAAGAGCCAGCCTTGCTGTGGAGTAGAGAGCCCTGACAGCATGCTGGGATGCTGGGGGTGTCTGGTTTATCTTAAACCAGCAAGGGGTCTGGGACAGACACTGCATAAACCAGTTTGACCCAAATCAGTTAAGTCTGATACTACATTCAACCAGGTTTTTCTCAAACTGGTTTCAGCCATTTTTAAGATGGTTTATGTGCACTGAACATCGGCTCTGTTACAGATTTATACCAGTTTATGCGTAATGTCTGCCCCTAGCTTAAGTCTACATGTGCATTACTGCACTAAATAATCACCCTCAAATTTGATACCATAGTGCACAGTAATTTTGGTTATTATGCAGTAAATGAGCACTCAGTGCACAGACTGAGTACAATTGCACAGAACTGTCAATATTAGGCAACTTTACTGTGTTTTGTCTTTCTCAAGGAAGATCAATAAATAAAATCCCTTCTCTCATGACTGGTGGGAGCCATGATTAATCCAAGACCCACTGGGCTGCATGCTGACTCAAGTGAGTCTTTTTTTTTTTTTGCCAACACCTCTTCCTGGCAGAGTAAAGGAGTCAGGAGTCTTAAATTATCATTACCTTTTCCCGTTGGTCCAGAGGAAGCCCTCCCTAGCTTCCAGCTGTAAGGGTTTGCATTTCTGGCACAAAATACCTACTTATATTCAGAACTGCCAAATATGACCTGAGATTTCATTCTTTGTGAGATTTTTCTCATATTTATTTGAAGAGGAACCCCCCTAGCATTATGAAACTACCACTTGAAGTATTTTTGTTGGTTTATTTCTTTTTTCCCCCAAGTGCAAAATAACTGGTCCTCTAAATTAGGTGTAAATTGTTTTGTAATGATATCTTAAATGTATATCCAGAAAAAAAAATAATTTCAGGGGTCCCAAAAAAAATATTGCAGATAATTAAACAACTAGTACCTGTACTCAAAGTCTGTGAATGAAATCAAAATAGCTATATATTATATTTTTACTAACAGTTGTTTTACATTATTTCCAAGTGATACTTGTGTAGCTTACTGATTTTATACAGAACATCGACTTCAAAAGAACACTTCACAAGATGAACATCTTGGACAGCTCCCTGTGTGAAGGTGGTGTCCAACAAACAGCACAGCACTTAATCAAAAGCTGCAATCTTTATAAATGCCCAGACAGGGTAGATGGAATCTGCACATTGAGCGATAATACCAGACAGTTGCTCACAGATTTGGCAGTTGATATCTGATGCTATACAAAAGAAGCACAAGCTTCTATGATTATGCAGGTTGATATATAGAATCCCTCAGTGGTCTGCAAATCATTACTTATGGCATGGTGTCCTCATCCTATATAATTCCCCATCTTGAAACACATCCAAATACTTCTAGCATGACTACTTACTTCATCTGAATTTAATTTAATCATAGCAGTAAGTGAATCATGTTGCATTTAACAATGGCAAGTCCTTTGGAAGGGATTTTTTAAGTACAAGACTGCTGTGGCTATTCATTTTAAATAGATTTTGTATGCATCTAGGAATTTCAAACAGCTAAGCTCCATTTAGATGCATGCTATTCTATTACCCACAAAAAGTTAATACCAAAAAAACTCTACAAGCAGCAACAGAAAAACAAAATCAATACTAACATGGTGCTTATGATAATCTGTTCATTATCTAGGAAAAACAAAGCACTAGGACCAAACTCGTGGATAATTGAGCTGTTGCATTTAGTTTAGTGTTTTGTCAACTCAGGTCCCTTCTCTTCCCCTCTTCTCCCAGTTAAGTCAGACAACTGCTATGCAAATGAGCTTACAGAAGCTGTACATGCACAGAACAGAACAAATCCATAGGTGGTGAAAATGATAGAAAACTATTTAAGAAAGAGGCCTTCATAACGTTGTGGGACAGTGAGAAGGCACGCTACATATGTGCTTGTATAATTCAAAATAGGATGCTCTGTCTCTTTGGTTCACTATAATATTCTGTCAGTTAATTCAGCCCTGCTTGACTGCATTTCTATTGTAAGTTTGTGCGTTAATCAAGAGGTTTGCTTTTACTTTAACAACAACCCCAGAAATATTTACTTCTTCCAAGGACAGGTCCTGAAGGAGTGCGGATCACACCCCCTTTTAGACTATGGTGCAAAAGCAGAAGCTGGGACCTTTATTTAAGTCTCCAAATCAGGTAAGACTTCTCCCCCCTACGTACCCTTCCATGCTCAACAGCATGATGTCCCTTCCCCTTCTATGTCCCCCATCATTCACCCACCACTGCCACTATCCATGTTCCAGAGCTGCTCCTGCCCCACTTCAGTGAGGCTGCGTAGAAAGCCAGGTTCAGCTGGGGACAGCAGAAGTGGTGACAGCAAGCAGCTTCTCCCTCCCCATCCTTTCTCCCTGACAGCCTGGCCACTGCTGCCCCCATTGTCCTGGGATAAGCCTGGATGTCCACACAGCCCAGCTGGACTGGGGCAGGAGCAACTCTGGAGCTCTTCCCACCCCCAGGTCTGCTGGGGACAGCAGCAATGGAAGGTCCATGAGGGACTGAATGGGAGGGACGAGGAGGTGTTCCTGAGGATGGAGGGGAATAAAGCCATGCCAAGATCTGGAGTGTAAATATTCTTACCTGATTCAAAATCTTGGCGGGGGGGAAAGCTCTGAATGGCATGGTCTGTTCAGTTCTCTGTGTAGAACTGGTCATTATTCATACACCCCCTTTTTACAAGATCCTGGATTTGCTCATGGCTTCTTCAAATTCCACTACGTAATGTAATGTAAATCAAAATTTCAACTTTTCTTGAGAAAGATAATATGAATGAGAGTTAGGATACTATATAATTTAGTGTGTCCCCTGACTCACTTCAGTTATAACACTGGGTTCGGTATGTGATTATACAACTGCAAGATGGGAGAAATTCATAGCAGTATATCACACTGCATGTTGAGTGCATCACCAAAGTCTGATACAAGAAACGTTTCCTTATTGTTTAAAACTCTAATAATAAAAGGACATAGGAGAAGGGGACAAATAATTTAAGCATGAAAAATGGAACATATCCACAAATATAAATTATAAAATGAGTTTACCTTCTTACACTGCTTTAAAATGCTACAGAGTTTTATGACATGAGCACAGTGATGTTTTTTGACTAAACCTGTCCTACCCCTCCACCCCAACACATACACCCACTACATTATGAATTTCTATGTCATTGTATATCACTAATATACTGTATGAAGTCTCTAAGTTCTATTCCAAGTTGTGCTTTTGACTCCCTGTTCAGACAGTTCTTTGTGCATCATTTCCCTGTGTGTAAAATGGGAATGATAATACTCTTTTCTATTGGTTTTCTATGGTTAACTATGTTTTCTACAGTGACTAATACTATGAGGCTTGGAGTATGCATGCCATGTGTGCTAAAACTTGTAATGTACCACTTTACTAAGGATAACCAGAATTGCGAATGGTAGGCACATGATAAAAAAAAAAAAAATTACACAGGAATATAACTGGGGGTAGGCAAGTGAGGCATTAGCCCCTTGCACTTACCCCTTGCCCCTGCCAAATATTATTTATTGAAAAACAGGCAACATTGCTATATGAAAACTGCCATGCCATATGATCTATCTGTTCACCGTGTAAGCTATCTGGAGTGGGGATACATGTGAGAACTTGCTCTACCAGCAAAGGGAGCCAGAGAGTTGCTGGCAGGGGTTGTTACTAGGTCTGTGCAAAGCAGCTAGTATTCACTTTGGACAGTGATTCGAATCACTGTCTCTGATTTGGAGATTTGGTCACCGCTGAATCAGCCAAATCTCCAAATCAAACAGGCACCATCCCCTGTCCACTCTCCCAGCCCCATCAATGGCTGCCCACCCAGACCCAGGTCCCAGCTCTTAAAAAAAAGAAAAAAAGTCCAGCAATCACCAGTTGCTGCTGGGGGGGGGGGTGACCGTGCTGCCCCCCACTGCCCCTTGTGCTGCATGAGGGGCTTGGTCGTGAGCCCTCATCCCCCACCTGCTCTCCCAGCCCCAACATCCCTGCTCTTAAATTAAATTAAATTAAATTAAATTAAATTAAATTAAATTAAATAAAAATAAAAAAGCCCTGAATTCATCGGATCCTACCAGGTGGGGGAGGGGGCAGGGAGCAATCCCCACTGCCTCCCATTGCCCCACAGGGTGTATGGAGCTCCGCCATGAACCGCCAGAAGCCTTGAGAGTGCTTCAGCAGCTAGTAAGTGTGGAGTTTTTTTATTTTATTTAGTTTTTTTTTAAAGAACTGAGAGCTGGGGCCAGGGGCAGGCATGCATGGTGCTGAGAGAACAGGTAGGGGATGGGGGCTTGTGACAGAGCCTCCACACAGTGCAGGGCAGTAGGGATAACCCCCCCACCCAAGAGCTTCACCATGGGTTCTGGCAGGAGCTGGTGAGTGAGGGCTTTTTTTCCCCCCCCAAAGGACTGGGAGTTGGAGCCACCCTGGCCAGCCATGAGGGGGTGGGGGAACTCAGGGAGGGCTGGAGGGATAAGGCAAGGGATGGGTCCTGTGGGGGTACCCCCTTGGTCCCCTCCCCCCTCTTCCAGCTTACTCCCCACCCCCTACTTACTAGCACAGAGTCTAGGTCCAGCTTCTTTTGGTGGTAACTGGGGACTGCCTGAATCTCCGAAGCTCTTCGAATCTTTTCCAAATCAATTCAGAGAGCTTCAAATTGATTTGGACCTTTTTATTGGTCTCCTGATTCAATTCAGATTTGGAGATTCAGCTGCTGAATCAGGCCAAATCTCCTCCAAATTGAATCAGCACCCAAAGCTTTGCACAGCCCTAGCTTTTACCCCCCACCACCTTCAGCTGTCCTGCTGAGAAATGAGCTCTGAGATCACCAGCTTCACCCTGGGTGAAAGAGCTTCTCCCATGACACATGCAGAGCAGGGAAAACTTATGCAAAGGAAGCTGGAGGGGATTTTTTTTTGTTACTTGTACAGGATCTGCAGGGCTCCAACTCTCCCAGGAACCTTATAAGGTGCTTTTATTCACAGATTAATAGATTGTAAGGCTGGAAGGGACCTCAGAAGATTATCTGGTCCAGCCCCCATGCACTAGTTAGGAAAGACAACTGAGAGTCAGGTAACCCCAGCAAAGTGACTGTTCAATCTCCTTTTGAAGATTTCCAGGGTAGGTGATTTCACCACCTCTGGAGGGAACCTATTCCACAATCTAGACACTCAAACTCTGAAGAAGTTTTTTCTAATGTTGAGCCTGAAATGGTCTTCCGGGAGTTTGTGGCCATTACTCCTGGTTTTCTCCAAGGATGCTCTGGTGAACAGTTGTTTGCTGAGCCCTTGATGTACTCTCCTGTTATAGTGGTAAGCTGTTACCATGTCCCCTCTCAGCCATCTCTTTTTTAGGCTGAAGAGACCCAGGTCCCTCAGCCTTTCCTCATGTGGCTTGCTGTGAAAGTCTCTGATCGTACAGGTGGCCCTTCTCTGGACTGTCTCAAGCATTTCCATATCCTTGTTGAAGTGTGGTGCCCAGCACTGGATACAGTACTCCACCTGCAGTTTCACCAATGCTGAGTCAAGTGGAAGAATGACCACCTTGGTCAATTATATATTTGCATGCCAGAATATTATTTGCATTGCTGACTACAGTGTCTCATCGATGCTGGCTCATGTTCATACTGTGGTCTATAATTACCCCCATGTTCCTTTCATTCATGGTGCTGGTCAGTTTGGCGCTGCCAAGCCTATAGGTGTGTAAGAGATTGTTGATCCTGAGGTGGAGCACTTTACATTTCTCAATGTTGACCTCCAGTTGGTTCCAATCCACCCAACTTGCCATCCTGTCTCGGTCCACCTCTAGCTGCAGCTTATCTTCAAGCGTGACCACATTTCCCCATAACTTGGTGTCACATGCAAACTTGGCCAGTGAGCAGCTCCCTCCCCACATCCAAATAACTGATAAAGATGTTGAAAAGAACCCCTGAAGGACACCATTGGCCACTTCTCATCAAGACGACATAGATCCATTCATTAGAACTCTCGGGGTCCTACCCCACAACCAGCTTCCTACACACCTAACTGTCATGCAGTTAAGCCTGCAATCCTCCAATTTTCTTGTGAGAACATAGTGGGATACCAGATCAAAGGCCTTTTGAAAGTCAAGTTATACAATGTCAACCTCCTGTTTCTTATCCAGGTGGTGAGTTACCTGATCGTACAATGATATGAGGTTGGTAAGAGAAGGCCTGCCTGCTATAAAGCCATGCTGGCTGTAATTCAGAAACCTACCTTCTGCAAACCTATCATGCAGACTCCTTAATGAATTTTTCCAGGATTTTCCCTGAGATAGAAGTTAAGCTAATTAGCCTATAGTTGCCTGGGTCCTCTCACCTCCCCTTCTTGAATATGGGCAGAACATTGGTCCTTTCCAGTCCTCAGGGTCCTCTCCAGAGCACCACAAGTTTTGAAAGAGTTTCACTAGAGGTTCTGTGATTACTTTAGCCAGCTTCTCCAGCACTCTCAGATGAAGTTCATCTGGTCCTGCTGACTTACATATGTCCATTTTTTTAATTGATCATGCACCAGTCCTATGGCAATAGTAAGAAGGTGGTCATTCCTACCATGCCTACTCTGTACCCTACCTGACATAATTTTCCCCTTGGCCCGGTGAAATTGCAAAGCAAAGTAGTCATTCAGAAGTTCAGTTTCTCCTGAGTGCTGGTAACCAGCTGTCCTGAGTTGCTGAGCAGCAACTCCACACTCCCATTTGTTTTCCTTCTGTTCCCTACATACCTGCTGTCCAATTTGTATGCCTTATGATGGACAGCAAATGTGATGGTTTCATGGTAGCTGTCAACCAGGCTACCCTTTAAATTGAAGCTGGTCACCAGGTTATCTCCTTTGGCCAGGACCAAGTCTAGAAGACTGTTACCTCTGATTGGGCCGTGCACTTCCCGAGTCAGGAAGAACTCTTCGATGCAGGTCAGGAAGGAACACAACTGATCCGACTTGGCTGAGCATTCCTCCCAAGAGATACCTGGATAATTGAAAACTCCCATGATGATCATGTCCCATATAATGCCCATGGGAAAGTAGGAGGGCTAGCTCCTTCTGCTTGTTCCCCAAGCTCTTGACATTAGTGTACAGTTACCTGAGCCCTCCTATTGAGACCTTCAGCTTCCTGTCAGACTGAAGGAGAACTATTCCCTCAGCTCCTGCAAGAATGACTCTCCTAGTGTCCGTATCTATGAAGTTTTCCCAGCAGTATGTCAGTTCTCAGGCATGGTACAGCCAGTGTTTCTCTGTCCCCAATAAATGCATACATTCTATGTATGCATTTTTCCTCTCTCTTCATCTTGCCTGCAGTTTTTCAAACAAATGCCCTGAAAAATTCTGCATGACTCTCAGAGTCCCCTTGGTAAGGGAAAGAGCAATAAATCCTGGAGGACCTAATCATACAGTATCACCATATGTGTAACCTACCATTCAAACTGAAGTGTGTTACAAATGAGCTGCAAATATATTCTATGTTTTACAGGAATATCTTTGAGGCTGGAACACCATTTTGAAGCTCATAAATGGATGATAAATTGCTTGAATGTCTGACAGGTTACAATTAACTACTTGATTAACACTTTAAATGCAACATTTGTAGGGGCCTTAGAGGTGGAACCAGAATGGAAGCCCCTAAGAGTCTGTGTTTTCCTTGCCCCTGAGGCTGCAGCTGCTACATCAGATGTCACTGCTTCAGGGGAACGTGTATGTATAGCCAGTAGTCAGGGGGTATATGGAACAGCTGCTGGGTGCAGATCCTCCCCTACTGCAAGCTGCCATTTTTATTACTAACAAATTTATATTTGGTGATTTTTGCTGGCTAGGACATTCAGTATGCTCTGCAACAAAATGGAAACAGATGTTCCATTTACTCTGTAGCTGCTGGCTACAATGACACCTCCTGAAGCATCAGGATTGGTCCAGGGTGTAAACTGTCAGTTACACTATTGCAGTTACATTATTGCTTTTTTCACCTCTGCATATACAGTTAGAAGGGCAAATTTTCACAGCAGTATTCTGCGGTCTGAGGCTAACCACTATTTCAGTACAAACCAACAACAACATTAACAGATATCAAGATTAGTTTCTTCTAACAATGCTATTTCAGCAGCTACTTTTCTTTTGTGTAATCTTCCCAGCATTTCACTTCTCAGGAAAGTGGATTCAAATGAAACTGCTTGTATGTTAATTAATTAATTAATTAAAGCTAAATAGTTCATTATGTTACTAATACTGCCTGTCCAAAATGTTTTCTTGACCAAAGCTAGAGTCCCAGCTTCGGAAATTTAGGCATTTCAGGAGTTACGTATTGGCTTCTCCATAATACCAGAGGCTCTAATAAAAAGATACTACTAAAAATGCCTCTCTCTCTTACTTAGATTCTTATTATCCAGTCCTAAAATCATAAAACAAAATAAAACAAAACAAAAACAAACAAGCAAATGCCCCCTACCCATCAAATTTTCTACTGATAGCAATTTTTACCCAATTAATGACTGCATTAAAACTAGCAAATTGTCAGGGACTTAGAGCTAATTTCTTGGAGGTCATGTGGCAGTATAAATAGAAGAAGCAACTTTTGTTTCATTTTCTGTTTTTCATAGATACTATGACTACTGTCCAACGGAATACATATGCAAATTAATGCATTGTTACCTTTTACAGTGAATGACCACCAAGCAAGAACAACATGAAGATAGTTAAGAAACTATGTCATCAGTTGTATGAGGCAGGAAGCTATTATTATAAAAGTGGTTCATTTAATAGGAATAGTGTCTTAAGTAATGTTGTCTTCATTTCTCATAAATATAAAGCAGGTACTGCATATACAATTCTGTTGTTCAGGGAAGTGCTTTAAATTTCTGGTGCCCATAAATGATCTCTAAGGACTTGTTTACTTTTAAATGGCTATAATTGGTCCTTGTGTTCAAAGGTCTAAAAACAGTTAATATTATTTCATTATCAATTTATACAAGCCCAAGTATTAATTTGCAATAAATTTAAGAAAGCTCTAGTACTCGCTATAAAGCTTGTGCAAGATATAATCTTTTACTGTTGCATTGTGCTGACACAAGGAATATTTAAGTCAGCGTGACCCATAGAATAAATAAGGGACTGAGATAAATTTACTGTGAAGTTTAATACTGATGTGAACTATTTTTCTATGCTCTCTGGATATGCACAAATAAAATAAACTTTCTATAGATTAGAGCAAGTAGGTGTTCCATGTTTATTAATTGCAATGGCTCATAGTTTTTTCAGAGAGCTGTTAACAGAATTTACAAACAAAAATCACACATAAAAAGTGCAAGGTTTTATTCATAAATAAAGCTGTGAAAGATATAACGAGTTCAGAAACATGAGAAATAATTAGATTTGTGTTTGAACCTCCTTTGCAGCTGATTATAAAGTAACATCCCAATTATCCATATAAACAAGATAGCTAATTTTACATAACACAGAGAGGCATGGAAAAGATTGCTGCACAATTCAAAACTTGCAAATTTAAATTTAGACTGTGTTTATGGGCTGCAACAGCATGCCTTTCAACTTAAAGGCATGCTGGGGGCCAGTCTTCCCCATGTCCCCAATGCCAGGCTCTCTGTACACCTATATACCAGCAACTTGAATACCTTTAAAGACTGCATGCAGCTGGGGATCAGGGAACTCACTTATCACCAACTACAGGCATTCGCAATCATGTGATTAGGATCTGGCATAGCAGGACATGCAGTTTTGGGAATCAATCATACAATTCCTCAAATCCCAATTGTGTGATTATATTAATGTTTGCCAGGGGTCTAAGAATAGAAAATCCTGCATTTGTGAAGTGGCTTAGACTAGATGACTCTTGAGAGGTTTTCTGACATTATGATATTACAATTACAGTCAAGACAGAATAAACATACAGGTTTTCCTCACTCTATGTGGGTTTTGTATGTGCGAATTCACTCTCATGCAATGACCTTTTTTATACCAAAAAAATTGTTATATGTGAAGTAAATACACTCTTACGCGATTGGTGTGGTGGAACCCCACAGTCAGCTGCTTTGTGCAGTGCATTGTGGGAGTGATGCACACCAAAATATAGTCTCCTGTGTGGATCTGTGCTTCTCACTCATTGTCTGTGACACGTGTTTCTGTAGTTGCTGTCCTCATTAGGATAGTGCCCTGTGCTTGAGTGTACTGTTTGCTGTTGGTGAGTAACAGAATTGTCTTGTAACAGTAGTAGGAATGGGTCTGGGGGTCAGTATAGTTGAGGTCTTGGAATATATCCCTATTTGTTACATTGTAAAATGGGATCCCTTTATACAAATTTGAGTTATGTTCCATTTCCCAGGAACTCATGTATAGCATAAAGCGAAGATATCAGGGGCCGTGGGCAGAAGGTTGGGGGATTTAGCAAGCTAGCAGGACCTGCAGGAGGGTTTGTAGGGTCCAAGGAGGGCTTGCAGGATTGAAAAGCCTCTCCAATCCTGCCAGACCCTCTCCCCCTCCCCCAGTATCCCACAAACCACTCCTGGTGCTGGTTTCACAGGCATATACTAATGTAAGTCAGGATGTG
Organism: Crocodylus porosus; assembly: GCF_001723895.1. Classification (NCBI taxonomy): domain Eukaryota; kingdom Metazoa; phylum Chordata; order Crocodylia; family Crocodylidae; genus Crocodylus; species Crocodylus porosus. The sequence continues at coordinate 56,837,441 of NW_017728948.1, forward strand.
GGTTGGGCTGGCAGATCATGTGGGCCTAGCAGCTCTGCATGGGGGCTGGTGGGGTTGGCAGCACTGGGAGGGCTCTCCCTTTCCCCCCACCCTGAATTACTTCCTGGTGCTGGCAAATGCTGGTCAAACTGGAACCAAGGATGGTCTGTGGCAGGGCATTGGCTGGTTTGAGGGGGTAGCTGGTCTGCAGAGGGAAGGTTGTCCCTTTGGGAATGGGGTAAAGGGTGAGGGGGCTAAAAATAGCCCAGTGGTGGGGACAAGGTGGAGGAAAAACATTGGGGCTGGAGTAAGCAGCTGGCCTCTCTCAGCGCAGGGGCTACACTCCAAATAATTACAGCTAGATTCATCTAACTGTGCCCAATCTAACTTAGTTCACTCTCAGGTGATCTAAAGTTAGATTGGGATGACCAATTTTTGACTGATCTAATCTTTGGGGAATATCCATATGGTAGATCAACCTAACTAGGGATCTAAATGTAAGGTCCAGAGGACAATGAACTAATTTAGACTAGGCAGCCATTTTTCACCTGATCTAAATTCTCAGATGTCTGTATGCACCTTTAGTCAGTTTTGCAAGAAGAATCCTCCTGCTAACAGAGTTATTGTGTAGCACCACAGATTTCTTCCTCTTCCTAACCCCTATTCCAGAACTATATTGTAGAAAGGACAAGTTTATCCTAGATGAAACTAGCCTCCTAGGGAATTGCAAAGTTTCTGGTTGAAATTATCTTAAGTATTATCCTTTGGGAACTAAGTCTTGCCCAACTGAAATATGGTTTATATGGCAATAAAAGCATAATTCATTTTTTAACTACTTCTGCTAACACGTTTAAGTTTATGAAGAGGATCAAAAGAGAGGTAAAACTCTTCTGACTGAAAAGAAAGTATTTTCCAAAAGGAACTATTCCCAGGGGCAGTTTAATATCCATGACAATATCAAATAGGAAGATGAGCACAGGGGCTGAGCAGAGATCAATGAGAAAGTCAGACACAGACCCAGATGCTACAGAAAGACTGATTTCTGAGTTCACCATCTGTAGTCTATTGCTGCCAAGCACTTCTTGTGGGTGGCCACTGGTATTGGCTGAAATGCTGGGGCATATTAACTAAGATGGCAAACAGACTGCAAACAGAGCCACTCTTCTAATATCAGTGATAAAGACTAACTGGAAATAATCATATGAGCCAATTTATCTGTAGTGTAATGTCAGTTAGACAAAAAATGTACATGTACAAAAAAAATTGGGGGTCAGACTTGAAGATCTATTGAGGTCCCTTCCGACCCTAACATCTATGAATCTATGAATATTCTGTAACTTAAGGTCTAGAGTAAGCTTTTCCAAAATGCAACAATATCTGGATGAATTACTGAAATTTTAAAGAGCAGATCTTCTAAGGGTGCCCTGATTAATTTACCAAGTTACAATTTTAACATTCAGTCATATACCAGGTACTTATGATGTAAGCCTTAAAGCAATGTTTTTCAACTTTTTTAGCCTCAAGGCACTCCCTACACAACGTTTCTGAATTTAGTAGCACCATGGGCTCCCAGCTGAGATTTCAGTGAGAAACAAAATTCAAAAAAGTTTTGGAGGGCTGCTTGGAAGCTAAAAATGTTGAGAAACCCTGATCTAACTGGTGCAAGGGGACAGTGGTGGGGGCAGAACCTCACTCTACCATGCCCCGTTCTTTCCACTACTTACTCTCCCTGCCACCCCTGATCCATACCTGGGAGGCAAAGGTGGTCTCTGTGGCCAAGGCTGCTTGCCTGAGGTTGTGCAGGCTGGTAACTAGAGCCACCTTCCTACTGGCCCTGGGAGCATGGGAGAAACTACAGGGGTGGAGTGGTCTGAAAAGTACTGCTCCATCCATGCATCTGTCTCATTGCTCTGAGTATCGGGGCCAGAAAGGAGGCAAGAGAGGCTTCAGTGGCAGCAGTCCCCAGAGAAGTAGACAGGGATTCCATTGATTGCAGTGGGCAGAGGGAGCCAGACAGGGGAGAAGAGTCTTTTATTTGCCATATACTATATGTGCGGTGTGCTGCAGCACCCCTTGTAGGATCACACTGTACCTCAGGGTGTTGAGGCACCCCAGCTGAGAATCATTACTTAAAGAATAGCAGAAATAAAACAGCAAGGGAAACTACAATCTTCCTTCTGTCCTTTTTTCTGTTACTCGTACTATTTCCTTTTCAAGGAGCGTGACATTTAATCAATGTGCAAATTGACTCAATTACCAAAAGCAACTAATATGCATATCTTCCTGTTAATAGGCTATTTTATTAGTGGTTTAGTTGTACTGAGTTATACATTATACTGCTATGTAACTTGAGCCTTTCAAATGTGCTCATTTAATACTTAGATACCGTAATTGGGAATGAACAGAATAATGGAAAACAAATCTTGAAGGCATCCACTGAGGGTCGACACAATCAAACAATAGGATTCTGTCACAATCCTTTGGCATTTTAAGATATACAGCAAGAGCTTATTACAATAATGCTGAAGGGAGATGGTGAGAGACAACATCACTTGTATTTTGTGTTAGTGGCTTAAGATAAAAGTATAGGATTTGAGGGGATCTTTAGGGTCACTGAGTCCAGCCTTCCCTCCTGCCCCACCCTCAGCTCCCAGGCCAGCTCCCCCTAAGTAGCTTCCTGAGGTAACCAAAGCTTTCTAAAGCTAGTGACTTACTAAAAACAGCTTTCTGAAAACAGTGATTTAACAGCAGAAATAGTAAGATTTCAAATGTGATGCAACTATCACACAAGTATCTTTCCTTTGCTGTGGATTTTGTTGCAATAATGCACTTGAATATATACAAAACTAAATCATGCCATACAAAGAACAGTATACAAGGTATATCTTGGTAACAACTAATGAGGTTAAGTGTTATATTGCATTTCTTTTTTAGGATTTTCAAATATGCGTCTTAGTATTTCTTCATATGATAGTTTTAAACTGTCCTTCCCACCAACTGGCAATATTGGTGGGAGGGGAGGTGAGGCATCTTGCTCCTTTAAGAGATTATTTGTAGAAGCCTAGAGCTGTGCTTTGTTCTAATATAAAAGCTTTGAATGAAATTTCAGACCATTAGTAAAATAAAAAATTATTTCTATGGTTTCATAAATGTTAAGGCCAGAATGGACTGTTTTGGTAATGTAGTCTGATATCCTATAAAACAAATCTGCTCCTTACTCCTGTTCAATATTTCCCTAAAAATATATCCAAGTAACTTATTTGCCCCATTTACCCTAATGTCACAATATGAGCTCACATTTGGTTGGCTATCTACAATAAACCTAAATCCCTTTCACTGCTTTTCAAAAGATGAGTATTGATTGGTATACCTTATATTATTTGCACTTATAAGTATGATCTTGGAGTCAATTATGTTGCATGCTGTTTAATTATGTCCAGCCCAGAATATTTCAAAAAAATATGGCTTGGAAGATAGAAAAGTTTTAAAAACATTTAATTGCTTTCCAGCTGTGCAAACAGCCTCAGTCTAGATTCACTGCTTTTTTTTTTAATATGAACCAAACTTTGCGAGCACATGGAGACTCCTATCTCAGGCTCAGGCCAAAACAGTTTCCCAATTTGACTGAATAATTCTCATAGCTCTGCCAATAAATCAGATTTACTGGTATTTCAATTTTAATGCAAAATCATAGTAAAGCAAACAAAACAGAAAGTGCATCCAAGCCTGGCACAGCAAAAACTATTATTTATTATACATTTTATGTTAGAGAACTAGTTTGCTACCTGGAAGTCTTAGCAACAAACTTCAAAATGAGCTAAGTTTGAAAAGTCATGTCCACACTAGCTTTGTATAAACTTCCCTTTTCCCCAAAATACATTAGAGCAATATTTCAAAATGGGCTTGGTACATTTACATCACCTCATGTGTCATCAGAAATACAGTTCATTGAACTATAAGATAACTTGCACAGTTTGAACGCAGTTCTCTCTCAGTTTTACAAGTTTAGGATTGGCTTTGTGTGGTGGCAAATAATGCTGCTCATTCGTTTAGCTATGTCATAGAAGACAAAACATTTTGTTTTTTTTACATTGATTCATGAAGGAAAAGCACGTGGCACGGTGCAAAGGTATTACAAAAAAATCAGAGTTCTTAATTCCTTATTTTCCCCCTTAAACTAAGTATTACTATTCTTTTCAAATATTATAACAATGAAATTTTAACTGTACCCAAACAAATGTCTATCCAGCTGTGTATAAACTTGCATTGTCCTTCGTGAACAGATCTTCTCATTAATACTATGCTGTCTGTACTAATGTACTCACTTTCTGACAGCACCTTTCTGATAGTTAAGCCAACTTAACTTTTTAAAGTCGACTTAATTATCACAGCATACACACATATGTGGAGCAGAGCTGACTTAAATGTAACACTGCCGAGGTGTATTATCTTGAGTCACATTAGTTCACTTGACTTAGCTCACAAGATGGCTACCACCATGTCAAGGAGCTGTACATATGTACACTCTGACATGCCTTAAGTTAAGTTGATTTAGTAAAGTTCCCTTATTTAAAGTCAACTTAGTACGTGTGTTTGAACCCCCTAAGAATCATCACAATTCTGCTGTGCATTACAAGACAAGGAGAAACTGTTTTTTAACAACACATTTTTGCTGTTCTCAGCAAACATGCCTTCTAGGAGACTTCAGAAAGAAAGTGGGGAGAAGCTGAAACACAATTTTCCTCAGAGCTTACATAAAGATGCTACACCTTTAAAAAATTCTATCAGCAGCTAGAAATCATGAGGGGAGAAAAAAACCTGTATAACTGTGAAAAAGTACCAAGTGACACGAGGACCAGCAGCATTCCAAACAACTTTTAAAGTATAAGACTGAGGTAAGTAATTCAAAAAGCAACACTTTTTTTTTCTTTTTACCTAACAGTAATTCTGTTTTTGAGATGCATGGTCAGAATCCTGTAGTAATTTTCATGCACCTCCTATGTAAGAGTCTGGATTCTTGAGTAGATGCGTCTGTCATGACCATACACATCTTCTGGGAACTCAGGGAGAGAGAAACTGAAGCTGAGGGGCTGAAGCCAGAGCAGTTAGGCTAAAGCCAAGGCAGAGGCTTGGACTCGAGTGGGTCAACACTGATACAGGGGTCAAGTCTGAGTGAGCAGACGCTGAGACAGGGGCCAGGGTCCTCAGGCTTGAAGGACCCAGAAATAGTTCTCAGGGACTGTGATAAATGTTGAATAAGTAAAACCTGTGAGGCATGGGCATGATTATGGGTGGGACCTACCTAATTCATGATTTCATGGATTTTGCAGATTCTGGAATGGAATCTGCACCAAAAACAAACAAAAAACCTGATAGAAAATGTGCTGGCTCCTCAGAGAGAACTAGCAGTCTTCAGTGTGCTGTGGTGGTGGGGCCTGCCTTCTTGAAGGGCTGCAGGCAAGATGATCACCAACCCTCACCAATGACTTACTGTGAGGCCTGCCTGTGGCCCCACCCCTCTCCACTAATTGGCAGTGAGGGGAGGGGCTCCATGATGGATAGCCCTTGCAGGCAATCAGTGGTGAGGGGCCACAGGGGCCCCTTAGCTAATCAGCCATGGCCCATGAAATGGCTGCCCATGCTCACATTCTGCCTGCGAAACTGGGGAGCAGCCCTCATCAATTAGGTAGATCCCTAATTAGGAGAGAGGCTGGAGGCCATGCTTAGGGCCAGTGAGAGAGCTAGAAAGAAAGCAGAGAGGAAGAGCCAGGAACTGAGACCAGACTAAGGATAACACCATTAGGCTCCCTTTAAAGCAACCTCCTCAGATACATCAAGGCATAGAAGGTGAGTGTAAAAGGGAGGAGATCCTAAGGGGACAGGAGAGTGTAGGGTTAACCTGAAATCAGGGGCATCTAAGCTATCCTTTGGATAGGTTTGACAGTGAAAAGTCCTTCAGCTACTAGGAACAATAAGGATGAGGACTTTGGACTTTGAATATCATTGATCCAAAGGGATCAGTGGAAGGCCTTAAGCCCATTGCTCTTCTGAGGCAAAACCTTTTTTTTTTTTTTGTATCTCTAGGATTTAAACTACATTGATTATATATTATCTGCTCAACAGACCACTATATTGAGCATTATTGGTTCATGACTGCATGTCGACTCAAAGTTCACTGGGCTGTTGCCAGTTCTTGGAAAGTGTCCATTACTAAACCCATGTCCATAGCCTCATGGCTTCCTGGCAAAAGGAGAATGAACGAGATCTTCCTTGCTTGGTCCTGATGTTTGTTGCAGATGTGCTGAATATTTTGTCAAAACATGCACTGCATGGTAAAGTATGTAGGAATGACATACAAGGTTGACTTACGACCCTGAGCTCCATAGCATTTAATCAGTCTCAGTTTATACAGGTCTCCTGTATATTCCTGTGGTTAGATGGGAACATCCTGCTTCCAATGGGCATAAAGTATCAGAACCATTTTTACAAACAGTATTATATGTTTCTATACATTTTTGCTTGAGCCAGGATATTGGATAAGCAATTGCTATAGCACGTTAGCAAACAACCATGACCAGGCCTGATGACAAAGTGAGACTGTACTATAGCTATATCTATGCAGGGTACTTGAAGATATTTAGAGTTCAAAGGTATTTTGCATACAAGGATGACTTGGTATTAGTCGGCACACCTTCAAGTTTCTCACAAGAGCCATGGTGCCTTGCTCTTAGTTCATACAAGCCTCTCATTGTCACTTGTGGAGAGTAGCTATCTTGCAGAAGTTATTATTTTATTACCATTGTTGTTCTTTGGAAGAAAAATAACATACAGTGATTCCCTAAATTCTAATTTAAAATTGTTGTTCTTTAACTGAAAATCATAAGAGAAATTTTTCCTGTATTTTCACCTTTGTGTTGCCTCTTTGCAGTCTTTGTTTGCCATCTCCAGGTATCAGTAGTTTTTGTGGATGTTCTCCCCATGTACTTTTTAATGTCTGAATATCTTGCTTAAACTCTGTGCCTAAAATTGATGAGGCATGACTGGCAGTCTGTGTGTATGTTGTCATCTTCAGTATTATAATATTGTGCAAATTTTGACAAGTAGAACAGTATTACTGTTGTCTAATCTAGTAAATAGTTTACAATGCAGTAAAGTCTGGAAATTTTCTGTTCCATTAATCATTATCTTGGCATTTGGAAAACAATATTATGATCCCTAAAGAAGCACTGGTAAAACATGTGTTGATTTCTGGCAACTTTTAACTAATTTCCTATTTCAGAAATGAATATCCAAACAATATCCTCCACAGGAATTATCCCAATATGCTTTGCAGAACTAAATAATACCACACAATTCTTAGCTAGAGGGCAATAGAAAATCATAGTTATGGAACAGGGAGAAAAGCCATTGTTTCGAAAGAGATGGAGTGGGGAAAATGATGAAACCAAGACATTAGGTGGCTATTCCAAATACTGTATTTGTTCACATACCACAGGCACCTTTTCCCAAAAATCAGCTCTTCACAACTGGGGTGTATGACAAGTAGAAAAGCTAGGTTTTTCACACCCACTTAAACAGAAGCATGGAGAGGCTGTGCTGCAAGATGGCTTCTAGGTTCTCTCTCAGGCAGCAAGCTGGAGGGGCAATATCTAGTATTAACCCTCTCACAGTCACTCTCAAATTGAAAACAGCTTTTAACTGAGTATCTGAATCCACATTATTGACAGATCTGATACAAGGCTTTTGTAATGGGATAAATACCATTAATATTAGTACACAAGGATGTAGGACAAATAGGATAGTGTATGAAGGTTAAGAAGAAAGAAAAGCATGGCAAAATGGAGTTGAGTAAGAAAGTAGAGAGTGATGAAGTAAAGTATAGGTAGGCTTACATGTAAGGCCACTGAAATTAGTACTGGCCTGTACCGATCACCAGAAGAGCCAATGGAATAATGAATCTACAGGATGGGTATGGGAAGGAGGGCATGAAGCTTAGAAGCCTTGGATTTGGAAGGGGGAAAGGTGTGGTATGTGAGTAAATAAAGTTCTTAGCTAACTGAATCATGCAAAGCAGACTTTTAACAATGGAGGCTCTGGCAATCTGAGTGAAAATACTCAGAAAGGGGTAAGAGGAATCACAAGAGTTAATTCAAAAGTCAGACATGAGTTAATGTTGACACTTTGAAGACAGCCTTAGCTGCAACAAAAGACCAATATTTGTCCCTTCTAATTCAACAAAATTATCCTGTGATTATTAAACATTTACATTACTGATATAAGAAAAAAAAAAATCTGTAAGCCATACATGGAAATAACCCAGACTGCTTCTTGAACCATAGGCTAAATTCCCCGCTGACCAGCTTGTGCCTGCACAAAATTCAGTGGGGAGGGATGGGGAATGATCACATCGATCTAACTTCCCTTTTACTAAATAAAAAAAATGAAAACATCATTTGAGTTGAGAAGTTAAAATCAAAACTATCCCCAAAATGCTTTAGTGTATATTTGAGATTCAAAAGGATGACAAGAAAGAAATAAGAGATGATGTAATAGATTAAAACACTAGTTTTCTAGAGGAGATATGATGTTACAATTATATTCAGAGGAGAGATATTATTACTTGGATGTTTTTCTTTCAGCAACATAATATTAAATTAAATGGAAATGAAATAAACAATTTACGGCTTATTAAATGCATTTTTGAGCATTCGTGATATAGCAAATCATTTTAGGACATGCTTAACCTCACAACTATTCCTATGGATACTAATGGTTTTAATAGCAACACACACTATTAAGACTGCCCAATAAAACAAATGTTTTGCTGGACACGTTGCAGAGTTCTCAATACCTTACTAGACTGGGGGCCCCAAGTTAAAATTAAGAGTACATTAACTATAAAACTTTTGACACTGGCATTAAAGGAAGATAGCACAAATTTATGGGAGGAAATAATTTAGAAACTGTGAATATTTGAGTCAGTGGAAATATTAGCATACTTAAATACTTGTGGAAGTGCTACAGTAAATCAAGAGCTATTTGTAAAGGAGTTTGTAACAGCAGACTCCTTCCCCATGTTACCTGAAGCAAGTGAAGCTTGCAAGGAAATGTGTGTGCTACCTGCATCTGCTGTCTAGTGGACTCAGCCTTCAGATTGCAGGCAGCACAACATGTGGCTGTTGAATAGGAGATGAGCAGCACCTGGGCCCTACTAACAGCAAGTCAGGTCAGAAAATTGGGAAGGGAGAAGAGCCAAGGACCAAAAAAGCATAAGCCTGATGCCAGAGATGAAGATTAGCTTAGACCTTTGCTATAGGTGTGCTGCAAGCGGACTGCACAGGAGGGGATGAATCCTATGTTTTATTTTCTGTGGTTGTTTGGGTTTTGTATTATATTAGAAGACTAGGTTAATGCTATGGGGGGAGGCATGAAGGCCACGGATGGGTACCTTGTGTGGAACTGTCAGGGACTCAGAGGGCTGAGGCTGATGTAGTGAAAGGGCTCATAGAGTGAAGGCAGCCTAACCTGGGGTTGTCTTAGAAAAAGCATGTGTACTGCCAACACAGGAGTGGAGATACAAGCATGCGCCATGGCGACGGGCCTTGCAGGCACCCTTTTCGTGACCTGAAGGCCTGTCAGTCACGTGTGACCTACTTTCAGAGAAGCGCAGGCTCAGTTGTAACAGAGAGCTTGTTGCTACAGATGCCCAGCATATGAGAGATATGAGGTAATCTTTCTAGAAAGTTCGGTCTTCCTAGCAACCTAATTGGCCATGAGAGTTACTATAAAAGGTCTGACGACCCCTCCCTCAGAGAGAGACCCGCGGAACTGGAGACAGAGCCTGGTCTGTTCAGGGACTGTCTTCCAGTTAGGCCCTTAGGCTTTTTGGTCTTCTCCTTCACCTCATGTTATATTATATTGATCTATCGGCTTACGACCTACCTGGCATCGATCTCTAACTACGACCTCGGATCACCCCTTGGACTCTGACTATGGTTTCGACTACTTACCTGGTTCTGGACCTCGGCATCCATCTCAACCACCCAACCATTCAGCTCTCAGCGGACACCAGCGAGTTACAGTTCTGTGTTGTCAGTTGTTCCTCCATTATAAACTGTTGACCATCCCTGGAACTTATCCAACAGGCTTATCCTGTCGGTGAACCCCGTGGGACAACAGGTTTCCCTGTTGTAAGTTAATACTGTAACTGAAGACTCCGTACCTGCGCTCTTCCAAGCGTAAGTCAAATAAATCCATTCTGTTAAAAGAACTCAGCTTCCGTGTCGCTCAGAACTCCACCGCCGCTAGACCCAATCTGTTCGTTCGGTCTCACCATGACACTTGGGACTCTTCCCTGGGGGAGGATTACCCAGCAGGGGTCAGGGACCCAGAGTGCTGGTTGGGGACAGTGCAGGTTAGGACAGGTGCCAAAGGGCCCAAAGCCTGCAAGGGTGTGACAGAGGCCCAGATCCCATGAGGGCAAGGCTGAAGCTGGGGCCTGGAAGCCTAAGGTCCTAGAACAGTGAATCTTCTATGTAGGGGCCTTGCCAGAGTGAAGTGGGCCATGGCCAGGGGCCCACAGCCCAGACAAGGATCTAAGACCTGAAGTGAAACCTCCTGAATTCTAGGGGCAGCCTCCCAGTCCAATTATAGCACCATAGAATGGCAGGAAAGACAACAGGGTGGAAACTGGGAGGCCAGAGGGCATGGGTAAGACAGGATCCAGGCCAGAGAGTGCAGTGATCACCAGGGGTGACTTGACCACGAGGGCCTAAACTGCTACAAAGCTAAAATATATTTATTGTTACACTTGTAACTCTTTGAATAGTCAATCAACACAGGTGGTGGTTTCCTCGATCCTCCCGATTTTGGGCTATGGGCTGAGGAGGGAGAGGAGGATTGAGGTAGTGAAGCAAAGACTGTGGCACTGGTATCATTGTGAAGGCTTTGGCTTCCATAATTACAGTCCACTCTTTAGTGAGAGAGGCAGTGGTCTGCTGGGGAGAGATGGCCTCCACCTCATTCCGTGGGGGAGGAGGCTCTTCTCAGCCAGACTGGCCAACCTGCCTGACCAGGCTTTAAATTAAGCCCACCAGGGATTTGGGGGATTACCGCCACTGCAATTCCACTGGGCAACCTTTGTAAATCTAGCAGGCTAAGGCATTTAAGGGAACCCAGCCCTACCTTATCTCTGAAATGATCTGTACGGAAGGAAAGGGCCCCCAGTGGGACACTTATGTGCCTGTACACCAATGCCAGGGGCTTGGGTAATAAACAGGAGGAACCAGTCCTCCTGCTAAACAAGAATGACTACGACCTCATAGGGATAAAGGAAACATGGTGGGACTCTACCTATGACTGGGCCATAGGCATAGATGGCTATACTCTGTACAGGCAAGATCATACAGATAAAAGGCGTGGGGGTATAGCTTTCTATGTCAAGGACAGCTACACATCCTTGACATTGGCACCCAGGAAGGATGACTGGAGTCCATGTGGGTTAATATACATGGGGAATGTGGCACAGGGAACATCATGGTAGGAGTCTACTACAGACCTCCAAACCAGAAACAAGAGCTGGACCAGGAATTCACAAGGGAAGTGGATAAGTCTGCATGGTCTCAGTGTATGGTTGTCATGGGAGACTTTAACTACCCAGACATCTCATGGGAAGAAGACTTGGCCAAATCTGATTGGTCACAAAGCTTCCTTACCTGTGTGGACTCAAGAAGTCTGTGGGCCAACAAGAGGTAAAGTGTTGCTGAACCTGGTACTGGCCAAAGGGGATGATACAGTCAATGACCTAAGAATCGATGGAAAGCTTGGTGAAAGTGACCACGAGCTGATCACCTTTACTATCCATGGCAAAGCTGACAAGTCAGTCAGCAATACAGAAGTCCTCAACTTCAGGAAAGCTGACTTTGACAAGCTCAGGAGGCTCATTGTGAATACCTAAGGGACCATGGCTCGACAGGAAGAGGAGTCCAAGAGGAGTGGTTGCTTCTCAAGGGAGTGATGCTGACAGCACAAGGGGTGGCCATCCCATCTCAGAGAAAGGGTAGCAAAAAGGCACAGCAAACCCCTTGGCTCAGCAGGGAACTTGAGGACCTCCTATGCCTCAAAAGAGAAACTTATAAAGGATGGAAGGCTGGAATTACCACCAAAGACAGTTACTCAGCACTGGTCTGTACCTGCAGGGAGTAGATCAGGAAAGCCAAGGCTGCAACTGAGCTCCATCGGGCTTCATATATCAAAGATAACAAAAAGTCCTTTTTCAGATATGTAGGAAGTTGGAAAAAAAGCAAAAGTAGCATTGGACCCCTGCTGAACCAAATGGGACAACTGATAACAGACTCCCAGGAAAAGTCCTATCTATTTAATGGGTACTTTGTG
>NW_017728948.1:56851067-56861063 GCF_001723895.1 Crocodylus porosus
CACAGAGGCGCCCCATTTGGAGTAGGGGCAAGAACACACATACCGTTCACTAGGGGAACAAAGGCAGCCTCCCATTTAACCTATTAAACAGCAAAGTTGTGGCGGGCGAGGATTCGAGGGTACCTAGTCCACCCGAACGTGACGGTAGGGGGCGCTAGGGAGTTCACAGCTGCTCCTAGGCCCCACTCCCTCACACTGCAGCTGAAGTATTGCATCTAATTCTGGGATCTGCAATTCAAGAAGGATGTTGAGAAGCTTGAGAGAGTCCAGAAGAGAGGCACATTCATGATCAGAGGGCAAAAGAATAGGGCTTGTGATGAGAGGCTGGGAGCCATGGGACTCTTCAGCCTGGAAAAATGCAGGCTCAGGGGGGACCTGGTAGCTGCTTATAAGTCCATAAGGGGTATACATCAGGATCTGGGAGAACATCTGTTCACCAGAATGCTCCAAGGTAAAACAAGGACCAATGGTCATAAATTCCTCCAAGACTGTTTTAGGTTGGACATAAGAAAATTTGCTTTACTGTCCGAGCCCACAAGACCTGGAATACACGCCCTCCAGAAGTGGTGCAAGCATCTACTCATTCAAGAAACATTTAGATGCTTACCTTGCTGGGATCCATTGACCCTAGCTGACTTCCTGCCTCTGGGGCAGGGGGCTGAACTTGATGATCTTCAAGGTCCCTTCTAGCCCTAACATCTATGATATCTATGAACCTTCAATTAATCTTTAGCAAAATACATACATTTAAAAAAACAAATTCTTCAAAGACTTGGTTGGGTAACCAACCTGGTAAGATGAAAGAAACAGGAATATAAAGCACTGAATATCATGGCGAGCATACATTGTACATTTTTTTAGTTCTGAATGGCAGGAAATGGCAGGAACTAGAGAGCTAAAAGTAACATATTGAATGGGTAAAAAATAACCGCTCTTATACTGCATGACTTTTTATATTGATACATGTTACATTTAATATTTTTTATACTGGACACGAAACTTTCTTTTAAAAAAAATACAGATTTACCCAAAATTTAAACAAATTAAACAGAACAGCTCAATATTTCAACTTTGAAACTTAATTTTTTTAATTTGAAATAATTCAGGGGAAAAATGATGATTTTTTTCACAATCTTTTGTCAGTTTATCAGATTTTAGACATGGTTGAAAATTTTCAAGGTCAGAGGTTTGAATTTTGTCCATTCTCTTCATATTTTCTCTATTTTAGTTGTAATTAGCTCTACAGGTTAGGCAACCGCATATTCATTTGTCATAAACATACTAGTGAATAGGGAAACTATAGTCACAGATGCCTAACAGTGGTGCTCAACCCTTTGGTCCCTAAGGCCAAATGAGGGGCATGGGGCCAATCTATTAGCTGCATCAGAATTCACAGCCCAGGACTGAGCCTACACATCTGGTTCTGTGCACCAGGATCAAGCTCTGCACCACCATGTATTTCAGATCTAGCATGTAGGGCTACAGCCTGCAGGACTCCCCACAAGTTCCTGGGCATCCCCACAGGCTGATTGACAAGGTACTGGGGGGGACAGACCAGATCTGGCCCATGGGCTGGGAGTTTAGCACCCCTGATTTATATGGACAGTTGCTGAGTTGTTACATGTAATTTTAGAAAGCAAAGAAAGTTTAACTTTTTTTTTAAAACAAAAATCCAAAATCTATTGAATTTCTAAACTTCAACAGCTTTTGTTGGCATCCCAGGTACACAGTCATAGCAATGGTTATAAATAAATGTCTATGACTCTTATAAATTAATTATATCTGGGTATCACATAAGCTAATGGGATTCCAAAGTAATTTAATAATGGTTAAACGGTAGTAATGAACTGCTAAAGTACAGATAACACAGTCTTTTAACATCCACTTACAAAGGTTGAATAACAGTACAGTTCACTTGAAAATACTTGTAATATCCATACAAATATGAAATTAATTCAGTTTGATAAGTATGTCTACCATGAATACTAGGGTAATTATATAATAGAGTATGTTAGCCACATTAATGAAAAGCATGGCAGAACAACTTTAGTGCTGTCATTATGGATTCTGAAGAAAAGGGGCCTTTCCAGTTAAATTTCTGTAAAATCACTAAGTAAGCAACACATGTATATCTATTAAATTAGTTGCTTGAATTGGCAGTCCAAGAAAACAGGTGCATGGGCTAGAAAAGTTGGGAAAATAAAAAAAAAAAGCCAGAAGAATCCTCATTCAGAACTAAAAAGTACCCAAGCTACCGATGTGTTTGAAAAATTATCCAGTCTTTTTTGTTAAAGTTTAAGCATATCCCAAATGAAACTTGTGCATAACTCAGAATTTATTTCTTGGAATGACTTCACTCATTAGGCTCTGACAAGCATTCGGCATAGAGATGAAGTCTCAACTAAGTATTTCATAGTTTCCTAAAGATATTTTGGATTATAAAAACACAAAATGCATAACTTCTATTATAAACCCGGCTATCCATGGTGCTTATGATTTCACAGGATACTTTTCTGTTTCTTCTCCAATATATCTAAATGCTAGAAACATGCCAGAGTCTGTAGAATACACTGTTTGTCATGAAGAGACAAATCATTTACACCAGTTGGAAAAAGGAAACAGATGAGGAAAACCACCCAAATCAGTGGATAATTAAGTTTAAAGAATATGTGGTAAAACCTGACTGGTATATATTAGTGATTTAGTTCTTGACTCTCTGCACCCATTCTACGGTAGCCATTCACTCAAGGGAAGCAGGCACTTGCTCCTCTGTAGCAGGATGGAGCAATAATAATTCCTCTCCCCCCATAATAGAATCTAATTTTGGGGGGCGGGGGTGGGAATTAGTCTTTATGGGCTTCTACAGACATGGGGGGAGCCTGTTCCAATGTGCTGGAAATCCAGTGTTGATGCACTCTGGCAGCTTTCCATGATACATGTAGCAACCCCCGCCCCCCCCAGTGAAAAAATAGCAGTGGGGTGCTTTGAAATAAAACATGTGTGATGAGCTTTATTTCAAAGCACCCTGCCTCCATTTTTTCAGTACAAGGGTGCTGATACACATGATGTGCAAACACTTTTAATGAGTACAGCTCACTTATTAAAGTGCCTGGCAAAAATGCCCTATGGTTCTGTGAATATTTAAATTCTTGAGTAGGTAACAAAAAGGGGAAAATGTATCAGGGATAAAGATTATATTCTAGACAACAAGCAATTTCAGATTCCATTTTGTTTAACAAGTCAAACTATTAAGAGACAGCACCTTCCTGTGAGCAGACAGTGTTCCCTTGTATTTGGTTAGGGTTTAAACTCAATTCCTTTTTTATGTTTGACTGTAAACAAGCCAGGACATCTGTGCCCAAGCTTCCCATGGACGTGACATATTCTCAGAGGTTCTTGCTACATAAATGTCTTTCTGCTGTTATGACTCAGAAATGCATATGAACACTTAAAACACCTAGTAACCACTGTTACCATCAAATGGTTTAGAATTTCAGATCTTTATACTTTTTTTTTTTTAATTAAAAAAAGAAAAAATCAATTGATTCTGTAGGTAGGCAAATGTATGAGAAACTGATTTTGTTTTAATTTCAGAAGTTTTATTGAAATTTTACCATTTGAAAAATGCCAACTGGCTCTAACTTTTAAAGTCCTGGATTTATGCAAATGGGATTCATCTCATCTGGTGAAACAGCACAAGTGAATATATTTTTTTGCACATACTCCAGCAACCTGACATCCTTTCACTTACCCTACTACTCCCAGAGTTGATGAGCCTTCTTTCTAAGGTGAACTCCAAACTCTGGGTGTACTAGTCAAATTGATCACTAGTCCTTCTTCTTCCTTGCTGGCCCTTGAGGTGGAGGGATATTCAAGTTATTCCTAGCTTTGTCTGCAGAGGAAATGTACTGTCTCACAATGTGATAACAGCAGTAGTGCTATTGAGAATAACTCAGTGCATTGTGGATAAAAAAAATGGTTCAGAATAAAAGTAACTAATAACTCATACACCATACCCTTCCATTGGTTGTCATAGTGGGTACGTACAGATGTTACATTTAGATCAACCTAACCTGGTTTGGTCAATCTAAATTCCCACTCATGAAGACAATCAGAGGGTTTAATTCACCTCAGGAGGTTTCCGAACTTAGATAATAAAGGTTGCATCTATATATGCAATAACATGCTTTAGTTAATGTGCATTAAATCTAGTACCTTCATTGTGAGGTACTAGGAAAATGTGCATTAGCCTGTCTTAATGAGCATTAACTAAAGAGAACATTTTTTAGTGACACCTTACTATGCATTAAAATAGGCTACACATTAAAGCACATGTGTAGATGGGCGCAAAATTTTTAACTGGAGGTGGGAAGAGGTAACCCAATCTCCTGAATGCCTGCAGAGTTTCATAGCACAGCTCCAGGGCTGGAAAAAAACAGCTGCTTACTTCATCCTGGGGCTGTTATTCCCCTCCCCCGTCCCCACCCCGACCCTGACTGAGCTATTATTTTTAGCCTCCTGATCCCCTCCCAACTAGAAAATACACCTTGAGGACTCACCAAATCTTTCCAATCCTGCTAGGCCTCCCCTGCACCTCAAATTACTTCACTCAGGATGCTCCTGCAAATGGCTGCACATGCTACTCATGGTTTAGGTTTAGGGAGTGTAATGGGAGCTGCCTAAACCTAGATCTGGTGCAGTGAATGCCTGTTTGCACCCAGTATGAGAATCATATTATTTTTCCCCCTACATCAATATACTGTACTGTAGTCATACAGTAGCTCTCCAAGATCTACTAATTTTGTTGGCAGAACATTTGTCTCACTGTAATCAGATATGCTTTGACAGCACACTGAACTACAACCCTACAGCTAAAAGGAGGCTGTATCACAGAGAAACATGTTAGTGATAGCAATGCTGTCAATCCTGTGAAACGCACATTATTAAACTCTGAATGACACCATCATGCCATACAGTAAATAGACCTTGTCACTAGGACACAAAGTGACAAAGTACTTTGCAATGTTCTGCAGAAACAAAACTCTCATCATAGGACAGTGGATGTCAATTGTATGGACTATTAAGCATTATAGAACTGATTTGGAGGAGTTAATTACTATATGGCCAGTAATAGGTGTGAAACTAATTACCCCAGTTCATGGAATTCCCTACACTGCTGTTGGGACTACAGATAATGCTAATCAAAAAAATGAGATTTAAAATTTTAGCTTGGTATAATTGTTACTGGTGTTTTCAAAGACAGGTAGAAGAGAAGATAACTAAAATTAATGAAATGAAGAAAAGGAAAATATGGGCTGATTAGGAAATAAGAAAAACCTCTGACTGGTGAAATCTAGAGTGATATAGGAAGCCATTGCTTGATTTCCCCCCCATTAATTTTCATTAAATCTCTGAAGTGATCACACACATATTCATCTATTCATTCAAAAGATAACATGAAGGAGTTGAATAATACATCAAAAACCAATTAAAAAAATCTCAAATCTGCCTAGAATAGATAAAAATGTGCTTTACAGTGCTTACAAATATTCTCTTCACGGAGTCTACAATCCTGCAGCTTACAATTTAGCCACATGGTTGAGGGCCAGGAGTTTCATCTGCAGGCATTGACCAGTGCTTGGAGCTACACAGGGAACATGGTATAAGTAACTTGAAGTGGAAGGAGGGGCATGTAGGATTGGTGGGGGCTAGTGGGTGTGCAGGGGAGTTTGGTAGGTTCACAGGGATGTTGTCCATCCAGCAGTGGGGAGGGATCACAGGGCTGAAAGCAGCCTTGTTGAGGTTGGAAGAGGTAGGAAGAGCACAAGCCCAGGCCTGGGGTGAGTGGCTGGGTTTTCCGAGCCCTCGGGTTGCACTCCAAACCTGGGCAGTTGTGCTCTGCATCAGGTTAACCCATTCCCAATTTAAGTTAGTTCATCTGCTCAGATGAACTAATTTAGATTGGCCTCATAATTTTTGCCCCAATTTAAACCCTGCACCAATGGGCATTTAGATTGACCTAACCCTAGTTAGATTGATTTAAATGTAATGTCTCCACATAGCCTAGAAACAACCTAGAAGAAAAATTAGAGAATAGAGAAAGGCTACCTGTATGATGAGATAATTTGATGATCTCATAGGTATTTTCTACCTCTGAGTGGAACTATCGGTTCCTCATTTTATAAAAATGGAATATGGCGGGCAAGACATATTTTTTTAAATTAATTTTAGTGTGCGAAATAATATTTTGGCTCTCAGTAAATATTCCCTGAATTGTCTTTGTAATCATTTCCCCAACATTACTAAACTCAACATTGACTGTGCAAATTGAGAGAGAGAGAAAGTTAGAATTTAAACTTTGTGACCTAATCCTGTTGTTATTCTTGAGCACAAAAGACATAAATACAAAAATAATGAATTTAAATTATTAGATGTTGTGCACACCTATTAAAACTAACAGAAATCCCATTAGCAGCACACAAAATAGGATAAATAGATTCTGCAAACTTTCCCCTTATAGATTCAACTGAAAGGCCTCTAGTGGGAATAAAGCATGGTATGAAATGTGGTTTCAAATGTTATTCAGGTCTTCAGTGGGATTAAGCCAAGATCTTTGGATGCTGTGATTGTCTAGCACAATTCAAATGCATCCATCCCAATGATTATTTGGTAAGAATAGCGCTGTTTGGTTTTAACTAAGATTTCCACCTTCAATCTGAGAGATGTTCATCACAATCAATGCGTCTACAAAAGTTTCAGTTTCAAACAAAACACCAAAAACCAAAGTTGACACCTAAATATTTTCTGATGAGATCTAATGGATATGCCAGAGCAGACAATTAGTCTAATATGTTTTTGTTGATACATTTTCAACCATCTTAACACACAATAATGTCTCAATTGATACAACATATTTCAGGGAATTATCAATACAAAGTAACATTGCTAGAATGTATATGCTTCTTTGAGGTTAATGAATAGGCAGCATTTAAAAGGAATTTCTAAGCATCTCCAACTCATGCATGTTGTATGACTAATATCAAGGACCATCTAATTTATGAAAAATATCTTTTTTCTGTACTCAAATATCAAACTTCACCACCTACACTTGTCTTTAATGCAACAGAAGTTGATGAAAGACTGACATATTTATGCTTCTTCCATTAATTTTTATAAAAATCCTGTACCAGGATATGTAACTGAAAAGTCATAACTTGTACATGGGGTTATCCTGGAATCAGCCAGGATTTGTTCAGTTCAGAAAAAAGGGTAATGTTACACAATTACATTACTGAATACTACATCTGATCTTTAATTATCTCTTTGGATTCAGGCAATTCTCAGTTTAGTGATACAATAAATGATTTGTTGCACTAAAGGTTTGAGTGACAGCAAAAGTTTTATTCGTATAAAATTTAAGCATTCCTTCTACCTCTTTACATCCCTCTACTTTTTAGCAGGCCTTCACAGTCTGCCTGTAATATAAACCAGTTTTTTCCTGCCAGATGTTTTAGATGTTTCCTTTATGTGCTTCAGATACCTGAATACAGGTGTAACTATGCAAAACTGGCTAGTAACTTTTCTACACTGGGATTTCAGCTGCTAGTGTAATTGAAAGGTAAACATCTTGTGCTTGGCAGCACTACTCTTGAGCATGCCTACTTTGTGGTTTCCTCCTTAACTGGAAGCAACTTTGCTATATTTGCATGGTAGGTCTGTGCAAAATGGGCTCTGTTCAGTTCGGATTCAGATTCAGCCTGAATCAGGGACAGTGATTCAATTAGTTGATTTGGATCACTGTTCCCAATTCAGTTTGGCCAAATCCAAATCTGAAGATTTGTTGCTGATTCGGTAAATCACTGATTTGGGCACATGCATAGTTTTCAAAGTTTTATTCTACATACCTTGAGGTAGTAGGCATGGTTCATGATTGTTGTGGTGCTGGGGCACCTCGAGTGTCCAACAGGATCATGGGGCGCTCTCCAGGAAGCTCGGCAGCAAATCCGGAAGTGGACTGGAAGTACTTCTGGTCCACTTCTGGGTCTGCCAGGGAGCATATTGGGAGTCTTTCCTTCCCAGAGCAGGGGGCTGGACCTGATGATCTCATGAGGTCCCTTTCAGCCCTAAACTTCTGTGAATCTGTAAACTAAACTTTAGTGATACTAAGTGAACTCAACCAATAGCTATTGATGGAGTAGCATTAGTATAGTTAAACCAGTGACTAAAAGCTCAGTGTTGGTGAAACACTAGTTTTTCCTACTGACCAGCCATCTCATCTTGAAACAACTGTGGTAGAATGAATATTGCTTGACTTAAGTAAAAAAGAGTGTTAAGTATCAATTTTTGTAAGCAATCAAGTGGGAATCTTTTCCCAGTGACACGTTCTTCTCTGAACGTAAGACTACTGCTGGGATGGTTTAATGAAGAATGTTCTTGCCTTGAACAGAAGGTTGGAGTAAAACACCTGCTGAAGTCCTTTCCAGCTTCACTTTTTATGATTCTATGATTTCTGTCTAATCTGTGTGATTACTGGCTACTTTCTATCCTTTTCCTTTGTAATATATCTGCTGCACATACTTGCTCTTGCCACACACAAACTGTGTGTGCACACATGCTTATATACACATACACAGCCCATTCCTATCTTTCTTCTACCCTTTTCCTCCTCTCTGTACCTCTTCTCCTTTCCCTTAATATTTCCCTTTTCTTTTCTTTACCTTATTCTGTTAATTTATTCTTTCATCCTGAATCCATACAGAATTACTACTTGTAGGAGTACTTCACAGAAAGGAGAAAGAATTACCTGATGAATGGTTTTAAAGTTTAACAAAATGAAAGGACTTCCAAAACTACCAAGATACCCCAAACTGTATTGTATAGATGCATCTCATTTTTCTGATGTAGGACAAATGGTACAAACATATAAGTAAAGACTGTAATGCACATGAACAAAAGAGACAAATTAAGCCTGTATTATCAATCTAAACTGTAGAGTTCTTCATTTGGCTGCTTGATGTTTAAGTTTTGTTTTCTTTTAATGCAGTTGAGGGGGAGGGGGTTGTAATATGTATATATACTAATAAACAATATCTTGAGTTTTTGTCCCCACAAATATGAATGTATTCATAATTACTAATAGTAATGTAATTTGAATTTGACTTAAATAGATAGCAAGTTTAGCTAGTACCTGAATCCACTGTTTCAAGTTACTTTCTGTCATTATGTACATTATGTACTCCTACACTTCAAGCAGGGACAGCTTAAACTTCTTTGGGGGCTTAGCTTGCTCATAAGGCCATAACCCTACCTTCTCCTCTCCCTGCCACATATCCTGTGACCTAAGGAATAGGAAGGGAGAAGTCCCTGATCTCTTTTTAGGGAGCTGTGTTCTGTCTGTTCTTCTGTAGCCTGAATCATAGAAGAATCATAGAAGTAGGGTCGGAAGGGACCTTATAGATCTTCAAGTCTGACCCCTGCCAGGACAGGAGAAAAAAAAATGGGCTCAAATGATCCCAGCTAGGTAGGCATCAAGCCTCCTCTTAAAGGCCCCTAGGGTAGGAGGCAGCACCACTTCCCTTGGAAGTTGGTTCCAGATCCTAGCCACCCTAACTGTGAAGTAGTTCCTAAGGATGCCTTATCTAAACCTACTCTCCAACAACTTATGGCTGTTATTCCTTGTTTCCCCTAGCGCCCCTTGGCATAACAAGTCTCTCCCAAACCCTTCTGGTCCCCTCTAGTGAGTTTATAGACTGTCACCAGGTCCCCCCTCAGCCTTCTCTTGTGAAGGCTGAACAGGTTCAGGTCCCGCAGTCTCTCATTGTAGGATCTGCCCTGGAGTCTCCAGATCAATCGGGTGGCCCTCCTCTGGACCCTCTCAATGTTGTTCACATCCCTCCTGAAATGGGGCGCACAGAACTGGATGCAGTACTCCAGCTGTGGCCTGACCAGTGTTGCATAGAGGGGGAGGATCACCTCCTTGGCCCTACTTGAGATGCA
>NW_017728948.1:56861590-56884327 GCF_001723895.1 Crocodylus porosus
TGATCATAAAAGGCAATCAGGTTGGTCTGACATGACCTCCCCCTAATGAAACCATGCTGGTTGCCCTTGAGCATCATCTCTGAGGTTGGTCCATCACAGATGTGCTCCATGATGATCTTCTCAAAGGGTCTCCCTAGGACTGAGGTAAGACTGACGGGCCTATTGTTGCCTGGGTCCTCCCTCCTCCCTTTTTTAAAGATCGGGACCACGTTGGCTACCTTCCAATCATCTGGCACCTGGCCTGAGCACTCATAAAGCCGTGCCAAGGGCCCTGAAATAACCCCAGCTAGCTCCCTCAACACCCTGGGGTGGAGAGCATCTGGACCCACTGATTTGAACACATCCAGCCCCTCCAGAAGCTCTCTAACCCGGTCCTCCCCAACCTGAGGTCTGGAGGCGTTCCCCTTGAGTCTGTCTTGCATCACAGTGGGGAAATCCCGGTCCCTGCCCAAGAAAACAGAGGTGAAGAATGGGTTAAAAAGGTCTGTTTTCTCCTCTGGTGCAACCACCAGATTACCAAGAGGATCTTGCAGGGGCCCCACATTTCCCAGTGCTTTCTTCATCCTCCCTATATATTTGAAAAAGGACTTTTTGTTATCTTTGATTTTGGATGTAAGGCCTAGCTCTATGTCCGCCTTAGCTTTCCTGACAGGAATATGTGTCAAGGGAAGCTAGCAAATAATTTTGTTATTTGTTTCCCCTCACAAGGAACAGACAGAATCAAGCTCTCGTATATTAGTAAAACTTGGGTAATATGTCTCTTCTGTTTTCTCCCACTCTCATTTTTTTCTTTAATTATTTTCCCTAAGATACCAACTAGAATTTCATCTTTTGATGCCATTGTCCATACTGTATTTTAGCATTCCTGGATCATTATCTGTCATTTTTACTTTGTGTCAAGCCAAACTTTTAATCTGACCAGTATATCGCTGTAAAATGTAGGTAAATTAAAAAACATCAGGTCTTGTGGCCATAGAAGCCATGCAGTGTAACTTTTTACAACCCACTGCCAAAACCTCTGGGTGCTCTTATTTTCTGGGTATTGTGAGGCTCTAAATACTTACAAAAATTGTTCTATTCACACCACTTTGCAAGAGTTGCCTTGTATAAAAATAGCTCTTATTCAGCAAAATCATGACGTTAATTCACTTCTGTAAGAACAAAAAACAGTAGTGTAGAAGCACAAGATCCCTTTGAGAGATAAAATTTAATAGCAGTAAAGCAGTATTATATTTACATACTTGCAAGATTATTAGTAGTCTATTTTTGTGATAATTGATTTCTGTATTAAAAGAAAACAGTCTTCTAAGCCAGTGGTTGGCAACCTTTTTAGGCTGTGGCCACAGTGATCCAGGTCTGAACAGA
This sequence comes from Crocodylus porosus, assembly GCF_001723895.1. Lineage (NCBI taxonomy): Eukaryota > Metazoa > Chordata > Crocodylia > Crocodylidae > Crocodylus > Crocodylus porosus. Next base: position 56,862,956 of record NW_017728948.1, read on the forward strand.
ACGAGAGGAATAGGTGGGAACTGTGCCTTTGCCTGTGGTACTATGGGGACAGCAACTATTGCAGAAGCCCTTCGCCACCAAATGTAGCTAAAATCCCATATCCACAGGCTGAATCAAATGATTCCATGGGACAGATTCAGCCCCTGGGCCATAGGTTGCCAACCCCTGCTCAAAGCAGTCTACTGCCTCAGCCATTCACATTTCACTTGTTCAGCAGTGTCTGTTCAGGGACAGACAAAAAAAAAAAAGAAAGATCTAAAATGAGGAGAGTGGACAAGGACTCTTACTGTTTATCAGCTTGTTTCTTGTTCCTACTCTGTTCCAAAGTAAGTGGACACTACATCAGAAATGTTTATTCCTGAATATACTTACCCATAATTTAGCTTCTACTTCCCCAGAATAGTGTGGGTGCACACAAATAGTTACCACAGACTAGCTTATGGTACAGGAAAACCCCGTCCCTTTTCATTGCAACTTGGTGTACTTGTTTTGGCTGTCCAAACCCATCGTCATCCACCTCATTAAAAGATGGTATGAACTAAACAACTCTTATAACACTTGCTCCCTGCTTGTCCTTGATCCCCTTTACATGTCCTGCTGCAGTCTGACAGCCCCTGAAATGGAACATTTTTATCCATGACCCTCAACTAAAGCTGAAGGATTTGGTTCCAAAAACTCTTACATTTAAATGGTTCCTCAGAGGGTAATATTGCTCTCTTATTTTAGAGACAGCTTGCTTAAAATGACACAAGAGGAGTCTTACTTAAGACAAAATTAAAAATGTAGAAAAACTTTAACTGCAAAATAAATAAATAATTTAATAAATAGGTGAAACGATATATCAGTCCATATTGGATTGGCACCAATAAAAGAAAAATTAGCATTATTGGCTTTCTTTGGCTGATGTAGCTGATAATGTCACTGATAAATGCCATGTACTTGTGCACAGCCACATGCATACATGTGGCCAGGAATGCAGCCAGGCAGGGTAGAGAGCAGCATCCTGCCAGTAAGTCTGTGGGGGGGAAGGGACGTAGGGGAGAAAAGGGGTATGGGGGGCAGATCAAGGCTCCCACAATGACAGAGGAAATAGTATATATATTGTGTGTGAGCATTATATATAGTACATATGTGTATTTTCCAATCTATATATTTGGGATAACAATGTTTTTCATTAGCTAAAGCGAATAAGGTAATTTTGATCTGGTTCCAAGAAAGATGTTACTTGTTTACCCACAGTGATAGCATCACTTGCTATACAGTAATATGTCTGTCACCCTCTCTCACTTGGCCATCATTTTTATGACCTTGTGAGTCATAGATTTCCACTTGTGAGAATTCATTATCAAATCATGTAAAGTCATGTTTCCTTCTTCAAATGCTCTGTGACAGTCACCTTCTCCAAGCAGGAGTTCCTCTCCTGCAAATCTTCAAAAAAGGCATTTTTCAAACTATAACAAAACAAGAGAATCACAGAAAATAGAGATGAAATGACCTCAGAAGGTCACAATCCCCTACTCAAGTCATAATCATCCTTAAACCATCGTAAACAATTTTTGTCTAGAATTTCCTTAACAACTGAGGAAACTTTTACATGTGCTCTGGGGGTGGCGGTTGTGATAGTGCTTTGATTAGAATGGTTCTGGGAGCCACCCAAGTGCCTCTGTGTTTCCTGAATCAGTGCCCCCATGCTTAAAAATGGTGGTGGGGGCACTTTAAGTAAAGCTCATTTAATGAACTTTAGCACCCCCAATACCATTCTTAAGCATGGAGATGCTGATACATGAGACACAGGAGGCTGCTGGAGCGTGGCAAAAGCCACACTTCAGCAGATTCAATTAATCAAGTCTGCTCTGGCATGCTGGGATTCCAGTGTATTGGAACAGCCCTCGTGCTCATGTATAGGTACCATGAGATTCTAGGTAATCAGTGTCAATGCTTAACCGCCCTCATACTTAGAAGGTTAGTCTTGATATCTAACCTAAATTTCCTTACCTGCAATTTTAAGCCATTTCTTATCTTGTTACAGAGTATAACTGGCCTTCTTTTATTTATTTTTATTAAAAATATTTTTTGTATTTGAAGACTATCAAAGCTTTCTCAGTCTTCTCTTACATAGACCAAATAATCCTGTTTCTTAACCTTTCCTCATGTCTTACATGAGACACTCCTATTAATACATGCTGATTTGAGTCCTTTTCTGCAGTGCATTGAAAATAGAGAGAAAAATGTCATGGAAGAATCTAGATTATTCCAATAGATTTATATAAATAATATTTTTCCAAAGTTTGAATAGTGTCTAAAGCTGCCATATAGTTGACGACTGGGGATAAGACACCTAATTTTCCCCTTCTTCAAAGAAGAAAGATTAGTCATTAATTCTTCTGCTTACATTCTAATTTTCAGATACTTCTCAGGAGTCCTCACAAGACGTATAAAAGAAAGTAAACAAGCAAAAATATTAAGCACTTTTGAAAGCATCTTTTATCCCACAGTTTGCAGTTTTATTCATATTATAACCCATGTGTGCTAAGGACACAAAATACTTTATTTGAAACAGAACAGAACATTTATTTGAAATAGGACTTGATACGTCCCTCCCAAGTAGACGTTAATCCAACCAGTTACATATCCACTTTACAAAACTCTTGTCTAATCTGTATTTCCTTCAATTATTAATGAGAACGTACTGAAAAACAGTGACAAAGCCTTGCAAAAAGTAGGATACATCATCTCCCAACATCCACAGAGCCTATCTCCTTATCAAAGAAGGAAATCAGACAGCCAGGAATTACTTTCTCTTGGTGAGTTCCTGCTGGTTGTTTCTGATGACCTTGTTCCCCTTGAAGTGCTTCACAACAGATGCCTTCAGGACCCGCTGTCTGAATTTTCTGGGTATCAGAAACCAAGCTGACTGGTCTACAATTCACCAGATCTTTCCTTTCTTAAAGATGGACACTGTGTTTGTCCTTTTTATCCTCACCTGACCTCCATGAATTCTCACAAGCATACAGTACAGCCTGGCTGTAGTCCAGCTACTTGGGGTAAGCTATTTTGAAACCCAAGTGATACAAAGTTGTTAAAGTTTTGCAGACAGCATACACTACCAACAGCATTTAGCCAGGGGGTCCCAAAGCATGCTTTCCAGCATGATTAGGGACTGCTGTAATTCAGACCCTGGTGAGGGGAAAAGTGGGCTCTCTGCAGACTTGCCAGAGCCAATTTCAGGCCTTTTTCAGGTTGGCCTCTCCCATGCCTCTGACTGGCTGAGGGAGCCTGCCATAGGGCTGATGGCCATTGAACAGCAGCACACAGACTGTTTTTCAGCTGTTTTAAGAATGTAAAGCTCACCACTTATTAAACAACAGCTTTTAAGTAAAGCTCACCACTTAGAATTGTTAATGAAATCATAATAAATAAACATTATTAAACAACAGCTTTTACTGAGTGCTAACTTCCATGGAATGCTGACCCGCAGGCAAAGTCCACTGCTGCAAATTCCATGTAAATGATTCAAAGCAAGCAAGGAGCAGCTATTGACATTTTCTGGTGACATAGTCAGTCTTTGTGGAGTGAAAATGATTATGGACAGAGATCGCATGCTCTGCATCCAGCAAATTTGTAGGGACTGTGAGGCACCCTTCTGCCATAGTGTATAGTTCTGGGAACCAATCCCTGAGTCCCAGAATACAATTACTATATCATCCTAGCCAAGGCTTTGCTTAGCTTGTTGAATGACGGTGAGGCTGGGAGGGGGTGGGGGAAGGTTTTCCCTGGATGCCTGCCCTTGATGGGGGCAAGGGCTTCCCCCAGCCCAGCACAGGGCCTCCTGACTCCTGCTCTGCTCTGCTGCCACATGGGAGAGGAGGGGGATTTCCTCCTCCTGTCTGAGCAGCAGAGCAGAGTGGTACCTGGGAGAGCCATGCTGGGTGCCTGCCCCCACAGCTGGACATGGGACCCAGGATGCCCCTGCTGCAAGGGCTTCCTCCTGCTTGGCACAGGTCTCCTGAGCTGTTTTGCCCCACCAAACAGAGAAGGGGAGAGAGAAATTCCTTTTAGCTCCCACATGACAGTGAAGCTAAGTGGGGCTCAGAAGAGCCATGCTGGGCAGGGGGAAGCTCCTACAATGAAGGAATCCTGTGCCCCATGCCCAACTATTGGGGCAGGCACTGGACATGCCTATGCCCACAATCTCTAGGGCATGGGGGGTACTCATCTGCTCTGATCTGGGCAGGGCTTTTAAAATCCCCACCTAAAAAAAAAGCTGCAGAGTAAATAATGGGTACAAGATACTAAAATTATTCAGTTTGAAGCCAAAACTCTTCTTTTTCCCATTCAATCCTCATTGGTCCCTTTATTTTTCCAAGTTAGGCTTTGGCATGCTGAAAAATTATTACCTGGTCCCAAGCAAATGATTCAAAGAAACAGGGCTAGATACCAAGACTTCCTATGAAGCTAATGCAGAGAATTAGGTGCCTCTAAAGATGAGTTACAAAAATCCACATAGCCAGAGGTTGCCAACACAAGATCTCTATCAGTGGTTGGTTGTGTCTGAAATACCCATTTCCCCCCACCCCCCAAAACTGCCCTCTCTCTAGACCTTAAGTAGCAGCATCAACTTGGGATTTCAAACCCAGAGTCTGCATTTAAGTGTAGGTGCCTAACTGACAAAAGCTCACTCTGAGAGAGTGATGCTTACTTTTTATATCAAAGATTTATTAAACTTTCATTCAAAGTGGTAAGATAGGACTCCTTAGGCTGAGAAGATGTAAGCTAACAATTTCCACAAGAAGAATGAGAGAATGCCATTTTAAAATTCAAGGTATGTAGTTGATGAGAACCTCTGTGCAGTGGCAGAAGATGTTTCATGTTTACATGCCAATGAGATTAAATATACAAGTCTAGCTGCAAATTTTAAAAAATGAATCAGTAAGACTTTGGGCATTGTTACACCCTACATTGCGAGTCGCACAAATGTTGCTCAGTGTTAATGCTAGCTTGGAATTTGGAGTAGTTCGTAGACTAGAAACTTTCTTTGGCTGCCTCCCACCTGCATAGCTATGACTTCCCACTACAGGCCTGGTGAGTGGGGGCAAGACTAGGGGCTGTAGCTGTGAGTGGCCACTAGGGGACTGGTGATGTAGGACAGGTTTCTATCTCTGCTCTATGGGCAGAGGTATGGGAGATCCAGGGATACTGGAGGAGTCCCACTTGGGCAGCAAATCTATAGGAAGTGGTCACACTTTAAATGGAACAGAAGCTGGGCAGTGTGGATCAGAGATAATCCTGCCTTGGAATGGCATAACTTTAAGCCACATAATAAGCACTTAAAAATACAATAAGCAATGAATCTAGGGGTTAATAGCTCTAGGAGCTGCGCAAAATTACCATGCAACAAGACCCTACTATTTCATTTATGAACAAATCAACTGTTTTAAAAGGGTACTCAGCAGGCTGTGTTGACCTCACCTAATGCATAGTGAGAAGTTTGTGAGAGTACTGGATTTTAACATTTCATTTAAAAGTTTTCTTCATGTCCCCTCGAGTAATTTTGGACTAACAAAAATGTTTTGTTCCCTGTAGAAATCAGTATTCTACTGTTGAAACATGCAAAAAATGTTTAAACTAACTGGGCGCATCTATATGAGACATTTATTGTGGAGCACCTACACACATGGCCCTATTAGATTGCAGTAAAATGCACATGTAGATGCTGACAGAGCTGTCTGGGGCATGAGGTTGCTGCAAGTGTTGGGGCTGCCTGCCAGCTAGCCCTGCACTGAAGCACCCTCATGCCCCAGCCAGCCCCTCCACAGCACGTTGAGTTGGGTCAGATCTGCCCTGGGCTGGCAGACTGAACCCCAGGGCCCTCTGCTAGCAGGGTTTGTTCTGATTCGGTTCAACATGCTGTGGTCTTGGACACACGTGTAAATGCAGCACCCAGGAGAAATAAAATCTGGTGCGATATGCACCAGAGTTTATTGTATCACATTAATATCATGTGTACATGTGCCCACTGATATATCTGTAAAATCTTCAAATAGAAACACAGGCAAGCTAGAAGAGGTATTAAACATGTTTTTTTTTTTGACTTGGGAATAAGAGAATGCTAGTTAAAGGGCTGTAAAGCCTCTGTAGAAGTTCTTCCAAACCTATTTAAAACTAAACTATCCATTCATAGAGCTCCCTCAGCTCTCAACATGAGGATTTTTGATAGATTTGAAAAGATCTGAAATGTCAGGAGCTCTGTGTGCAACAAAATTTAGACTAGGTAGGCAGGATACATAAATTGAAATTGAAGCACTCACTGAAGTATAAAAACCCTAGCGGATATATATTTAAAAGTACAAGCAAAACTGCATATGTAAAGGAGTAGGCAGGCTTGGTCTTCCCTGGCAACCACCCACCAGAAGAGTTGCTGAAGCTCTGAGTGACTACTGGATACTGACAGAAGCCAAACTATGAAAGATTCAGCCATAACGCTGGAGTTGTAAATGGGTAACACCGATCATTGGCATACAAAGAGAAGCTTAGGCAGGCTAAAGGAAAACAATATTTCAATTAAATGTTCAGATGAAACATCCAGAATCTTTTCCTTTTTATGATGGTCATTGCTCTGAGAACCTGGTATTTTGCTTTCTGATTATTGCAACACTGTATTTTCTTGCATATCCCACCCCCCAAAAAAAAAAATTTGCTGAACATTGACTGCGCATTACATATGAGAAATATGATAAGAACAATTTCTGCAGGTTATTGAGCAAAAGTGAAAATTAAATCTGTATAGGATAGGGAGCAGAATAATGAGCAGGTTCAGCTCTAGTGCTACTACTCAGTTACATACTGTAATGAGAGATCTTTTTTTTTCTTCATCCTGCCATTCAAACATGCACATTTATTATTCCAGGAAGTGTTATATGCGAGACATATGGTATAACCATGAACTGCATACTTACTTAAAGTAATTAACTTTCTTTTGTGAGTGCAAAGTTGATTACTGCAAGGAGGGGGGGGCGTTTTTTTTATTCATTTTTATTTAATATATACACCATATGATCAGGAGAAAACAGAAATCTATCAAGGGTTTTCTTTTAGATGCAAAGGACATTTGTACATATGTTTACACTGCAGCTCCAGGCACTTTTAAAAGTGCCCAGTGCTGCAGTGCATAGATTTGTATAAATGGTGAAATGCATGTCAGTGCTTAAAAAATGGCAGTGGCACACTTTTGAACTAAAACGCGTCCAAGGTGTGTTAGTTCAAAAACGCACCACTGCCATTTTCTCAGCACTGATGTGCTTTTATACAAATGCATGCGACGCAGCTCCACGCACCTCAGTTCAATTAATTAATCACACCTCAGTTAATTGAGTCTGCTCCAAAGCCTCCCAAAGCAAGCAGAGACCAGTGACCTGAATCTCCTCCTAGTTAAACATGTGTAGTAAAGAGGATCTCCACTAAAATCAGTACTTAAATTGATAATGTCCATATAGAAAATCAGGTTCAAGAATGGTAGTTTACACAGGTGCAGGCACATACACATGCATGCACATACACACACACACTCCTGAACATGTGAGCACTTGTATAAATACATTTCCCCTTGCAAAGAAACACACAGTTTAACCAGGCCCTCTTGCCCCCTCTCAAAGAAACATACAGTATAATCAGATCCTCTCCTAAACATAACCTGAAAACTTAAAAGGAAGATTTGACTGAAAAGTGCCAGTGCAAATTAAATTATTTAAACATTTAAAACAAAATTATAACAATGCCATTTACTAGAATAAAAATAGCTCTCCAAGCAAGTTAGAATTTATGTTTTGAAGAATTATGATTAGTCTTCATACACCATTCATGATTATTCATTAGAAGTCAGCAGAGGTCAGCAAGCAATTCATGGAGAAAGTTCATGAACAGTTCACATTCATTGTAATGTCTTTGAATGATGATTGAGATAAATTTAGCCTTGTAAATTATCCAGCTTCACTGAAAAACTTGTTTCTAACTTAACAACAATTACAATTCTGGTAATTTCAGTATTTTTTTTAAACATGAAATGTAGTCTATATAAATATGATGTTATATGCATTTCATGTTTTAAATGTTTTATACTTGGCATATATATATATATACTGCTGCAACAACTGCTGCCTGGCCCCAGTCAGCCTGGCCCCTTGACATTTATGTAGTACTGCTGCACTGACCTGTCATGCCTGTGCTCCAGCATATGGGCTTTCTAAGGCTTCATAGACATGGGCATTGGAGCACCCACCTCATGAAAACTAGTTTTGGACCTCAGTGTCACCCCACAGAGCCACTATGTCCATGGTCTCATCCTGAGAACAACTGGGGTCCTGGGATGCAGTGTGTGGTATCAGGGAAGATATCATCATAGCTCCCTTAACAGCCCTCAGAGACTGCAGCTGAGAGTCTGGGTGCTGCTGGGCCTTGTCAGGTGCCTACAGTGCAGAGGCACAGCATGTGACAGACAGGTAGGTGGTAGGATTGGGCCTGGGGGCCAGCGCTGGGGCCTGTGACGCTGCTGCAGCTGGCATGGGGTCACTGCTGCAGGACCTGATGGCCAGAGACAGGCAGCAGGTTGCATAGGCCCAAGGCTGCAGCAGTTTTAAGACCAGGCTGGGGCAGGCAAAGAGCCACCCCAGTCCCAGGGCTGGAGAAGCTCCGAACTATGTGCCCTTGTGGCAAGCCTGAGGGTGGTCCCCAGGTTGTGGCGCTGACCAGGAGTAAATCTGCTCCCAGTCAGCATCTACATGCACACTACTGCTGTTAGTAAACTAGCTGTGCAGTAGACTAATTTACTTCACAGTAGGTGCCTGCACGTGTAAATGGTGATGCTTTACTGTGCAGTAAATTAGTCTACTGTGCAAGAAAACATCTCATGTAGACACATCCAAAAAGGGTATGCACCCATTCAAGGGGTGTTTTGCAGAACAAAACTGGCTCTTCTGCAAGAATGCCCTCTCTTCCTACCAGAAATCTCTTTTCCCTCCTGCACTAACTTCAACAGTTGTATGCTTGTCTCAGATGTTGAGCACACCCAGTATCCCATAGACCTCTGCTCTCTCTCCTTCCCTCTCTCCTGGTAGCCACAAGGGGTGGGTGACCTGTCAGCCCTGAGGGGACCCTGCCATGGATGCCAATGTACCCAGGCTGCTGAAGAGTCCTCCATCACCCCAGGTCTGTACAAAGTTGTGGGGGCATTTCCCCAGGTTGGAATCAACCTTTGGCACTTGCTTCCAACCCCTGCCCAAACTGAAATTCAGTCTGTACATGGGCAGGGACTATTTCCCACAGCTGGATCCATCCTAGCTAGGGTTATTTAAGATGGGCATCCAAATTAGATGTAAATTGTACAAGTTATATGGATTTCAAATTGGAAAAACAGATTCTTACAATTCAACATAGGATGAGGCTCATAGGTAAAAACCTCTGTACATTTTTCAAAAAAGTATGTTATTGCAAAATGCTTGAGTAGGGAAAATAAAGGTCTTGAACCAGAATGCCTAAATATCACCAAAATTCTTGAGATGAATACCACTGTCAACCACTCCACTTTTAGCACAACTTAAGTTTAGCAAAATAAAGATAACCCTTATCTGTACAGTAGGCAGAGCTTTCTTGGAGGTTCATGAAAATCTTCCAGAGGAACCAAAGACTACCACAAATCTCACTACCTTTCAGGTCAAAGTACAGTGCTAATTACAGTTCTTTAAGCTTCTTTTCATTCATGTAAAAACATAGTAACATGCACATTAAAAACCAAACAAAGAAACAAAAACAAAAATTACCTAAACCAAAGAAATACACACAATACAATACACAAAATAAAACACAATGCAAACAATTATCTCCCAGGAAGGTGGAGAGAGACAGAACAAAAATCACACATGAAAAGCCTTATTGATTAATTTTCTGTTGGAGGTGCCCAGACATTAACATAAGAACCTGCAAAGAATAGAAGAGACTTACTTAGCCAAAAGGCATTTCCCAAATTCTGTTACTAATTAGGCTTTTTTGTATATTACTGCATACACTGTAAGTTCCTCACACTGTGAGTTGGAACTGTAGATGGATTCATATTTTCAGCCATACAACTGTCATTTCACCTACTTACTGTTTATAACCACATGTGCACCCATGCAAATATTTCAGATGAGGATCTCAAATCTTTTAATCCTCATAATCCCTCTGTATGGCACTATAGTTAAGTGTAAAATAATAACTTTTTTCCTAATGATTAAACTGAAGCAGAAGAAATAAATGATGGCCAAATTTTCAGATGTTCACAGCAACCATAGCTCACTCTGAGTTTAGTGGAGCTGGCAGTACCCCTGAAAAATCATGACAAAATTGACTTACCCATGTTTTAACAGTGATCCAATAAAATACAGTTGACATGGGCAAATTCCTATTAAGGGAAGAGTTCACCACAGAGGACTATAATCCAATTCTCCTGTTGTAGCTCTGATATTCTTCCCATGCCATGGAATGATGGGTAGGAGGGCAGGAGAAGGGTAAGTCTCAATGAAAAATGAATAATATTCATAAGTGCAGCAAACATTTATTAACTGAATGACATTCCATTTTCCAATGAGCTGCTGTTCAGGCATAGCATATGACGCTAACTGAAAATGCTTTCACTTATATGGGCTGTCAAGTTTGGCGGGGTTTTTTAAGCATACAGATTTCAGTGAATTATACCAGGTGCCACATAGGAGATTAATTTTCAGGCATTTAGGGAGCAGTCAAGAAGTTCGAACCATTTCAGCAAAGATACCTATTTCTTTGGCTATACTGCTGTCAAAGTGGTTGTAGAGACCTGTCTAACAGGTAAGGCACTCATTTTTTAACACCACACTGTGACTATGTAATTGGGGGTCAATGCTCAGCACTATTATAAAATTACTACAAAATTTGTAAAGTTATGACAATGGTATCTTTGAAAAACAGCAGTTCTACAAATGTATCCAGACTTTTTGAACCAAATCTTGGTCCTTATTCGATTTTTATTGAAGGAAAACTCTCACTGGAATTTTTATTTTATTTTAAAATACAAATAAAGCCACCAGCTGGCCTTTAACTCACCTCAGAGACAGGAGTCCAGTAATGATACCAAATTACAGCTTCACTACTCCTGGAAAAAAAAAATCTTACCTAACTTCTAGTCCATTAGTACGAAAAGAAATTTTGGCAGGCTTTCCATAATCTTAAATTCAGTACAAAATTTTGGCATTTTCTTGTAAATCTATACAAAGCTAATATTGCCGCATTTAAACCTACATACATACATACATACATACATATAGGGCATATCTACATGAGACATGTTAATGTGCATTAGCCTAATTTAATGCACATTATGGGCACACGTCTACATGTGTGCACCCTGTATGCACATTAAAAATGGCAAAATTTAGCTAATCATGTCTAAATTTGATACCTGCAAATGCAGGTATCAAATTTAGGTGTGATTAGTTAAAGCACATTAATGCACTTGTAGACAAGACCCAAAACTAATTTTAGTGCCGGGTCTGCCCAGACACTATGGACACAGAGCAGGGCTTCAGGGACTTGGTACTAACTTTAGTGCCAAGTAAAATCACTTTAGTGCCAAGTCCTTGCACTTGTAAACACCTGCCAAAATTACTTAATCAGCATTAAATTTAGTTGCACTTAAATGCGTCCGCATACATACATACATACATACATACAATTTGGTATGCAAAATAATATATTCTACAAATGATGTGGAAAGGAATATCTTTGTTGGCATATTGTAATCCACTGTTATATATCAAGAAGATCAGAATAAATATGTTGCATCCAAATTTATTCTGTCCCTAACTGGTGAAGAGCTGAGTTTGATCTCGTCTTGAACAGACTTCTGGTACTTTTCACCAAACTCACTGAAGCCAGAGGTACTTGGGCATATGCATAAAAATACTCCTCCTATTCTTCTATATAGAATCCTTCATCCTTTCCTACTACCGTGTGGGCATGTCTACATGTACAATTAATGTGGATCATTAAAATCCAGAGCTTTTTCTTTTGGGGGCACACTTTGAATGTGCACCCAGGAGCAAAAAACTCCAGAGCGTATTCGTGCATACCACATGTAGCCCAGCTAATGCAGTCTAGGTTGTGCTGGACAGACAAAAGTCTGCATATCTATTCATTTGCTTACTGGTTCAATCTATGCTTCTTAGACTAACCTGAGAAGATTGAATAGATTCAGCCTCAGGCTTTCTACCTGTCTGTACTTAGCGTTATAGATCATATATTCACTGAAGGGGATCATAGTAGCATTTAGGGAGGGTGCAGGGATAATTTATGACATGTCTGCCAAGAAGCATCTAAGACCCTGGTTCGGGCTCCCAAATGTGCAGCAGAGAGCCTAAAAGATTTAATAGAACTTGAGTTTAACACTGTTTTGGTCTGGGATTAAACTAACCCAACATCCATTAAAGATCACTAGACTCTGTCCATTTACTTCCATGGCTTTGGATCAGTTAAGTCTGCATCTTGGGGGCTTTGGATCAGGCTCTGTCTAACTAGTATGAACATATAAATAGAAAAAAGTCAAAATGTTGACATCAATTAAATAAAAAGAACTCAGTAAAATAACTTTTAGTTAAAATGTTAGGCTAGATGTGCATGCACTAATTTTACTCAAATAAAAGACAAGCTTTTTCTTCCCCAATCAGCATTTGAAAAGCCCCTCACCTTACAGTCTCATACAAGTAAACCTCATTACTTTGTTTATCATTAAACTGCTGCCAAAAGCAGTATATGCTTAGTAATGAAAACTAACTATAAAGTTGAGTAAATGCAGCCAACTCTAAGCATGACTATGAAACACACAACCCATAATGGATAACAATACAGAAAGAAACCTAACAGAAGGACAGGTTAGTACAGCCCATCTGAATAAGATGTATGGTAATACCCATTACACTCAGTCCCCCTCCAGCATTGACTCTTTTTAAAGTCATGGTGAGTCATGGATCCTTTGTAGGGATTATCTGGGGTACACACACATACAGAGTAATGTTGAACTGTGGGGTCCCCCGGCCTGAAATGCTGTTGTCTCTGTTGGGGTCCAACCCAATGAATTATATGGTAAATCATTAGATTTCTGGCTCTGGACCCATGTCATGCTCAGCCTCTTGTGGGCTAAGACCAAGTATAGTCACTGCACTGGTCTGGTACCCAAGCCAAAATGCATTTAAAAATGGCACTAGGTAGTGGAGGGTGCATCCCTGTCTGCTCACGGACAGGACTCCCTACAAGAGCCTCATAGTTAGCTTCCCACTGGCCAGCTTCCAGTGGGAGGATCTTGGCCACATAATGGCTTTATAGAAATGGGAGACTTATCCCTAGCTTGCTCCTGCAGACATATGGCTGAGGGCAAGTGAATCTCAGGAGCATCTGAACCCCAAGACTGGGATGGAGGATACTTGCCAGAAGTATGGCTACATAGGGCTTTTGAATGATTCAAAGTATTCAGAATTGGTTTATTTGACCTGGTACATGAAAACATTTCCAAACTCCCCCCTGTCCCCCCCATAGTTTGTTCTATACATAAGTAGTTACAGAAGTGCTGTTTAAAAATATGTTTTGAAGTACCTGAGCTAAAACTTGTAGCAGTTTCGAAAGTGATAAAAAACCTGCATCAATTCTGGATGAACTAAGTTTATGGGTACCTATAGTAATTTCCTGATATGTAATGTATGTTTTTTGGTAGATCAGTATTTTCAGATTCGTTTCTCACTTCCATGTGCTCAGGGTGGGACAGTAAGGGGGAGGGACTGAAGGGGGAAGAAGTTGGAAGGAAACAGGGTAATGGGGCTACCTGGATCCTCAATTTATTTTCCCTGCTGTAGCAGTGAGAGGGGGATAAATAAAAGGCAAACCTCCAATAATTAGAATCTATACCTAGAAAATTATAACAGATTTATAATTTTCTATATATAGAATCTAATTATTGGGGGGGGTCATTTTATATTCAAGTAAATATGGCATTCTTTACCAATACAACTAATTTTAAGTAATACATATTAAAAATTGTGATTTACATTTAATTCATATGCATTTTGAAGAAAGTCACTGATTTTTTAGCTCCATTTAAAAATAATTATTTGGTCAGACTAGTAGTATGTAAGTTCTGAAATTATAGATACAGCATTTTTGCAAAAGCTTTATGAATGCCTTAGTGTAAGTTCATGAATGGCCTATTTCTCTTATCATAAATGAAAAATGTAAGTCTGTGAATCAGGTTCTTAATCCCTTTCCCTGGTAATTTTTGTGTTGTTAATTTCACAGAACATTTCACAATATTGTTGCTACTTAGTAGAGGGACTTTTCCATCATACAAATACAATACCCACAAGTTCAGATTCCCAGCCAAATATGTGGGAATTGCATGAGTACTTAAATATCATTGGGCTTATTATGACTTTTTATGGGTCCTAGGTTTCTAACAAAAATTGCCTTGTAAAACTAATTTGGTAATAATGAACCTGAAATAAAACAGAATTCTACATGAAATCATATTTAACACAATTATGAACTTGAAATAACTTGTATGTTGTATGAAATGTAATTATTTTTGTTGTATTTTCGCTGGCTTGGATATCTTATATTTTCAATCAGAAAAATAAACTACTGATTCATAACATCCTTCACAGTAGCTTGGTAAATAGTTAATTTGCCATAGGCAAAAAGAGAGAGAAACAGATTTATGAAGTTGAAAAGCAATATTCAGTTTTTTATTATAAGTTTTTTTTATTACATCTCCTATCCTCTTTCAATTGTGATCCTAGCTGCTAGTGATTAGAAGTTACCATATGATGACTTTTCATCATACATACTACAGGAGTGACACTGATGTGATGCTACTGAATTGGCAGAATAGGAAGTAACCTCAACTATTTTCACACTGGTGAATATCATAGCTTGTGCTAATGCACCGTGCTAGGTTTTGCAAGCTCTGTTAATCATGAGCAGAAAATCTGTACACTAAGAAATAGAACTCTGATTGCTTATCAATGTCCAGTATAGTGGCTGCCTGTAAGAGATTCTAAAGGAACTTACAAAAGGAGGAAAAACTTACAGGAAAGATGTTTGTGGAGAGGAAACAGCAGAGGATAGAGATATAAAATCAGGGAAGCTGAGCAAGATAGTAAAGAGTAAAATTGATAGCAAGAGGAAAAGAAAAAAAGTATAAATACATATCTTTTCCAAATAGAGAGGGGTAAGATTAAGAAGAGCACTGGGAACTCAGATGCTCAACTTTTAATCTTTGCCCAAGCAATAAAAGGGAGTAGCGAGAATGAAAAACGAAGCAGTAATCTTTACTAGCTAAAGAAAGGAATCCAAACAAACAGCTTTAGTTTGATAAGAAAAAACAAGATGATATGCAGCCTTCTGCGCATCAGGAAAAAAACCAGCACCACAATAAGGATAACGCATGTCATAAAGAATGATGAGACTTCCTGCTAACTATAGTCACCATGAGAACAAACACCCCCCAGTGATAGAAAATTCAATCTATATCAATGTCAGTTTGGGAACCCAGTAAGAAGTATGACAAATTGTCTTCTCAGAGATTCTTCTGCTATCAAAGGCAGGCAAAGAAATAAGATTAATTTTGGAGAACAACTGAAAGACTACTTGTTTTTACATTTATGATGATATCCAGTGAGATGTACTGCCATCAAGCCTTGGAATAAATCACACATGACAAAATACAGAATTATTTTTCATTAAATTTGGGGCTGTCTCTGCCAGAGGGACATCTGCTCCTGCTACAAATATATCCACAGACTTTTCTGTAACCAGCTGTCCAGGAAACTGAACTCATCATAACTAAAGACTCTCAGATGTTGTCAAAATAAAATGCTTTTTTTCCCTTGACTGATGAAAAGTATTTTTTAGAAGTAAAAGAATAGTAATTACTTTTAGTTTAACAGAAGTCAAGATATCTGTTTTTCTACTCATTTTACACAAACACAACTATAAACATACGTATTATTCTCTCTTGCCCATTTGTACTTATCCTTTGCTGAAGGGGAGAATGAAATCTCAGGTAAAATACAGATGTTTTTAATTTTAACCAAATCTATCATTTCTTTCTTTCTCTTAAAAAGGTTCTCTTTGAACATTTCTTAACTTTAACTTCTAAAATTAGAAACACTATCTTTTGTGGTTTTTTTGCTCCACACAGGAAATCTTTAAATCTTTAGCAGTTGATCCTAGAATCAGTTTACTTTTTAGACCCTATTCCTACAAACCACTATAGCCTTTAAGAATGTGTAAGAGTGAGGTATTATTAAATGTTCTGTAAAATCAGTGCCTTGCAGGTTCAATACTTCAGTTAAATGCTTCTTTCTATTTTTGATTGTACATGCTACTATTTTTACAATTGTATAGGGTCACAATTCCAACTTCATTTAAGAAAAAGCTTTAAATGAAGGAGGATTTCTGAATCCTCACAATGTGAGAAAATGAGGATCTTCAGCTTTTTTTGTGATTGACAGGGCCCCTCCAGACAGTCAGGTAAAGGCATGATAGGATCTGAGGCATGATCCACACAATTGGGCCTCCTGTGGAAACATGATTGTGGGAGATTTAGCATCAGATCTTAGCACACCTTATTGCCTGTGCAGGGGGAGCTCAAGATCACTATTCCAGCCTCCCCCTGCAATTACATACTACTATCAGGCTCCTATAGTGGTGAGTCTGGCAAGTGATGAGACTCCCAGATGCAAAAGTACCCTGTTGGCTGCCACAGCTGCGAGTCGCATCAGCTACAGGATTCCCAGCCATGGCAGTCCATGGTGCTGCTGCAGCTAGTAGTCTCATCAGCTGATGGGACTTCCATCTACAGCAGTAGGGTGATGCCATGGCTGGCAGTCACATTAGCTGCAGGACTCCCAGCTGTGGCAGTGGGAAGGTGCCATGGCTGGGAGTCCTATTGGCTGTGGGACTCTGAGCCACAGCAGCACATGGTGCACTCCCAGGCATGGGGCATAACACCTGCTACACCTGCAATTTAAAGTTGGATAGAAACCTGATATAAAGTTATTGCATATTTTCTAGCTCTACCTTTACAACTGGTTGGGCCTTCTTAAGGTATAACAGATAATTCACACATGTAGCCAATCTAAATTAACTCTACAATTTACCAGGTAATTGCATAATACATGCAACATATAGAAGGAGCCACAGTTTAATCAACTTAATGTAGCCACACTGAAACTCAACTAAATGGTTAATACAACAAATATCAAACTTTCTAAAGTATACACCTTTGTGTCTGTAGTTGCATTACAGGATTTTCTGAAACAGACTGCACTTGCCCTGTCTCTTTTCAGAAAAAAAGGTATGAAATCTGTTTAAGTTTATATATACACATACACACACACACATTTGATTTTTACTACAAGATAATACTGGGATAATTTTGTTGATCTACAGTCATGTTACAGTGACTTTGCTCTCCAAAGGAAATTGTTCAATAGCATAGGATTCTGCAATAAGTGTGGCTGAATTATGTAAGTAATATGACACATGCAGCTTATGTTCACATTGAATAACCACTTATATACCCAGTGAGTCCCACAGACCTTCAACCATCCAGTTAAACTGGTAATATAGTACAAATGCTGATCTGAAAATAGTTCTGTAAAATAAGTTTCTTCTACCAGGAAGTCCAGCTCCATTTAACTTTATAGTCAAATCTCCATCAGCCAGTTAGATGCCATATAAGAAATGTATGTGATTCGCTCTGCATAAAAATGAAGCACTGTTTAGCAGCCGACAATGGTGTGTACAACAACATCCTGAAGTGTGGAGCAGAAAGAAGATGCAACCTCAGATAAACAGATATTGAAACTTAGATATCTATAAAGACCTATGGAGGAAACTCTCTCAACATTTCACCCTTTGAGTGGTTGTCTCTGTCATTTGCAGCACAGATATCTTTTCAGCTATGCTGCCATCAGTTGATGGGCTAAAGTTGATATCTGGTCCAGATCTTAAATTCAGGGTAAGGGCCCTGATCCAAAGTCTGTTGAATTAAATGAAAAATTCCTATGCACTTGAACAGAAGTTAACAAATGGTAATTAGTCTTAGTTAACAGAAGTCAAGAGATCTATTTTTCCAGTCATTTGTACACAAACACAACTTTCCACGCATGTATTATTCTTTCTTGCCCCTTTGTACAGATCTCATCCTTCTACTTGAATTTGGAATATTATATCCCAGGTCAGATACAGATGTTCTTAATTCTGGCCAATTCTATCAGGTTTTTTTTTCTTCTGCAAATGTTCTCCTTGAACATTTATTAACTTTAACTTCTAAAATTAGAAACACTACCATTAAAGTCAATGGCAAAATTTCACTTGAACTCATGAAACTTTAGTACAGGGCTGGAAAAGCAATTTAATACTTTTTAAAGCAATATTAACCAATATATTGTTACATTATTTCAACACCATGAAATATGCTACACTAAACTGCTATTCCCAGATCCCACATCCTTCTACTACTTAAAACCCCTCCTGTCAATGGTGCAACATTGTGGAAAAGGCACTGTCCACACAGCTGCTTTTTCTCTTTGTGTGACCCTCTGCACATTTTATTGATTTACGTGGTTGCTTTATTTGGGGGGTTTTATATAGTACTATAAAAGTGAATGGCATTTTACAGACACATAAAGGCCTTATAAGTTAGCAACTTGAGTTCCCCAAAGAGCTTATAAAGCTAGGTCCCAATCCTGGAAAGTGTCCCAATATTTAGTGTTCCCACACAAACTTAATAAGACTACTCTGATAAATAAAATTACTCACATGAAATGTTTTTGGTAGGACTGGGCCTAGGAAAAGAATGTAAAATCTCAAAGCTGAAATGAAATTAGCCACAGATGGTCTAATTAACCTAGAGTTAGCTCGGGTCTTCTCTTTTGCCTCTCCAAAGTACCACATGGATGTTGACTACATTGTTTCTGGTTTAGGTGACATTTCCTGAAGGCACAACATGCTTGAAACAGCAAGTTTAGCTTATAGAAATGGCCATAGACCTATAAATATCTATAAAAATCTGGTCTTAGTTTAATTTTACTTCAAATGTTTATTGCAGAAGAAACTTAAGAAGAAGAATATATTCCTTTGATCTGCAATTCATCCAGGTTACTGATTCTCTTCCCTTACCCTTGCAGGTAGTGCCTGGGATCTTTAATTTACACTAAGGGTCTGGATTTCTGTTTTCTCTCACACACATTATCTCTATCTATACACATTATCTCTATTTAGCACAGGTGATTTCTACTGAATTATCAGTACACTATCTTTCCTTCTCACTTTGTCTTTTCTTAGAGAACTCAGATTAACCTCAGTATTTTTTGAGAGATTGATTAGAATCACTTCAAATAGTAAACCCTTATTTTTTTGCTTATATTGAAAAGACAATAAATATATGATAACAAGGGGTGTGCTGGTGAATAAAAAAATAAGCAACGAAAAAAACATAAAAGAAAAATCAGAATGCTTCATTGGTTCACATGGTCTTCAAGATCCTGTAGAGAGAGGTAAAACTGTTTCTGCATTGATAAAATTTGTTTAAAAGTTTGCATGAGTTGAGGCTAGATTAAAAGGACTTTTGCACCTAAAGTAAGACTTAGACAAAATTCAGGCATCTACTCAAAACTACAACCATCAAATATTCTACTAACTCCACTCCATAAGTATCAATTTTTACCCATCAGGAAAGTCATATAGGTGCCTGTAGTTTTCAGAATCATCTCAGGATATGTGTATTGTATAATATAATAAATTGTGTATTGCACTATAAAATGTACAATACAAAGATAGTCAAGATAGGACTGCAAGTGAACCAATTTACTCTACTTCTAAGAAAAATAGATAGCCAAGCATGTGGGTTCAGTAGCTTTTCTAGGAAGAGAAGATAGCTTGTATGGAGCTCCATCCTATTGCAGTTATAGTTCTCATATACAAGCAAGCAGCAGTAGATTATATTGACATACCTCAAGTTTGGCTGACAATGACCAGTTTGACACCAAATTAATCCTAAAACCCATAGGGATAAGCAAATAGTTTGATACAATAGTTGTTCACAAACATATGTGGGGTGGGGGGAAATCAGGCTTCAAACACAGTTGCCACTTTTACTCAGAAGAACAGAGGAAATGATTATAGTACTAGTGCCTTCTTTTAATACCATAGCCTTATGATTAGACAACTCACACAGGATATGGGATACCCAAATAGAGTTGCATCCTCTGCTTGAAGGAGTAACTTCTGTCATTCTGGGTGATTTTTTTTTTCTAATCATAAGCATGGCATTTTGTGAATTGCATTCCCAACTCTGTGTGTGCATTGAATAGGGATTCTAGGTGCTACAGTCAATGTTGTGGGTTCTGTTTTGGGGGCTATCTGCCTGCAATTTAGATGTTATAACAGTTATTGCAATAAATTAGCTTCTTTTCAGGTTTAACTACAACTGCATAGATAGATGAAGCAAAACAAAAACATTGTGCAGGACATATTACCTACTTGAATGTCTCTCAAACTGCCAACTTACTCGTTGAATGTCAGCACTTAAAAGATTGTATTACATTAACAACTCTGCACAAGAGGTTAATAAAAGACAGATATTTGATGACAATTATTGAGTACTGGCTACATATTTTCATAATTTATTCTAAAGCAGGGGTGGGCAAAATACAGTCCCTGTGGCATCCAGCCTGTGGTACCTCCACCCCCAATGAATTGCACCCCGCCTAGTCCTTCCATCCATGAGGGTGGGAGTGAGGTGCCCACATGTATAATCCCCCAACATATCCTATTGCATCTCACTTCCACCCCCTTGGATGGAAGAGCTCTGTCCAGCCAGTAGCTGCCCTGCTGCAGCTGGAACCTACTCACTTGGGGCAGCAAGTAGGGAAGCAATGGGGTTGGTGGGGGGTGGATGGTGCAGTTACAGCTGGGAAGAAGTGGGAGTGCAGTGAGGAGCCTGTGCCCAGAGCTCAGCCAGACAGGGTGCAAGAGTGAGGGAGAGTCGGGGTTGTACAGACCCCCACAGACTCCCCCCATGGTATGCAGCCCCTGTTGCCTAGCAGCAGCAGCAGGAAGAGAGGTCATAGTTTCATAGTTTCATAGTTTGTAGGGTCGGAAGGGACCTGAGCAGATCATCAAGTCCAACCCCCTGCCATGGCAGGAAAGAATACTGGGGTCAAATGACCCCAGCAAGATGTTCATCTAACCGCCTCTTAAACACCCCCAGGATAGGAGCCTGCACCACTTCTTTTGGAAGCTGGTTCCAGACCC
>NW_017728948.1:56884338-56896474 GCF_001723895.1 Crocodylus porosus
GAGCCTAGTTTAAAGCCCGCCAGAGGAGGTCCGAGCACTTGTGCTTGGTGTAGGCACCCGGTGGGGTGTGGCTCTGGCCAGCACTGTACAGAAGGAGGGAGTGGAGCCTGCCCTATTGTGGGGGCTCTGTGCCCTGTGCCTAAATCTTCAGCACTCACAGCATGGGAAGACCCACACTGGAAACTGCTGCTTACTCCACTTCCTGCTGTGTAGGTCCCTGCACTCTGCTGGGAGTGGGGGGAACTCTGCCCCCTGCTTCCCCACAGAAACCAGCATGGGGCTTCCCTGCTGCAGGTGTGGAGCTAGAGGTGTGGGGCATGGAGCCCATTGCTGCACTAGGTCAAGGACTACACCCCTGCATGGCCTGCCTGGCTGCTTCTATTGCAAGGGTTCATTGTAGTGCCTGCAGCTCCACACTTGCAGTGGGAAGCCCCGTGCTGCACTCTGCAGCAAGGGGAAGGACTTCAATCAACTGGGTTGGGGAATGCTGCAACGGCAAAGGTCAGAGGTTAGGGGGCAGGACTTCTGGTCCCAGTGGGGGCACAACTTTCAAGGGGCATGCCTACCTATGTGGCCCCCAATAGCTCACCAAAACTTGTTAAGTGGCCCTCCACCCAAAATAATTGCCCATCCCTGCTCTAAAGCAATGTATTTCTTGATAACTATATCCAAAAATAAGTAGGTGAAGAGATCTCTAAATAGTCTTTCATTCTGCAAAAACTTAATGCAAAGACTGTGGTTGGATGCGTAGGTCTGACTTGAGGTTGAAAGACTCCATAGGAGATGCACAAAGATATTTTTTAATAAATGCCTCCTCAATATTGCATAAGTGTAAAGGAAATATAACATAGTTTCTACCAGAAACAAAAATAACTGCTGATTTATCACAAGTGTGAGTTAAGAAGTCTAAGAAACTTTCAGTGTGAGGAGTCAATGAGAGTTTGTAAGATCAATACTACTCTCAGTTCCTTCTGACTGATAAATTCCTTGATGATGTTGAACAGTTTCATAATATTATTTCAAATGCAAATACTTTGTTGGTCTGTTTTTCAAAAATCCACTTTGTTATACTCTTCTACTGAGTTAATCTTCTTAATAGTGGCTAAAAGTTTCTGCTTATAACAAAAAAGCTTTTAAATTTATTATTTTCAACACAATATAAGGCTTACGTGTGATCTTGGAAAAATGGAAATGAGTGAACCTTTGGGCCACGTATACAAGCCCAATAGCCTTATCTCATGTCTAGGAAATTTAAGCTCTTTTCTCTCAGTTCATTCATTTTCATACATTGGAAATTATTTAATTTGAATTTTATATAATTCATGGGAATATGGCCTATTTACTATATACCAGCCACTAACATGAATACAAGAAGTAATGAATTAGAAAAGCATTATATACACTAACACATTAGCTAAATTAAACTATGTCACTGTTGCTAAATATCTGTTTTAAATATGCTAGTCTGGTAAACAGTCATATATTCTTTTTAATTACTGAAAAACATTCTGGAACTGATCTGATACAAGTTAATGTGATGTCAGTGATGGCTTAAAATAGGTGTAACTGACAGACAGCTTGTTAAATTCAGAATGTTTGAGTAAGAACTGACATTGGAGTTCAATGAAAAAATATCTGAATGTAACAGGAACTGGGTTTGAGACCAAAGGGACAAAAGGAACTTGGGTGACTAAGGCTACAATTTAGATAATCAAAACTGTAATATAGCTGTCAGCTAATCTTTGAAATGCCTGAAATTTGTGGATGCCTCAGTTTTCAACCTAAAAATTCTCTAGGTGACTCAGGGTCTTCTTCTGGGTTTATCTAGAAGTATCTCAGTATCATATGGCTGAGAAACATGGTGCCTAAATCCTGACAAAGATACATAAACCAAAACATTCTTCCTTTTCTCTCTCCTGAGGGGCTTAATCCAGTAGATATTCTTAAATGATGGCTCTCCACAGAAAAATTAATGTCAGCCACCTCCTTTAAAATCATCCTGGGGGAGAAGGGGGATGTGGCGGTATATTCTACCCATTTTTATACAAAAGCTCAATGGCTAAGGTATTCAACGAGGATGTATGAGACCTGGGTTCAAATGCCTCCTCTTGAGATTTCATCTCCCATCTCTTAGTAGCATGTCCTAACTATTAGGTCTTCAGATTGGTGGTATTCTCCAACCTATTTAACCTGTTCCACTCTATAGAACATAATTAAAAAGGCACTGGGCTAGACTGAAGGAACAAATATGGGCATGACTGTCCAGCCTAATAACTAAGCATATCCTACAAGCAGTGGCAAAAGTCTTTGATTCCAGCCCCTGATTCATGGACATTAAACATATCTGGAGTAGGAACCAAAATCTCAGCATCTCCCCAACCCAGTTAATTGATGCAATCACTGGGCTAAAGACTTTTTCTCTCCCTTTCAGTGACTGTTTATTTTATGCCACATGTAACATCATCAACAGGAAGAAGAGAATGTCCCCACCACCTAGGATCACAGCATCACAGCAAGGCAGGGGATATCCACTATGTAAATGAAAATATCCACCTTAATAGAGACTAGGGGTTATATACTAGGGGTTATATACATGGTAAACAGTTAAATAAAATTTTAAAAAGTGAATCAACATGTTAGTAACAAGTTAAAACACTTTGCAACACTCTTTGGTCCCTAGTGCCATCTATATTGGGGAAATTTTGTCCCCAGTTTCCCAATTTCCATATTATATCTACATTAAGATTCTACCCCCACTCCTTTTCCTCCTTGTCCTTTGCCTGTGTGTATTGAAAATTTAGACAATGGGGTAAAATGATTTAAATATAGCCAAAGACTGCATATAGTATTTGTTTTTAGAAACTTTTATAGAGTCAGTAAAGATGAATTTCGAAAGAGTAAACAGAACTTGCATGACAGAATTAGGTGCAGAAACAGTAGCATCATAAAAGCACCTCCATATGAAAGGTATGCAAGAGACTTCTAATTTCTAAGCAATGCTAATGGCCCAAAATTGTAGTTTAGGAGCCTCAGACAAGCAAGGATTTCTCTCCCAAATGCTAATCTGGAAGCTAGAGAGTTTACCTCTAGCACCAACTGGGGAGGGGAGGAGCAGTCAAAAAAAAACCTGCCACTGCAGCCACAATTGTAATAGTGGCGGGAACTTCAAGTTGCACCTGCCCCTCTGTGTGGCTGCTCCCTCAGGGGCCCAGCCATGCCATTATGCCTCTGGGAACTAAACATGAGAAAAATATGTAAGGAATGACATTGTAAAGGGGGGAATTAAATTCATTTCCATGTAAATGTTTAGCTTATACATTTTGCCCGTGGGGTTAGAACTATATTTTTGAAATGGCATGAATCACACATATTATTACACAAAAGTTATTAGGCAAAAAGACTGAGTTATAGATAATACTGGCTGGCTGGCTTCTTGCTTCACTTGGTCTCTGTTTCCAACATCTTCTTCGGTTTGGAACTCAAATTCTTTCCAAGTCCTTTCTTACTCACCATTCCCGACACCATGTAGTGATCACTGGCTTTCATAAATACAGGTATACACGAATGGGAGAAACAGCAGGAATAGAAAGGGTGAAGGAACTAAATCAGAAATTTCTACATTCCAAAAGCCAACATGCAAAAGTTAGACTCGCTGTCATATACTGTGGGGGAGGGGGATGTTGTTTTCCAAATAAGGGAAGACTTCAACAAATTTGTTGGTTTGTGCCACATGGGAAGCATAGATTATTTACTTTGTTGCTGCAGATAGTACTTAGGGATTGGTTGGAAATGAGGTGCAATAGAAAGTCAAAATACTTCATATTATGCAACATAAATGTATCCCCAGTGTACAAGTTAAGTATAAATTCGCACTTCTATTTCAAAGCAAATTAAATGTTCTCTGTTTAAACCTTAAACTTTGAAGCAGGTGGTGCCAGGAGTTTTTGGTTAAACAGCATAAATTTCCACTACTTTCTCAACCACTGACAAACTCAGAATTAAACCTTAGGGAATTAGGGTCATGAACCGAGAGCTGTTTCTGAGCTACATTCAGATTAATTTAACAAGCAATGACTAAAAACTACAAAAACAATTTTCCAGGCAGGAAATGTCATTAAAAAAAACAGATACCTCATAAAGGTTGAAGATCTACCACAGGGAACTTGTATGTAGCATCAGGTACAAGAATGCTACAAATCCTGGAAATTGTACAATTAAGATTATCCCATTTTGATGATGTATATTTTAGCCTGCACTCTATGCAATTTCTCAAATGAAGACTACTTGGTAAAGAATATAAAAAAACTAAGAGTTCAGACTCTATCCTGTGGCTTTCCTAATGTTAAAAGGGATTTGCTTTAAAAGACCACCATAAAGAGATAAAAATTAATTCTTGTATATTTAAAGAATACCTAGGCTTCCACAAACAGGAACATGGCACAAAAGCAGGAGTATCCAAGGGTTTATCTATATCACTGGCTGGGACACATGGAGTGCATGCCAGAAGATATTCTTCTGAAGGCTGCGCTCTATGGCCAACTCAAGAACTGCCCACAAAGCAGAGGAAGGCCAAAGCTCTGATACAGTGACAAGATCAAGCAAGTTCTCAAGAAATTCAGCATTCAATCACCACAGAGAGCCACCAGAGGGCCTAGAGGTGATCCAGGAAGCAAAGTGCACTTCAACCTCCATCTGACAAGTGGACCTGTAGCCACTGTAGGAAGGCTTACTCCTACAGTAAGGAGCACATTGGGCTCTTCTTCCACACCACTGCCAAGCACCATTGACTGGCTGACTTTTTGTCATGTTTCCTTTCATCTGTAAAGATGTTGGATGATCATATCTGTACTGCAGTAGAAGCATCCTGCAGCCAGGATATCCTTTGAGCATGCCTGCCCACCCTTCTTCATTGACAACCTCAGAAATATACCTGTGAGCCACTCCTCAGCAGCAGTTCTTAAGCATACTGGAGACTGGTCTCAGGCATAACCACATTGTAACATCACTGAGTGGCTTTGTCAACATTGTTCTGAGTAGGAGTGTATTCAGTCGGAGTCAGTAGACAGGACATAGTCGGGGCATCCAAACCAACATGCATTGTCACTATCATGTAACCATACATTTTGCAGGAGACCAACATTTTGAAGAAGACTTATTTTAGAAACATTTAACCTTTTCACATTGTAATCTAGAGAGCCAAGTGATCCAGGTAGTGAACTGTCAACCACATCATCTATGAATGCCATTACGGCCCTCCTTCAGGTGCCCAAGGTCTTGACATTGACCATTTCACCTATTGCTGGCTTTCTGGCCCTCTTGAATTAAACCTATGAGTGTAGTGACACTCACTTCATCATCATCATCATCACCATCTGCAGTTTAAACATGTAACTGAAGTGCAGTCAACATGGGCATTTTTCATAGTCTTTTTCACAGAAAAGTAACAATTTAGCAAAACTATTTTTTTTTCATAAAAATGTATTAGTTTCAATAAGCCTTCATCAATACGTTCTCTCAGTTGGGGACGTAATTTATGGTCAAAACCAAGAAAACTTCAACCCAGAATAGCCAATAATGCAGTGGCTAGGGATGTAGCATGCCCCAAAACTCAAGTCCCTGCTCTGCCTTACTTGAACCTGCTGGGTCTTTCAGACCCCCAGCAGATGCCCTAACTGATCAACTGTTGAATATTATGGAATCTTTGTCTCTTGTTTTCTCTCAGGTAAGTATTTTGGTTTCTTCTCTTCTAGTTTTCTCCAATATAAAACCAAAAAGCAAGTGAGAATGGTTTTTTTTTTTTTTTCATGAAATGGGGTTAACTATTGCAAACTCATATTACTTTCTCAAGGTACTTAGGACTATTTTAGTAATAGGCCTGAACATCACATTTCATTTCCTTCAATATACTGATTCTCTGACTACTAAAGACAAATAGTTTCCATAGCAGCATAGACAAGTCCACAAGGATTCTATGAAGACTCTAATACGTTTCTGCAAGAAATCTCCATTCCTGTATTCCATGCTGACATTTTCAAAATGCTGTCCAACTGTCCTCACTTCCTCAATTTTGCATTTTCTCATTGAAATCTCATGAATCTTTTCTGTGAGCTTAACACCTAGTAATGATAATTGAATTATGGATAAACTGACTAAGGGAGAACCAGAAAAGCGCCTGTCAGTAGAAGTCACTAGCCAGCATAAAAATAATTTATAGCTGTAGAACCAAATTAATTAATCTGTCTGAGTTGTTGACAATGGCTTTGAAAATCGCCTTGCTTTGGGGAAAAAAGGCTTGTTATACCAAATGTTTTCATTATGTTCTAGTAGATAACCTAGGGAGTGCTTGGTACATTAAGGTCCAAAGTGGTATGTATAACCCAAAAGAAAAATACAAGCCTGTTTTACTTCAAAGTGATGTTGTGGCAAAATCAGTTTTCCTATAACCTAATTTAAAATCTAACCCTTCCAGTGCTGCCGACAGTTTGCAATATTTACAACCAGCAAAAAGTTGCTAGTTTGGACTTTTTTTAAATAATGAATTGTTCCCTCTAGCATAGAATAGACACACATTTCTTTCAGTTCTTCACTGTGTATAAAGTAACTGATACCATTATCTGGAATAGTTTCAGGTCTACAAATGTCTTAATTCAATTTGCTAAACCCTGGTGGTGAAAAAATGTTTAAGAACTACTATTTGCCTCATTTTCAGAATGAGGCCTTCTACAAATCTGACTAAAAGCCAAAATCACAATCTCTTGTTCTTTTCTGCCTATTCATTTATATTCAGAAAGGAACTTTAATGAAGCCAGTGCACATTTACCTTATAACAATTTAGCAGGTATTCACATGCACTATTTTATTACGTGTCCTTATAAAGAAGAGAGGAAAATACAAATGAAAAAGTCTTAAATTTAAATTAATTGTGTGATTGCAGAAAGGCAAATATATCACTGCTTGACAGAAAGTGTCTTCTCTCTTAGCAGGAGAATGGGAGGGAGAGAAAGGGAGAGAGAGAAAGCATGTGAACTAGAGAGGGAAAAAGATTTGTTGATTTTTGATCAACATCTCTAATGAAGCTTTCACCAATCTGATGGGGCCAAATTAGACTAGTCATTCATGGTGTGTACAGCCATTCATTTCCCCCAGTGTAGATTTGCATGGGTTTGCTTTAAGCCACCTAAATGTAGATCAGAAGCAGCACATACAGCCATTCATTGGTCCCAGGAACCATGCAGGGAACCCAATGTAATCAATTTGGTGTAGGCAAATGGAGGGGCTAGACAGTCTGCAGTGAGGGGTGGGGGAGGGAAGGGGGGTTGGTGGGTATGCAGATCTTCTGAGGTGCACTTACATAGGATGTACCATTTGGGGGTAATTGAAGCCCTCTGAACACCTGCATGGTTGGGCATGTAGATTGCCCTAATCCTGGTGTAAAACCTTTAACCTGAGAAAGCAAAACAGAATTTTAAGATTCTTCAAGAGATGAGTCACTTCCTCTATGTCAGGGCATGGGAATTGGTCAATTTACAATTTTAAGGGATAATATAGGTTGGATTAGCTTCCATAAAATTGAGCTCCCTCACATAGGACATTTACAGCCTGATTTGGAAAATACTTTTCATACAGAATATGAAATGTATGTACTTTTTCATGCTGACAATTTAGTTGTCAGAGATTGTTCAATCTGTAACATACACTAAAGATTTTCTCTTGACATAACCAGGTTTTTCACCTGAAAAAATGAAAATAAAAAAGGTCACAAAACAAAGTGGTTGAGCCAATTATAAAACTTTCAAAAAATAGCCTAGAGTGGGATAACCAGTCAAATATTAAAAGGGCTAAGCCCTTATTGGGAGATGAATATTGTTTCTATTTAAGACAATGAGACTACTGACTGAATTGATACTGAAAACTGTGGTGCCTGGTGTCCACAGCCCAACCATTTACTTAAAACCAGTTTGAGCCTAGTTGCTTCACTGTTGCAGGAGGCCAAAAATGGAGGAAGTAGTTTGCAAGAAGGAGCCAAATATATTTGCTATGTCTATATTCCCTCCTAGCACTTATGAAGACTCCCCAAAGTGAACCAGAGTCAAAGACTTGTCCCCCACAGCTGAGTTGGTTATATGTGCAGAGAATACTGCATGCCTCTCAGGTTTCTCCTTGGGATGAGGAGGTTACACATGCCCTCTCATGCACGCAGGGCATATAAAGCACAATTTTCCCTTTTTTGTTGTTAAATCAAAATGTCCTGTGTAAACCAGCACTCATATACTATCAAAGCCATATATCAGAGGCTTTCAGCAATCAGGGTAGACTGTTAATCCTTCTGGCCTACTTCAGCCATCGACAGTACTGTAATTTTTGTAGCCATGAAACCAAGTCTTTTTATTTTTAAGGCTGCTGTTAGAGATAAGGTCCCCTGTCTAATAATGGAACAAACTTTAATGAGATGTATACAACTCAACAGAAGTTCTAAGCAGACTCTGCTAACATTCAACATATCTATGCTGCTGTGGCACTTTTGAGATTACAGCTGGAAAGTAAGAACTTCCCACACCCCCTGCTCTGTGTTGTCCTTCCACCTCCGACCACCCACAAACGCTCCTGCTCTGTTCTCTCCAAACCTTGGTGGTGTGGAAGTTGTTGGGAGGTCACTGACACCACTGTCAAGTATACCAGAGACAGATGTATCAACAAAAGTGTAAGTATAAAGTGGAGTAGAAGGGCTATGGATCATAGCTAAACAGTTTAGAAAGATTTGGCCAAGTTTGAATGAATTAAAATTGGTGGAGCCTGAATTAATTCATGCTCATTTTCCATCAGGATGAATGACAGGGTGAGATCCTAGAGGACTGGAGACAAGTTAACCTACTTCCCATCATTAAAAGGGGAAAAAAGAAAGACTCAAGGAATTAAAGACCAGTGAATCTGACTTCCATATCTGTGTAATTACCAGAGAAAATAATTAAACAGTAAATCTGTAAATACTTGGAAGAGAAATGATTATCCCTAGCAGCCAACACATTTGTTAAGAACAAATAATGGAAAACCATCTTATTTTCTTTGTTGATGAGGTAACTACTAGTTTAGAAGATGAAAACTGTAGAGTGGACAGCCATAAAAATCATAGAAAATGGGGTTGAAAAGGAGGTCTAGAGGTCAGTTATCCCAATTCCCTGTGTTAGGAAGGATCATCCCTATTTAAACCATCTTATACAAATCCATCATCTAACACAAGCTTGCTCAACCCCCTAAACTGATGGCCCACAGATCTCCCCACAAGGTCTGAAAACTTGGGCAGTAGGCTAGTGTGCTAGGATGTGATGGGGCACTGCCACTCCCCAAAGCCCACTCTCCACACTTGAGCCAGTGAGGGGGTGATGCCAGGGCCTGATCCTTGTGTGCAGACCTTGGTCCAGCCCATGGACCAGCTCTGCTCCACTCATCTGGCTCATGAGGACCAAACGGTTGAGCACCGCTAGTCTAACCTATTAACAAAAACATACAGTCAACCCTGACACAACCACAACACAACACATTAACTTGCAACAGATAAAGGAGGGGAACACAGTGGTTGATATCATGCTGCTGCAAAGTTTGTTACACATAGCTGGACTACAATACGACTTTTGACACATTTCAAGAAATGTGTTCTAGGTAGAACTAAGTGAATATAATAATCACAAGCAAATATAATTTATAATATGATGTCAAAAGATTTCAAGTAAGGTTTTACCAAGGCATATTCTTTATCCAAACCTTTTATTGAAGTATTTGGATACAAGATGAGACAACTTTAATCAATTTTACAGATGACAAAACAGGGAGGGATGAGTACAAACTTTAGAGAATAATACTAGAATTCAATAGGATAAACTGAAAAACTCACCTGTAGACAAAAAACAACTCCGCCCAGCCCAAAAAAAAAAAAAAAAACCCTGAAAAACCAAAGCAACCACGCTTAAAGGGAAAAAGTGCAGAAATTCAGAATGGGATAAAATTGGTTATGCAGTTACACTGTGGAGAAGAATGTGGGGGTTTTGGTGGATCATAGATTTTATGTGAGTCAGCAACATGGTATAATCACAAAAAAGCAAGTGCAATATTGGACTGTATTAACAGGAATATTTGGTGCAAGACATGGGAGGTGACTGTACCGCTCTACTCAGCGGATTGGCCTCAGCTAGAGGCCTGCAACTCCAGTTGCATAGCACATTTTAAGAAAGGATGTGGAAAGACTGGAGAGAATCCAAAGGAAAGTGACAAAGATGAAAGATGGGTTAGAAAGCAAGTCATGCATGGAAAGACTGAGAAAACTATGTATACTCCATTTGGCAAAAAGGAGATAAGGTGGGGAGGAAGGAAAGTGAAATGATAACAGTTTTCAGGTGTTTAAAAAGCTGCCCTAAAGAAAGAGAACTGCAGAGGGCTAGAATCAAGCAATAGGTTTAAAATGCAGCAAAAGTAGATTTTTATTATATTTCTAAGGATGATTCAACTGTAGAACAAGCTGCTCAGGGAAGCTGCAGAATCTCCTTTATTGCTGGTTTAAAAAAATGGCTGAATAGGCATTTAACTCATTGATTAGATTAGATGACCCATAAAGTCCCTTCCAAGCCTATGACTCTACAAAATGTTTCAGTAAATCCTGAGTAAAATTCTGTTTTCATTTAGAAAACAAATGAGAATATGTATTCGAAACACAATTTTTCATAATGGATCAAGTTCTTTGTATATTTATTTAGCTTTTGTTGCTTCTGACAGTAGTCAATATCTGAATGATTCAAAGGAAAGGAAAGATCTCATCCTTCTGTTTTTAAGCATTTATTTGCCAATTAATGAGATATTATTATTAATATTTTGAGGAATCCACAGTGCTACTAACTCTTATAATTTTAACATCAAGCCTCTTGACCCCAGATATTCTGAGAACCAAATAAGGTTCAAGGAGACTGTTCTAATGAAATTAGGTATTCAATAAAATAAATGTAAGTAAATTTCAATACCAAATTTAATAACAAAATACAGATAATATTTGCATGACCAAATTATACAGGTAAAGTATATCAGGCAAATGATTAAAAAATAAAATGTGCATTCACTTCAAATCCAACCGTCTTATTAATATTTGAAAAACCTTAAGATTAATTTCTCCAAGCTGGAAAAACCCTTTAATAGGTGGCCAGCCTGTTAAGGAAAATGACTCCTTACCTAGGTTTTGAAAAGTAAGTTTTTAAGCAGGGCTAACTGTTTCACCTGAAGATGGGCAATTCAGTGAAAACAGTAGTTCAAGACTAAAGAGCTAACATTCCAAGCTGGACTTGGATTTATATGTTCAATTACCTGGCCCTATGTCAAAAGCTAACTAAACAAGACTAGTGAACATAGAAATAACCCTAATAGGTCCTATAGTATATTAATATTCCTATTCTTATCCCTCATTAAAACTATATCTTATCCTAAACCAGATCTAATTGGCATAAAACTACTACACAAACTCTAACCAATCTTAGATTAGAGTGGCAAGTGATCATTAGCCTGAGAGGTATTGGGTTTTCTTAAAGGGATTGTGCCTGAAGCAGGAGAGCAATCCAATTAGTCCATAGGGACATTTCTTAAGTTGGAACTGTTACCTCTTTTGACTTTTATCACAGCTTCTAAACCCTTTTTGCCTATGACTTTCTCCCCTGCTCATTTCACAGAATCCTAGAAAATTAATATTGTCATCTAGTCCAACCTCCTGCTAAAAGGAAGATCATTCCCAGACTAGATCATCCAAGCCAAGGTTCTGTCTAGCCAGGTCTTAAAAACCTCCAAGGATGGAGAGTCTACAACCTCTCTGGGTAACCTGGTTCCAGTGTTTTACTACCCTCCTAGTGAGAAAATTATTTCTAATATCTAACCTAAACTTCCCTTGCTGCAACTTGAGATCATTGCTCCTTATTCTGTCATCTGCCACCCCGAAGAACAGTCTAGCTCCATCCACTTTTGAATCCCCTTCAGATAGTTGA
The DNA here is from genome assembly GCF_001723895.1 of Crocodylus porosus. Taxonomy (NCBI): domain Eukaryota; kingdom Metazoa; phylum Chordata; order Crocodylia; family Crocodylidae; genus Crocodylus; species Crocodylus porosus. Next base: position 56,896,350 of record NW_017728948.1, read on the forward strand.
AAGCTATTATTAAATCCCCTCTCAGTCTTTTCTTCTTCAGACTAAATTAGATCAGTTCCCTCAGTGTCTCCTAATAAGTCATGTGTCCCAGGCCCCCCTCTCCATTTCCATTCCCCTCTGCTGGA